>NC_051187.1:8586710-8900421 GCF_015220075.1 Falco rusticolus | reverse complement strand
AGGCCCATCAGCAGACACTGGATGACCTGCAGGCAGAGGAGGACAAAGTCAATACGCTGACCAAAGCCAAGACCAAGCTGGAGCAGCAAGTGGACGATGTAAGCACGGTTGTCCAGAAGAACAGGGCGGGCACAGATTATAGAACTGGCTGGTAGAGCACTGATGGTTATCTTCTATTCAGCTGGAAGGGTCCCTGGAGCAAGAGAAGAAACTGCGCATGGACCTTGAGAGAGCTAAGAGGAAACTCGAAGGAGACCTGAAGCTGGCCCAGGACAGCATCATGGATTTGGAGAACGACAAGCAGCAGCTGGATGAGAAACTGAAGAAGTAAGCGTGGCTGTGGGGCACCAGACTGTGGGGCTGATGCGCTTGGCGGGTTTTGCTCAGACGCTAACACAGTTTGCTTTGCCCAAAGGAAAGACTTTGAAATCAGCCAGATCCAGAGCAAAATTGAGGATGAGCAAGCCCTGGGCATGCAGTTACAGAAGAAGATCAAGGAGCTGCAGGCAAGTGTCTGGCCCTTCCCCTCTCTCAGCCAGTCTCAGGTCGGGAAGGAGGAGGGCATGGGTGCGAAGGGTGCCTAATGTTCCCCAGGCTCGTATTGAGGAGCTGGAGGAGGAAATTGAGGCAGAGCGAACCTCTCGGGCAAAAGCCGAGAAGCATCGGGCTGACCTGTCGAGGGAGCTAGAGGAGATCAGCGAGCGCCTGGAAGAAGCCGGAGGGGCTACCGCCGCTCAGATTGAGATGAACAAGAAGCGTGAGGCAGAATTTCAGAAGATGCGTCGCGACCTGGAGGAGGCCACGCTGCAGCACGAAGCCACGGCTGCGGCCCTGCGCAAGAAGCACGCGGACAGCACCGCTGAGCTTGGGGAGCAGATCGACAACCTGCAGCGAGTGAAGCAGAAGCTGGAGAAGGAGAAGAGTGAGCTCAAGATGGAGATTGACGACTTGGCCAGTAACATGGAGTCTGTCTCCAAAGCCAAGGTATTGAACTGCGGTGGCACATGCTCACGGGGCCGATGTATGGCACATAGGCTATGTCTACCAGCCACATTCTCATTACAAAGGTCCTTGCTGTCAGCACAGGGCAGAGTCCAGGTGTTCATCTCCTTTCCTTCCTTCCGTTTGCTCTCTAGGCAAACCTGGAGAAGATGTGCCGCACTCTGGAAGACCAGCTGAGTGAGATTAAAACTAAGGAGGAACAGAATCAGCGCATGATCAATGACCTCAATACTCAACGAGCTCGTCTGCAGACAGAATCAGGTGAGACATCCTCATTCCCGAGCTTCACTGTGAGGACCTGCATGCCGTGAGGATCCCACAGGGTGCAAGATGATTCCTGCTATAACCTCTCCCAGCCACTCCTGATGACGTGGGCTTACATGCAGGAACCATCGTATTGATAGTAGTCGGGCTACCTTTTTTCTCTTTACCCTTACCAGGTGAATATTCACGCCAGGTGGAGGAAAAAGATGCTCTGATTTCTCAGCTGTCTAGGGGCAAGCAAGGATTTACGCAGCAGATTGAGGAGCTCAAGAGACATCTAGAGGAAGAAATAAAGGTCTGGAAACACCCTGCTGTCCGCAACCTACATCACCTCAAAACATCCGCAGAATCCTGTCCAATCCAAACTGGTTTCGTATTCTTTCCCCAAAACACATGTAGTACGGGAGGGAACACCAGTAACACACATGCCCTCACTCCTAAGCTAGAGAGGGAAGGAAGCGTAATGGTTTGGACCCTGGAGGAAGTAGTCCACAAGGCTTTCACGAGATCCTGACAATACTCTAGGACAGGATGCAGACACGTGTGTCAAAGCATTTAGAGCAACAGCAGGTTACTGACCCCAGAGCCCCTGTCACTAACACATCCTGATCTTGCAGAACCCATTGACGAAGGCTTCATCAGCTCCCAGCTTTGCATTTGCCTAGTTAGAGTTTCAGCCTAATTTCACTGCCAGTTTTACTGTCAAGAGGCGTCTCAAGGCAAGTATTCAGGTTACCGATCCCTTTGTTTCCCCAGGCCAAGAACGCGCTGGCCCACGCCTTGCAGTCTGCTCGCCACGACTGTGACCTGCTGCGGGAGCAATACGAGGAGGAGCAGGAAGCCAAGGGGGAGCTGCAGCGCGCCCTGTCCAAGGCCAACAGCGAAGTGGCCCAGTGGAGAACCAAATACGAGACGGACGCTATTCAGCGCACGGAGGAGCTGGAGGAGGCCAAGTACGTGGGAAGCGGGATGTCAAACGGCTGGAGAAGACTGAGGCTGTCAAGGGAAAGTGGAGTCTCTGGGAGTGGGTTACGACAGGGGTGGGACAAAGGCAGGGATCTGTTGTCTTTGTGGTAGAGGGGTCAGAGGGAGAGACAGGAAAGCGTGCTGTGGAAAAAGTGCAAACTGGAAGGACAAACGTAGCCCTTAGGGCTAGAAATGCGGAACCAGGCTGAATACTCCTTAGGTGCTAGGACACAGAGTGACAGAACCTGTAGGCAGCATGCAGTCTTGGAACAGAAAAAACACTGTGAAAGGCACTGGGCTCAGAGCCCCCAGAAGTGGCCAGCTGCCCTCTCACCGAAGTACAAAATGGGCTGCCCTCTGGTCTCTGACCTGGAGCTGTACTTATCTCCTCCCAGGAAGAAGCTGGCCCAGCGCCTGCAGGATGCAGAGGAACACGTTGAAGCTGTGAATGCCAAATGTGCCTCCCTGGAGAAGACAAAGCAGAGGCTGCAGAATGAAGTGGAGGACCTGATGATTGACGTGGAGCGATCAAATGCTGCCTGCGCAGCTCTGGATAAGAAGCAGAGGAACTTTGACAAGGTCTTGTGCGCTCCAGCCCTGGGGTTCCTGGGCAGAGCGTCCCCTCCCGATTGCCACATCCACGCTCACGTGCCGTTTCCCTTCAGATCCTGGCAGAATGGAAGCAGAAGTATGAGGAAACGCAGGCTGAGCTGGAGGCCTCCCAGAAGGAGGCTCGCTCCCTCAGCACGGAGCTCTTTAAGATGAAGAATGCCTACGAGGAGTCCCTGGACCACCTGGAAACGCTGAAGCGTGAGAACAAGAACTTGCAGCGTAAGTCCCTGGCCCTCTGCTCCTGGCTGGGCTTTCCCACTGTCCACCACTACCCACCGCTCCACAGGGGTCTGTGCCTGCGTGTCTGCAAAGATGCCCGTCACCTTGGTGCGGCAGGGCCCTTCCCGTTCTGCTCCGTGCCTGACCGTGCCATTGGCCTTTGCTCCCACAGAGGAGATTGGTGACCTCACAGAGCAGATTGCAGAGGGAGGCAAGGCCATTCATGAGCTGGAGAAAGCCAAGAAGCAGATTGAGCAGGAGAAATCTGAAATCCAGGCCTCGCTGGAGGAAGCTGAGGTACACAGCATTACTTATGGCTCTCTTACATGTCTTGGATCTCTGTCTCGTTGTAAACACTGCGGAGTCATTGCCAGGCACAGGAGGAAAAGAGCGTTTGTATAAAAGCGTGCCAATAATATCTAAACGTGGCATTCCTTTATACTCAGGGCTTCGGGGTCAGCATTTCTCTTATGAAAAGTATTCCTGTTCACTCTTCCTCAGGCGTCCCTTGAACATGAAGAGGGGAAGATCCTGCGCCTCCAGCTTGAGCTCAACCAGGTGAAGTCTGAGATTGACAGGAAGATAGCAGAGAAAGATGAGGAGATTGACCAGATGAAGAGGAACCACCTCCGAGTTGTGGAGTCCTTGCAGAGCACCCTGGACGCTGAGATCAGGAGCAGGAATGAGGCCCTGCGGCTGAAGAAGAAGATGGAGGGAGACCTGAATGAAATGGAGATCCAGCTGAGCCATGCCAACCGCGTGGCTGCAGAGGCACAAAAGAACCTGAGAAACACGCAGGCTGTGCTCAAGGTCTGTTCAGCAAAGCAACAGGGAGAGAAATGTGCTCCCTTACAATTCTGGTGCACAAGTGCGCACTGCCACCTTGCCATTTCTCTTGTCCCTTTTACAGGATACCCAGCTACACTTGGACGATGCTCTGAGGACGCAGGAGGACCTGAAGGAGCAGGTGGCCATGGTGGAGCGCCGAGCAAACCTGCTGCAGGCTGAAATTGAGGAGCTGCGGGCAGCCCTGGAGCAGACGGAGCGGTCAAGGAAGGTGGCTGAGCAGGAGCTTCTGGATGCCACTGAACGAGTGCAGCTCCTCCATACCCAGGTCAGGCACTGCTCTGGAAATTAGTCCCATCCACAAGGCACAACACAGAATGTGATTGTTACGCATCTTGTGAGTGTTTGCTGTGTAAACACATTGAGAGCCATGCCGTCATAGGTCTGATCCAGACAGCCACCCATGTCTGGTTTGCAGCTATGGCCCTAAAGAGGACTTTTGTGTTAAAGACTTTCAAGAAACAATACTCACACTTTTAGCTCTTGGTGTTGAGGCATTAGGTCTGACAGTACAAATCCCGTCTTTCCTGTTGCACAGAACACCAGCTTGATCAACACCAAGAAGAAGCTGGAGACAGACATTACCCAAATCCAGAGTGAAATGGAGGATATGATCCAGGAAGCCCGCAATGCTGAAGAGAAGGCCAAGAAGGCCATCACAGATGTGAGTTGGGGGCTCCCTTCAGTGCCGATGGTGGGTGTATTTTCCCTCAGATGGTCTCCAGCCCCACGATGGCTTTGACCCTTTGCTCTCATCAGGCAGCCATGATGGCAGAAGAGCTGAAGAAGGAGCAGGACACCAGCGCCCACCTGGAGAGGATGAAGAAGAACCTGGACCAGACGGTGAAGGACCTGCAGCACCGTCTGGATGAGGCCGAGCAGCTGGCTCTGAAGGGAGGCAAGAAGCAAATCCAGAAGCTGGAGGCCAGAGTGCGTGGGGCTTTTCTTTGTGCATGAGTGAGCACGCCACGTTAGCAGCCAGCAGGGAAGCTCCAAAGATGGGCTTCTCGTTGCAGGTGCGGGAGCTGGAAGGGGAGGTGGATGCTGAGCAGAAGCGCAGCGCTGAAGCCGTGAAGGGCGTGCGCAAGTACGAGAGGAGGGTGAAGGAGCTGACCTACCAGGTAAGGCAGGAGGCCTCCCTCAGCTGACAGAGTTTTCTCACAGCAAGTCAGATTTTGTGCACGCCATCCCCAAGGGGAATTGTTAACCTCATCCAGTGCAGAACCAGTAATTCACGCTCTTTCCTGCTTTCCAACCACTCCAGTCTGAGGAGGACCGGAAGAATATTCTCAGGCTGCAGGATCTGGTGGACAAGCTGCAAATGAAGGTGAAATCCTACAAGAGACAAGCTGAGGAGGCTGTAAGTATTGCTCAAAGGATGGGCCAGAGACACCTTCCAGTACGGCAGCACGCTCATTGAGATGGCTATGAATAGCAGGAAAGGGGCAGGACAGAAACTCCCAAGACACAGCAGTCTTGGCCACACCATTGAGTATGGTGTCACGAGGCCTTGCTGAGTTCTGGGCACCCTGCGGCAGCCAGGGACGAATGGAGGGAAGGTCTGCAGCCTGTTGTATACAGGAGGTCAGACTGAACAGCCCCGGGTGCCATATCCACTGGCTGAAGTTAACTGGAGGTCATGAATCTCTGCTAGTAAGGATCAGCAGAAGGCTTCAGGGTCTTTCTCACCTTAAAAAATCACACTGATGGCTGGGCAGCAAGTACACAGGGTACACAGATAAGTACACAAATGACAAATGCAAGTGACAAAATTGCTCTTCAAGAGTGGCACAGGACCGGTGATGTTTTTCACAGTGGGGTCCTGAGTAAGGGAGGATGAGGAGGTCACGGTGAGGCTTACGTGTAAGCAGTGATGGGTGGTGGATGGAGATTTGTGCCTTCCCCCAGGGAAGAGCCACAGCCCCAGAAGGCCAAGGCACAGGTGGAGTGAAACCCCTGCCCTGGGCTCCTCACCACCAACTCCCTCTCCCCACACAGGAGGAACTGTCCAATGTCAGCCTCTCCAAGTTCCGCAAGATCCAGCACGAGCTGGAGGAAGCCGAGGAGCGGGCTGACATTGCAGAGTCGCAGGTCAACAAGCTCCGAGTGAAGAGCCGGGAGTTTCACAGTACGAAGATAGCAGAGGAGGAGTGAGGATGTCATGAGGCAGCAAAGTGACCCGAGGACTGCACAAAATGTGAACCTCTTGGTCTCTTTCTTCTGTAATTAGTCTTTGTGCCCACCTCAATGTCTAGAGAATAAAGACCGCAGATTGCTTTGCATACGAAGCAGGACTGCTTCTTCTCAGACTCTTTTGCTATTTTTGTCCCCGTAGTTATCTATGGGATCCCATTAATCCTTGGCGGTTGCTGGAAGTTTATCTTGTGTCCATTGGCTGTCCGATAGGTAGCACATGCTTTTATTTCACAGTCAGTTAAAAGTACAAGTAATAATGTATCTTGGCAAACGCTTTTTCCCGCGTTCAGACCCCAATCTGAATAACAGAAACACACTGGGTATGTACAGCCGCAAATTCTCATGTAGCCTATCATCCATCTCAGCTGGATTATTCTTATGCATTGTGTGTTGCCCCTGCGTGAAAGACACATGGATGGTGTCATGATATAGTAGAAGACGAACATATGCAGAGATGTCTGCCTGAGCTGGTATTCTCATCACATCAACAGCTCTGTGCCTCGAGGTAACTTCTGTCCCTTGTTTTCAGGAAGACCAGACAGCCTTGAAGTATTTTCTCAGGAGCCAAAGGGACTGAAGGAGCTTTGGGTGAGGCATGAATGCTAACTGAACCGGACACAGGTCAGAAAGCAATGATGACTGAGGAGCAGCTGGCAATGAAGGGAAAGCAAGAAGTACGTTATGAAGTGGAGGGCGGAGTACGTGTTGATGCTGAGTACTTCTGACAGTGTACTTCTTTCCAGCCCTGCTGTGCGTGTGGTGGTGGTTGAAGCAGGAGCTAGCTCCTGCAGTGAGCACAGGGCCTAGCAAGGCACAAGGGACAGGAGTGGAGATGGCAGGGCGGGCTGAGGAGACAGTGAGTCTGAACCAAGTGTTGCCTTAAATAGCCCTCTTTACAGGTTGAGCATTGCAAACTGGATGCAAAACAGCGTCCAGTGTAACAACATTGATTCTCTGCTCACTCTCATCAGGAAGAATGATCCAGCACCTTCTATCCAGCATCTACCTGCATCACTTTTAAGTGTGTTACTTGACTTTTTCTCATTTCACAGAGGGGCACGTGCAAAAAAAGAGACCCCAAATCTAACAAGATCTTGCAATGCCCAAGAAAGCCAACTGAAAAAGAAAATGCACAGGCAAGCATCTGCAGGAGCTCTGGGCTTTGTGGTGCCCTGCGTTTGGACGGTGAACACATTTGCCTACTGGCAAGTATTGGGGTAAAAAGGAGAAAATGGAGGCAGCTGGGAGCAGAGAATCAGGTCTCTTCCACGCTGGATGCATGCCTGAACTGCTGAGGGACTGACTATTCCTGACTCCTAGCTCCATTCTAGTCCCTAAAGAGAACCACACTCCTTCCTCGGCCTGGGAGCAGGCACAGAGTCCTCAGCACCCACTTTGTGAGAAGTGAAGCAGACAGCAGTGTGGAGTTGTGGGATGGCTCTGCTCTGAGAGCCTACGAGGCACTCTGCAAGACTGTGTCTAGCTGGAGGCACTTCTCAGGGAGCTGAAGAGACTGATCTGGAGGGCAGGCAATGTGCACCTGTGCTGCCTGGCAAAGCAGTGAAGTGGCCACGGCAGCTCAGGATGGAGAGGGTATGAGATACTTTCCCGCAAATCTTGTTGCTTAGAGCTCAAACAATGTTGTCATCTCTTGCGTTAAGCTCAGACCTTGCCAAATACAAGCCTCACTGAGAGGAAGGTGTCACCCCAGCAGCCTTTAGTGGGGTGAGCAGGGAATCTCCACACTGCTGCAGTGGAGGCTGGGTGTTGTGTGTCAAACTGTCCGGTCTGACAACATCTTGCTCAGCACGCCTAACAAATAATTCCAGCATAATTGACAACCCCATTTGAAAGCCCACAGGAGACACCGTCCCCTTAAACCTGTGAGCAGGAAATACTCTCTGTGAATCAAATTTAAAAATCTGGAAGGGAGGAAGGAAGGGAGGAAGGAAGGAAGGGATTATGGATGCTTTGGTGAGACACTGGCATGTCACCTCTGCTGTAGGTCCTGCTTCAGCAGCCAGTGCTCTCTGCCAAGTCTACCTTGCTACACACTAGCTTGAAGCTACATGTTCCATGTTGCACAGCACGCTGGCGATTCACAGGGTGCACTGATCCCTACAGGCATGCTCTGCTAATCCAGAGAGCATGGCTGATAACAGCACCGGCATGCTGCAAATCCCACAGGGAATGCTTTTTCAAAGTCGTCTTTGCTTGCTTTCAATAATCCTCCTGACTATTACTTGATTCCTAACAGTCACCTTTCAAGGTATGTTTTGCTCCACCACACCAAACACAGCCCACGCACTTGCATCTGCTCTATGTTAACTTCCATTGTGTGTACCTGGGAACTAAGGCATCGACACAGAGCTATTAATAGACAGAGGTCAACTTCCATGCTGAGCACAGAAGTTCCAAATAGAGCTCCGTTGCAACTGCAGTTTCTTCTTCAAGAGGTAGCCAGCACATAGATTCACGCTGTCAGTTTGTGTCTGCTGCTAGCATTTGACCAGAGAAATGTTCTGCCAAAGGGCAACATCCTCCAACACGTTCCAGCTATGTGCGGGGTTAGGTGGGAGAACGGGTTGTGTGCTACAGGCCTTCTGCAGCCTGAGCAGCTGGGCAGCCTTCTGCATCTTTCTTTGAGAAGCTGCTGTCTGCAGTTTCCTGTGTTCCCCTTTAGAGATCTCCTAGCTTTCTTCTCCCCTCCAAGTGGCCTTCTCTTGGAATATTCTTCCTTCTAAATCTGAATGGAAGTGAGCTCATTACCTCTCCTTGACTCTGCCCACAATCAGTCAGGCTGACGCTATTTATACAGGAATTCTCTTGGAATTATTTTGGTCCTTGGAATTATTCTCATTGTTTAGAGTAACAAGGAGGAACCTGGGAACTACCAACCAGTCAGTCCCACATCAGTCACTGGTAAGACCGTCGAACATATCTTCCTGGAAGTTATGTCAAAGTTTATGGAACACAGGGAGGTGATTAGAGACAGCTGACACAGCTTCACCAAGAGCAAATTACGCCTGACTAGCCTTGTGACCTTCTACAACGGGGTGACTGCATCAGCGTACAAGGGAATTGCAGCTGGTGCCTTTGTGACTTCTGTAAGGCCGTCGATACGGTGTCCCCCAACATTCTTGCCACGGAACTGGAGAGTTATGGTTTTGATGGATGGACTAAGGAATTGGCCAGATGGCCACATCCAAGGAGCTTTTTCAGGTCCCTTCCAACCCAAAACATCCTATGATTCTGTCCTGTAACTTCTGCATGTCCACGGGAGTCAGGGGTTGCCCAGAGAGGCAGGACTTCAGGCGCACCCCTGTGCTCACTGTTTCCTACCGGTGGCTGCTGGGCTCCTCTGGGGCAGGTCACAGGGTGTTTCCATCAGCATCCCCATGCCCTGCGCAGGGAGCCCACATGTGAGCTCTGGGTTTGAACTCCAAAACAGTGAGTGCTGCAGTGCCAGAGCCCTCCTTTGAACAAGTTCTTCATGCACAGGCCAGTACTTGCTGCTGGAAATTGGCTTGGATCACAGGCATCTTTTTTCCAACCTTGCCCCTGTGTTATTCCCTGAGCTTTATCCGCTCAGCTCTTTTAATAACCAAAATGCCAATGACCAGGAGAAGAGCGTGCTTAGATCTGACAGTGTTTGAAGCAGCTCAAGTGACAGTGCCCTTTTCCTAGCACTAGATCAGTCACTCTCCAGAACTATTGGGAAATTCCTCCTTTCTCAGAGTATCAGCATTGTACAGGATCGCCTACCACCCCTAGTGCCTTGATACAGGCAGCACTGTGTTGATAGCTTTTGTTGCTGGAATGGTGTGAATGTGTCAGTGTGCAAGATATTTGGGGTGCGATGGGAGTGCTGGACTGAGGATGGATCAGAGTGCAGAGGATCTCAGACTGCGTGCTCTGTGTGGTTGAGTGTAGAGTTGTGTTTGGATGGAGGGGTGGTTTCTTTTGAAGTTGTAGGCAGTGAAGGGCTACAGGGACCTGCCCTGCTTCCTGACTTGGTTGGGGACATTGCTTGATATATCTTGACAGTGGGCTCACCTGTGAGGAAGAGGCTTAAGCTGTTTAAGGCATGTTAACGCTTCTTTTTTTGTGTGAGGTGAAATGAGGAAACCAGAAATGTTTTGAAAATAAGCAGTATAATTTTCTTTTCAGGTATGAGTTACCATAAGCATTTTGTTTATGACTGGGTAAGGCTTTTGGCTAGTATCAGTTAGGATTGATTATACCAACCGTGAACATTCCACTAGTATTCGCATTTTGAATTTTTCAGTTTCTGCAAAATAACAAGTGTAGATTTGCTTGCATAGATAGTGATTTCTTTTTGTAGCTAAGGAGTCATCTTTCACACTCTAGGCATGAATTGTTTCTTTGTCTTGGCTGCATCTCTGCTCCTAAGAATGTCGTAGGTAGAAATTTGGGCTGTAACAGATTTTATTTCTCTTACTTCAAGTATTAGGTGAACGTAAGAGTTAATATTATTTGACAAGAACATTATAGCTTTTTTTCACACGGTTTATCTACTGCCCTTAATGTATTTCTTCATTAACTTCAGAACATCATATTTAGAACATTAATATTATCCACACAATGCAACTGGAAGAGTTGAAGCACCGTAATGCAATAAAAATCTGCCTTGCTTCCAGAAGGAAATCACTGGAAAAGGAGTGATAGAATCCATAAGTCCTACATCCAAGTTCTCCACGTGCCTTGACTAATTGAGATTCTCTCCTGAAGTCTCTTGTCAAATTATTTATAGGAGATACATTCACATCATTGGTAAGATACAAAACATTTCTAAATATATCTGGCCAAATCAAATGACAATTATGCCCTTAGTTCAGTTTGCCAGACAATGCTTTGCCAAAGAATGTTTGCCAAAAAATATTTTGACCGAAGAAAGAGGAGGAATCTAGAGCATCTGCCAACCAGACTCTATAAAAGAGGCTTTGCAGCTCTCTGCCCTGTCTCCAAGAAAAGTTTGAAGGTAAGTGTGCTGGGTCTAGTGATCTGTTAAAATTAGGCATCCTCCTTTTTCACATATTATGCAGTATATAGTTCCTTCTGAAACTGTTTCCAGATAAGATTTTCCATCTGCTTTCAAGGCACCTTTCTATTTTCTACCTATACTGGTTTTTAATTTTACATAAAAATAAGATTCATTTAACAAAATTAATATTCTCAAATATGACACTATAAAATGTGTAACACCAGTGTACAATCTGTACAGTGAACAGATGAGACACATAGAAGGGATTTTTGAAAACTTCTGTGTAATTCAAGGTCGAAAACAAGAACTTTCTCTTCTAAGATTAAATCATTTAAAAGCAAGAAGGACAGTATTGACAGTTTTAGCAATTTTACTATATGTTTAATTTTAAAACTTTCTAAACGGTGTCCTTATAAGCAAGGTATTTTAATGGTCTATTGGTGCTACGTTTATTTCTCCCACAAGATTCTCTGCTGAGCTGTCTTCAATAAAGTGCAGACATGACTTCTCCAGACGCTGAGATGGCTGTTTTTGGGGAGGCGGCTCCTTACCTCCGAAAATCAGAAAAGGAGAGAATTGAGGCCCAGAACAAGCCTTTTGATGCCAAGACATCCGTCTTCGTGGTCCACCCTAAAGAATCCTTTGTGAAAGGAACAATCCAGAGCAGGGAATCAGGGAAGGTCACTGTCAAGTCTGAAGCAGGAGAAGTGAGTAAAAACCAGGGCTTGAAAACTGTATGTAGTTTGCAGTCTCAGCTCTTAGCTGACATGCACACATCTCCCTCTTCATCTGACAGACCCTGACCGTGAAGGAAGATCAAATCTTCTCCATGAACCCTCCCAAGTACGACAAGATCGAGGACATGGCCATGATGACCCACCTCCACGAGCCCGCTGTGCTGTACAACCTCAAAGAGCGTTACGCAGCCTGGATGATCTACGTAAGTACCAGCAGCAGCCTGCCTTTGGGCAGCCGGGAGGAACTGCTCTGCCAGGCCAAGTGGGAGCCAACGTGCTGTCTCCCTTCCTCGCAGACCTACTCGGGGCTCTTCTGCGTCACTGTCAACCCCTACAAGTGGCTGCCGGTGTACAACCCGGAGGTGGTGTTGGCCTACCGAGGCAAGAAGCGCCAGGAGGCCCCTCCACACATCTTCTCCATCTCGGACAACGCCTATCAGTTCATGCTGACCGGTGAGACAATGGCAACATCTTCATGACAATAAAATATTTGGGGTTTTTTTTTTTTAATATTTGTATGTGTAAACTTCAGCATGAGCCTATAAATAACTTATTTTAACAGTTGCTGATGTTATGCATGAAGCACAGTCCTGCCCTATTGATTTTTAAAACTCTAATTGAGACCATGTAGACAAGAGCACTGAAAAACTTACAGTGAAGCGTAATTGATTGGATGAATTGAGACACGTGAAACAAAAATTCTTCCCTAGCTATTATTGAGATCTGATGTGCTCAAGATGTGACAGAAAATATTAATAGAGCTCTGAATAATCTAATCAATCTCTTTGAAAACAGCAGTGTAGGTGAATTTATAGCTGATTTGGCTTCATGAGACATTGTTTGAAAAAGCATATGATCTGATTTTAAGTGTTATTCTGGTATTTGCAACTTCTTGGGAAATAACCAGAGCCAGAATCCCAGTGAAAATGCACCCTTTGGAAACGATGATAAATGCCTTCCTTCCAAATTAGCTGTTAGGTGATACTCCTGTCTTGTGGGATTGCTTCTTAGGCATTAAAGTTACTTGACCAGAAAGGACTAGAAGTCTGTGCACCAAACTGCAATATGCAGAACTGAATCAATGATTGATTTGATCATTACACATCTACAGTTGTTCTATGATCCTACAAGGGCATTACCAAACATCACAGAGTAATGATGTTGACTGTTCAAAAGAGTCCCTGACTATAGAATAAAAATAGAATGGTCATTTGAACGGGGTTTCTATGCTTCTTTTCCACTTCCACTCCTAATGCTGGAGCAGGTTCATGAATAACAAGTAGTTCAGCATTTATTTTTTCACATCGCTGTCCTCTTTCACAGATCGCGAGAACCAGTCGATCCTGATCACGTACGTACACCCCCTGCTCGGGTCCCTGCGGGGCTGCCCGGTGCCAGGGGACCTCCTGCCTGACCACACGCTCTCTGCGTCTCTCTTTGGTTTGACAGCGGAGAATCCGGTGCCGGGAAGACTGTGAACACGAAGCGTGTCATCCAGTACTTTGCAACAATTGCAGCGAGCGGGGATAAGAAGAAAGAGGAGCAGTCAGGCAAAATGCAGGTAAAGTAACAGGTGCTGGCTGGAATCAATGCTTTCCTCTGTTCCTGACGTGATTTTTGGAAAGGATAAGCAGCAATAATTCTCATCCTGCAGGGAACGCTTGAGGATCAAATCATCAGCGCCAACCCACTGCTGGAGGCCTTTGGAAACGCCAAGACCGTGAGGAACGACAACTCCTCACGCTTTGTAAGCTGTTTTAGGAGAAATTGCTCCTTGTTGTAACAGTAGTGATGGGCTAGTGGCATTCTCACAGAAGGAGACAGCAATGAAACGCCTCCAGGCTGAAATGCCGCTGCTTCTCCTTAACAGGGCAAATTCATCAGAATCCACTTTGGGGCCACAGGCAAACTGGCTTCTGCTGACATTGAAACTTGTAAGTCGCTCTCCTGGCCTGATCCCACTCCTTCCTAAATTCCCAGCTCCATGTGAGTACCAGTGCCTGACCCTTGCTACCCTCCTTGACAGACCTGCTGGAGAAGTCCAGAGTCACTTTCCAGCTCCCAGCAGAAAGAAGCTACCACATATTCTATCAGATCATGTCCAACAAGAAGCCGGAGCTAATTGGTAGGAAGGGTCTTTATGACTTTTTGGGGATGATTGCTGAGCAGCAGTTCCCGCTGTTACCTGGCTGGCAAATCTAAGCGTCTGCCTTGCCTCTTCCTGCTTTCAGACATGCTCCTCATTACCACCAACCCTTTTGATTTCCACTTTGTGAGTCAAGGTGAGGTCACTGTTCCCAGCATTGATGACCAGGAGGAGCTCATGGCTACAGACGTAAGTGACACAGAAAAGAGGTACCTACTGTACACTTGTTTTGATGGTGACATAGGTGGCCTACTAAGGACATGCATTTTCCTTCATTGTTTTGACTGCAGAGTGCCATTGACATCCTGGGCTTCACTGCTGATGAGAAGACAGCCATCTACAAGCTGACAGGGGCTGTCATGCACTACGGGAACCTGAAGTTCAAGCAGAAACAACGAGAGGAGCAGGCAGAGCCCGATGGCACAGAAGGTACCAGCAAGTTCAGTGTCTGACTCGTTCAAAGAACTTCTTTGTTTGCAGAGATGGCATGTTAGCCTCCAGAGACAGGCCTTTGTTGGCCTGAGTCACCACATCAAACACTGCAGAAAAGCATCTTTGGTCATTGTCTGACTGCAGAGGTGCTTCCCTGATCATGGGAAATGCCACTTTGCATTCCTACCCAGGCCTTCTGTATGAGACCAGACCAGTGCTTTTCCACTTCTAGAATATGAGAAGCAGAGTTGTTCACGCTGGCCAAATTTTAGCCATTGTCTAAGGAGAAACGCTTCTCTCTCTCTCCGTGCCTCTTTAGTGGCTGACAAGGCTGCCTACCTGATGGGCCTGAACTCAGCTGACCTGCTCAAGGCCCTCTGCTACCCCCGCGTCAAGGTTGGGAATGAGTATGTGACCAAAGGTCAAAATGTGTCACAGGTAAAATGTGGAGTTTGAAAATACATGCCTTGAAAGAGTACTTGAGCATTCTTCTTTGAGCCTAGGAAGTAACTTTGATGCTTGCTTCTTTGTTTTAGGTGAACAACGCAGTTGGCGCCCTGGCAAAAGCTGTCTTTGAGAAGATGTTCTTGTGGATGGTTGTTCGCATCAACCAACAGCTGGATACCAAGCAACCCAGACAGTACTTCATTGGTGTCCTGGACATCGCTGGCTTTGAGATCTTTGATGTAAGGAACAAGGATGTGGCACCGTAGCCAAGGGCGAGGCAGGGAGGGCTCATGAGGATTCAGAAACACACTTCTTCCTAAGAAGATTCAGAAGTTTATCCTGTTCATGTGCAGTTTTCTAGAAACCCTTCCCTCTCCTCCATCACAGTAGCACCCTCAAAGGGCTTTGCTAACAAGCACTTTGATTTCAATGCTGTCAGCATGTAGAAGAAAGTTCTGCTTTCTGACAAATGTTCTCAGAGGCCCTTGAGCTTGCAAAGGCCTTAGGTCTGGCAAACAAAGAGGCAGCTCCAGGGCTAAGGGTCGCAGATGTGGGCTGAAGCCGTGGATGCTCTTGGGCTGCCAAGAGAAGGGAAGTGCCATGGGAAAGTTCACAGCATGTTTCCTGTGTTTTGAGTGCAGTGCTGATGCTAGGACTTCTTGTCAGAGCAGAGAAACCCCCGGACTGTTGGTCTGAGGGCAGAGAAATTCTTGGGTAGGACACCGAGGAGGTTTCCACTCTCTGGGAGGTCAGAGGGCTGAGACACCTACGCAATGCTGCAGCTAAGCTTACCGAAGGATTTGCTTTTGAGTAACACAGTAAAAAAAGGACTGTTACTTTTAGCTGGATTCCAAAGGTAATAATAATAATAATAAAATCCTTTGAGGATGGTAAATTTTACAAGTCCTGCTGCTGCGGGTACACGTGCTGTTGCAGTACGGTTAGGAGTGGTGTTTCAGCTGGGGAACTTCAAACAGCATTAGGAGAACGCTGCCAAAACCCTGTGGTGTTTGCCACACCTTGAGAAACCTCTCCTTGCTTTGGGCAGTTCAACAGCTTTGAGCAGCTGTGCATCAACTTCACCAACGAGAAACTGCAACAGTTCTTCAACCACCACATGTTCGTGCTGGAGCAGGAGGAGTACAAGAAGGAGGGAATTGAGTGGACATTCATTGACTTTGGGATGGACCTGGCTGCCTGCATTGAGCTCATTGAGAAGGTACCTTTTCCATGCAAGTGTACTATGTATTTTCAGACTCTGTGATGTTTCTGAGTCAGATTCAGCTCAGAAAGAACTCACAGCCAGACATTCAGTGTCAGTTAAACAAACAACTTTGCACTGAGATTTAGTTCAGTCTGGCAAAAAGAAATCAGGAAAGGCATATCTGTGTCATCAATCCTGCAGCACCTGGCCTTCAAGCACAGAGAAGATAGCCTCGACTCCTACCAACAGACTTCTTTAAAACAAACTGGAGTCAGCCTCCCTTTCTTTTTCCACTGAAGACTCAAATCAGAACTCCACACACAAACCTGGGAAATAAATTTTATCTTGCCTGGTTTCCCAAAACTGCTAGGCCTCTTGTAGCTACTTGCCCAACTATTTTTCTGTTTACCACTTCTCCCTCCAACTTGACTCCCAATTCTAACCTGAACCAGACAGCTGTTTTTACCAGTTCCATGAAGAGGCGTTGCAGGAAGGCAAGGGAAGGCAGAAAGAAGCTCCCTGGCTGAGAAACAGCTCCTGAGAAACTTAGGCCCTTACCCAGGCTGAGGTGCTACCAACAACAGAGTGGTACCTTTGATGATCATAGCACATGTTTCACATCATTATCATCTTTCTCTGTCACTTCTTGTGGTACCTTCCAGCCCATGGGCATCTTCTCCATCCTGGAAGAGGAGTGCATGTTCCCCAAGGCAACTGACACCTCTTTCAAGAACAAACTCTACGACCAGCACCTGGGCAAGTCCAGCAACTTCCAGAAGCCCAAGCCTACCAAAGGCAAGGCTGAGGCCCACTTCTCCCTGATACATTATGCTGGCACGGTGGACTATAACATCACCGGCTGGCTGGAGAAGAACAAGGACCCCCTGAATGAAACTGTCATTGGGTTGTACCAGAAATCATCCCTGAAGACGCTGGCCTTACTCTTTGCCAACTATGGTGGAGCAGATGCAGGTCAGCTCTGTGAAAATTGTACTTTCAGTGTGGGACACTGTTGGTGCAGAATTAAAGCAGTAAACACTGAACATTTAAAGATGTTTTGTGTTCTGCAGTCTCTAAAATGCAATATCTATCTTTTAATGCTTTTTTTTCTTTTCTTCCGTTTGCAGAGGGTGGTGGTGGTGGCAAAAAGGGTGGCAAGAAGAAGGGTTCTTCTTTCCAGACTGTCTCAGCTCTTTTCCGGGTAAGTGATAGAAGTCACTATCTCACTATTAAAAATACTCACTGAAATAATGCAGGAGCATGCTTTTCACAGTTTTAATTATAAAATAGACCTGTAATTCTCTGAGCAGTCTCTGAATTGAATTTATTGAAACAGTTTTACACCAGCATAACATACTGCAACATAGGCATTTTTGATAGGACAAGAAACCAAAAGATTTATTTTTTATATGCACATCACATATAAGCATTGCAGTGCTTACAAACATTAACCTAAAATTCACCTTATATTCTCATAGGAGAACTTAAACAAGCTGATGACAAATCTTCGCAGCACTCACCCCCATTTTGTACGATGCATCATCCCAAATGAAACAAAAACACCTGGTAAGCAAATGCAATAGGAGGAAAACTCAAGCCACAGAAGCGCTTTCCCTGAGTATCAAACAATGGGGACGTCATTAACGGTGGCGTTTGTTAGGTGCCATGGAGCACGAGCTGGTACTGCATCAGCTGCGGTGTAACGGCGTGCTGGAAGGGATCAGAATTTGCAGGAAAGGGTTCCCCAGCAGAGTCCTGTATGCTGACTTCAAACAAAGGTAACAGCGCTCCGCCTTCCTCCCCATTCAGACCAAGCTGACTATCCTCAGTATTGAAACAAATTTGAAAATTTATACTTCAAAAAGAACATATCTAAAAACATAGAGTTTATGATTCACCTTATGTGGATTCTGAGGATCCTCTTGAACTCCAAATAAATCCCATGAAAACTTCTGTTATCTTTAAATAATGGCCTATCTCTAATACATGACATTACCCAGTCAGACAATTACCTGGTGCAGAGAAGGCTGTGGGGTTCAATTCAAGTGCTGCTTTCGGTAACGTCTATTTCTTATTGTTCTATTATTTACAGATACAGAGTGCTTAATGCAAGTGCAATTCCAGAAGGTCAGTTCATGGATAGCAAGAAGGCTTCAGAGAAGCTTCTTGGGTCCATTGATGTGGATCACACTCAGTACAGATTTGGTCACACCAAGGTAGAAACAAGTCCTTCTTTCAAACACTATGTGCCTCTGTCATGCACTACATGAGACTGATGTGCTACAATGCTCCCTTTCATAAGGTGTTCTTCAAAGCTGGACTGATAGGTCTGCTGGAGGAGATGAGAGATGAAAAACTAGCAGAGATTATGACCATGACACAAGCCAGGTGCAGAGGCTTCCTGATGAGAGTGGAGTATCGGAAAATGGTGGAGAGGAGGTAGACATTTTTCACCCAGATATTGTTCTCTTGTGTCTCAGTTAACTGAATCTAAATTCACCACCCACGAAATATGCAATATTTTAGGGACTCAATCTTCTGCATCCAGTACAATGTTCGTGCATTCATGAACGTGAAGCACTGGCCCTGGATGAAGCTGTTCTTCAAGATCAAGCCCTTGCTGAAGAGTGCAGAGTCTGAGAAGGAGATGGCCAACATGAAACAGGAGTTTGAGAAAACCAAGGAAGAGCTTGCAAAGTCTGAGGCAAAGAGGAAGGAGCTGGAGGAGAAAATGGTGGTCCTGCTGCAGGAGAAGAATGACCTGCAGCTCCAAGTGCAGGCGGTGAGTGTCACCGCCCGTTTGTCCCTGGGAAAAGGACAATATACAGTCAGAGTGCTTCAGAATACTGTTTCTGTCAGGCAAAAGGACTCCAAGCCCTAGCTCCTGCTGAAAGTAGTAACTGAAGTGACCACTGTTCTGTCGTGCTTGTGGGTGCGTGAGGTATTGTCATAGCTACCCTCTCTGTGAGGCATTTTTAAGAGACACAGAAACCTTGGAATCGATAATGATTCCAGATGACAAGGCTTGCAGTGGGCCAGTAGGCAAGATCTTCCAGTTGCTGGAGTGGAAGTCAGGTTCAGCCCCCATTTTAACACATGCCTACTCAGTAACGCAGAAGACAGGGTGGAGATACTTCAAAACATTATAACCCATAAAAATCTCTGTCTCCCCACCAGGAAGCCGATAGCTTGGCTGATGCTGAGGAAAGGTGTGACCAGCTCATCAAAACCAAAATCCAGCTGGAAGCCAAAATTAAGGAGGTGACTGAAAGGGCTGAGGATGAGGAGGAAATCAATGCTGAGCTGACAGCCAAGAAGAGAAAACTGGAGGATGAATGTTCAGAGCTGAAGAAAGATATTGATGACCTGGAGTTGACGTTGGCCAAAGTGGAGAAGGAAAAACATGCCACCGAAAACAAGGTACAAACATGGGGAGTCACATGAAGGGCAAAGGACAGATGCCTCCCCGATGAGCCTGGCATCCTCAGAACAGAGCTAGGTTTGGGACATACCAGGAGCACCACAGTGGGGCAGCCCAAATACACGAGCTCCTGGCTAAGCACTGCAAAGGGAAAATGCCACTGCACAAGCAGTCAAGTCTTCTACACAGACATTTGGCACTTTCTTCCAATCAACAGGTGAAAAACCTCACAGAGGAGATGGCGGCCCTGGACGAGACCATTGCCAAGCTGACTAAAGAGAAGAAAGCCCTCCAAGAGGCCCATCAGCAGACACTGGATGACCTGCAGGTAGAAGAGGACAAAGTCAATACGCTGACCAAAGCCAAGACCAAGCTGGAGCAGCAAGTGGACGATGTAAGCACGGTTGTCCAGAAGAACAGGGCGGGCACAGATTATAGAACTGGCTGGTAGAGCACTGATGGTTATCTTCTATTCAGCTGGAAGGGTCCCTGGAGCAAGAGAAGAAACTGCGCATGGACCTTGAGAGAGCAAAGAGGAAACTCGAAGGAGACCTGAAGCTGGCCCAGGACAGCATCATGGATTTGGAGAACGACAAGCAGCAGCTGGATGAGAAACTGAAGAAGTAAGCGTGGCTGTGGGGCACCAGACTGTGGGGCTGGTGCGCTTGGCGGGTTTTTGCTCAGACGCTAACACAGTTTGCTTTGCCCAAAGGAAAGACTTTGAAATCAGCCAGATCCAGAGCAAAATTGAGGATGAGCAAGCCCTGGGCATGCAGTTACAGAAGAAGATCAAGGAGCTGCAGGCAAGTGTCTGGCCCTTCCCCTCTCTCAGCCAGTCTCAGGTCGGGAAGGAGGAGGGCATGGGTGCGAAGGGTGCCTAATGTTCCCCAGGCTCGTATTGAGGAGCTGGAGGAGGAAATTGAGGCAGAGCGAACCTCTCGGGCAAAAGCCGAGAAGCATCGGGCTGACCTGTCGAGGGAGCTAGAGGAGATCAGCGAGCGCCTGGAAGAAGCCGGAGGGGCTACCGCCGCTCAGATTGAGATGAACAAGAAGCGTGAGGCAGAATTTCAGAAGATGCGTCGCGACCTGGAGGAGGCCACGCTGCAGCACGAAGCCACGGCTGCGGCCCTGCGCAAGAAGCACGCGGACAGCACCGCTGAGCTTGGGGAGCAGATCGACAACCTGCAGCGAGTGAAGCAGAAGCTGGAGAAGGAGAAGAGTGAGCTCAAGATGGAGATTGACGACTTGGCCAGTAACATGGAGTCTGTCTCCAAAGCCAAGGTATTGAACTGCGGTGGCACATGCTCACGGGGCCGATGTATGGCACATAGGCTATGTCTACCAGCCACATTCTCATTACAAAGGTCCTTGCTGTCAGCACAGGGCAGAGTCCAGGTGTTCATCTCCTTTCCTTCCTTCCGTTTGCTCTCTAGGCAAACCTGGAGAAGATGTGCCGCACTCTGGAAGACCAGCTGAGTGAGATTAAAACTAAGGAGGAACAGAATCAGCGCATGATCAATGACCTCAATACTCAACGAGCTCGTCTGCAGACAGAATCAGGTGAGACATCCTCATTCCTGAGCTTCACTGTGAGGACCTGCATGCCGTGAGGATCCCACAGGGTGCAAGATGATTCCTGCTATAACCTCTCCCAGCCACTCCTGATGACGTGGGCTTACATGCAGGAACTGTCGTATTGATAGTAGTCGGGCTACCTTTTTTCTCTTTACCCTTACCAGGTGAATATTCACGCCAGGTGGAGGAAAAAGATGCTCTGATTTCTCAGCTGTCTAGGGGCAAGCAAGGATTTACGCAGCAGATTGAGGAGCTCAAGAGACATCTAGAGGAAGAAATAAAGGTCTGGAAACACCCTGCTGTCCGCAACCTACATCACCTCAAAACATCCGCAGAATCCTGTCTAATCCAAACTGGTTTCATATTCTTTCCCCAAAACACATGTAGTACGGGAGGGAACACCAGTAACACACATGCCCTCATTCCTAAGCTAGAGAGGGAAGGAAGCGTAATGGGTTGGACCCTGGAGGAAGTAGTCCACAAGGCTTTCACGAGATCCTGACAATACTCTCTAGGACAGGATGCAGACACGTGTGTCAAAGCGTTTAGAGCAACAGCAGGTTACTGACCCCAGAGCCCCTGTCACTAACACATCCTGATCTTGCAGAACCCATTGATGAAGGCTTCATCAGCTCCCAGCTTTGCATTTGCCTAGTTAGAGTTTCAGCCTAATTTCACTGCCAGCTTTACTGTCAAGAGGCATCTCAAGGCAAGTATTCAGGTTACCGATCCCTTTGTTTCCCCAGGCCAAGAACGCGCTGGCCCACGCCTTGCAGTCTGCTCGCCACGACTGTGACCTGCTGCGGGAGCAATACGAGGAGGAGCAGGAAGCCAAGGGGGAGCTGCAGCGCGCCCTGTCCAAGGCCAACAGCGAAGTGGCCCAGTGGAGAACCAAATACGAGACGGACGCTATTCAGCGCACGGAGGAGCTGGAGGAGGCCAAGTACGTGGGAAGCGGGATGTCAAACGGCTGGAGAAGACTGAGGCTGTCAAGGGAAAGTGGAGTCTCTGGGAGTGGGTTACGACAGGGGTGGGACAAAGGCAGGGATCTGTTGTCTTTGTGGTAGAGGGGTCAGAGGGAGAGACAGGAAAGCGTGCTGTGGAAAAAGTGCAAACTGGAAGGACAAACGTAGCCCTTAGGGCTAGAAATGCGGAACCAGGCTGAATACTCCTTAGGTGCTAGGACACAGAGTGACAGAACCTGTAGGCAGCATGCAGTCTTGGAACAGAAAAAACACTGTGAAAGGCACTGGGCTCAGAGCCCCCAGAAGTGGCCAGCTGCCCTCTCACCGAAGTACAAAATGGGCTGCCCTCTGGTCTCTGACCTGGAGCTGTACTTATCTCCTCCCAGGAAGAAGCTGGCCCAGCGCCTGCAGGATGCAGAGGAACATGTTGAAGCTGTGAATGCCAAATGTGCCTCCCTGGAGAAGACAAAGCAGAGGCTGCAGAATGAAGTGGAGGACCTGATGATTGACGTGGAGCGATCAAATGCTGCCTGCGCAGCTCTGGATAAGAAGCAGAAGAACTTTGACAAGGTCTTGTGGGCTCCAGCCCTGGGGTTCCTGGGCAGAGCGTCCCCTCCCGATTGCCACATCCACGCTCACGTGCCGTTTCCCTTCAGATCCTGGCAGAATGGAAGCAGAAGTATGAGGAAACGCAGGCTGAGCTGGAGACCTCCCAGAAGGAGGCTCGCTCCCTCAGCACGGAGCTCTTTAAGATGAAGAATGCCTACGAGGAGTCCCTGGACCACCTGGAAACGCTGAAGCGTGAGAACAAGAACTTGCAGCGTAAGTCCCTGGCCCTCCGCTCCTGGCTGGGCTTTCCCACTGTCCACCACTACCCACCGCTCCACAGGGGTCTGTGCCTGCGTGTCTGCAAAGATGCCCGTCACCTTGGTGCGGCAGGGCCCTTCCCGTTCTGCTCCGTGCCTGACCGTGCCGTTGGCCTTTGCTCCCACAGAGGAGATTGGTGACCTCACAGAGCAGATTGCAGAGGGAGGCAAGGCCATTCATGAGCTGGAGAAAGTCAAGAAGCAGATTGAGCAGGAGAAATCTGAAATCCAGGCCTCGCTGGAGGAAGCTGAGGTACACAGCATTACTTATGGCTCTCTTACATGTCTTGGATCTCTGTCTCGTTGTAAACACTGCGGAGTCATTGCCAGGCACAGGAGGAAAAGAGCGTTTGTATAAAAGCGTGGCAATATTATCTAAACGTGGCATTCCTTTATACTCAGGGCTTCGGGGTCAACATTTGTCTTATGAAAAGTATTCCTGTTCACTCTTTCTCAGGCGTCCCTTGAACATGAAGAGGGGAAGATCCTGCGCCTCCAGCTTGAGCTCAACCAGGTGAAGTCTGAGATTGACAGGAAGATAGCAGAGAAAGATGAGGAGATTGACCAGATGAAGAGGAACCACCTCAGAATTGTGGAGTCCATGCAGAGCACCCTGGACGCTGAGATCAGGAGCAGGAACGAAGCCCTGCGGCTGAAGAAGAAGATGGAGGGAGACCTGAATGAAATGGAGATCCAGCTGAGCCATGCCAACCGCGTGGCTGCAGAGGCACAAAAGAACCTGAGAAACACACAGGCCGTGCTCAAGGTCTGTTCAGCAAAGCAACAGGGAGAGAAACGCGGTCCCTTACAATTCTGGTGCACAAGTGCGCACTGCTACCTTGCCATTTCTCTTGTCCCTTTTACAGGATACCCAGCTACACTTGGACGATGCTCTGAGGACGCAGGAGGACCTGAAGGAGCAGGTGGCCATGGTGGAGCGCCGAGCAAACCTGCTGCAGGCTGAAATTGAGGAGCTGCGGGCAGCCCTGGAGCAGACGGAGCGGTCAAGGAAGGTGGCTGAGCAGGAGCTTCTGGATGCCACTGAACGAGTGCAGCTCCTCCATACCCAGGTCAGGCACTGCTCTGGAAATTAGTCCCATCCACAAGGCACAACACAGAATGTGATTGTTACGCATCTTGTGAGTGTTTGCTGTGTAAACACATTGAGAGCCACGCCGTCATAGGGCTGCTCCAGACATCCACCCATGTCTGGTTTGCAGCTATGGCCCTAAAGAGGACTTTTGTGTTAAAGACTTTCAAGAAACAATACTCACACTTTTAGCTCTTGGTGTTGAGGCATTAGGTCTGACAGTACAAATCCCGTCTTTCCTGTTGCACAGAACACCAGCTTGATCAACACCAAGAAGAAGCTGGAGACAGACATTACCCAAATCCAGAGTGAAATGGAGGATACGATCCAGGAAGCCCGCAATGCTGAAGAGAAGGCCAAGAAGGCCATCACAGATGTGAGTTGGGGGCTCCCTTCAGTGCCGATGGTGGGTGTATTTTCCCTCAGATGGTCTCCAGCCCCACAATGGCTTTGACCCTTTGCTCTCATCAGGCAGCCATGATGGCAGAAGAGCTGAAGAAGGAGCAGGACACCAGCGCCCACCTGGAGAGGATGAAGAAGAACCTGGACCAGACGGTGAAGGACCTGCAGCACCGTCTGGATGAGGCCGAGCAGCTGGCTCTGAAGGGAGGCAAGAAGCAAATCCAGAAGCTGGAGGCCAGAGTGCGTGGGGCTTTTCTTTGTGCATGAGTGAGCACGCCACGTTAGCAGCCAGCAGGGAAGCTCCAAAGATGGGCTTCTCGTTGCAGGTGCGGGAGCTGGAAGGGGAGGTGGATGCTGAGCAGAAGCGCAGCGCTGAAGCCGTGAAGGGCGTGCGCAAGTACGAGAGGAGGGTGAAGGAGCTGACCTACCAGGTAAGGCAGGAGGCCTCCCTCAGCTGACAGAGTTTTCTCACAGCAAGTCAGATTTTGTGCACGCCATCCCCAAGGGGAATTGTTAACCTCATCCAGTGCAGAACCAGTAATTCACGCTCTTTCCTGCTTTCCAACCACTCCAGTCTGAGGAGGACCGGAAGAATATTCTCAGGCTGCAGGATCTGGTGGACAAGCTGCAAATGAAGGTGAAATCCTACAAGAGACAAGCTGAGGAGGCTGTAAGTATTGCTCAAAGGATGGGCCAGAGACACCTTCCAGTACGGCAGCACGCTCATTGAGATGGCTATGAATAGCAGGAAAGGGGCAGGACAGAAACTCCCAAGACACAGCAGTCTTGGCCACACCATTGAGTATGGTGTCACGAGGCCTTGCTGAGTTCTGGGCACCCTGCGGCAGCCAGGGACGAATGGAGGGAAGGTCTGCAGCCTGTTGTATACAGGAGGTCAGACTGAACAGCCCCGGGTGCCATATCCACTGGCTGAAGTTAACTGGAGGTCATGAATCTCTGCTAGTAAGGATCAGCAGAAGGCTTCAGGGTCTTTCTCACCTTAAAAAATCACACTGATGGCTGGGCAGCAAGTACTGGGAGAGTAAGTACACAAATGACAAATGCAAGTGACAAAATTGCTCTTCAAGAGTGGCACAGGACCGGTGATGTTTTTCACAGAGGGGTCCTGAGTAAGGGAGGATGAGGAGGTCACGGTGAGGCTTACGTGTAAGCAGTGATGGGTGGTGGATGGAGATTTGTGCCTTCCCCCAGGGAAGAGCCACAGCCCCAGAAGGCCAAGGCACAGGTGGAGTGAAACCCCTGCCCTGGGCTCCTCACCACCAACCCCTTCTCCCCACACAGGAGGAACTGTCCAATGTCAGCCTCTCCAAGTTCCGCAAGATCCAGCACGAGCTGGAGGAAGCCGAGGAGCGGGCTGACATTGCAGAGTCGCAGGTCAACAAGCTCCGAGCGAAGAGCCGCGAGTTTCATGGCAAGAAGATAGCAGAGGAGGAGTGAGGATGTCATGAGGCAGCAAAGTGACCCGAGGGCTGCACAAAATGTGAACCTCTCGATCGCTTTTCTTAATTTCTATAATTGGTCTTTGTAATTGTGTCTAGAGAATAAAGACCGCAGATTGCTTTGCATACGAAGCAGGACTGCTTCTTCTCAGACTCTTTTGCTATTTTTGTCCCCGTAGTTATCTATGGGATCCCATTAATCCTTGGCGGTTGCTGGAAGTTTATCTTGTGTCCATTGGCTGTCCGATAGGTAGCACATGCTTTTATTTCACAGTCAGTTAAAAGTACAAGTAATAATGTATCTTGGCAAACGCTTTTTCCCGCGTTCAGACCCCAATCTGAATAACAGAAACACACTGGGTATGTACAGCCGCAAATTCTCATGTAGCCTATCATCCATCTCAGCTGGATTATTCTTATGCATTGTGTGTTGCCCCTGCGTGAAAGACACATGGATGGTGTCATGATATAGTAGAAGACGAACATATGCAGAGATGTCTGCCTGAGCTGGTATTCTCATCACATCAACAGCTCTGTGCCTCGAGGTAACTTCTGTCCCTTGTTTCAGGAAGACCAGACAGCCTTGAAGTATTTTCTCAGGAGCCAAAGGGACTGAAGGAGCTTTGGGTGAGGCATGAATGCTAACTGAACCGGACACAGGTCAGAAAGCAATGATGACTGAGGAGCAGCTGGCAATGAAGGGAAAGCAAGAAGTACGTTATGAAGTGGAGGGCGGAGTACGTGTTGATGCTGAGTACTTCTGACAGTGTACTTCTTTCCAGCCCTGCTGTGCGTGTGGTGGTGGTTGAAGCAGGAGCTAGCTCCTGCAGTGAGCACAGGGCCTAGCAAGGCACAAGGGACAGGAGTGGAGATGGCAGGGCGGGCTGAGGAGACAGTGAGTCTGAACCAAGTGTTGCCTTAAATAGCCCTCTTTACAGGTTGAGCATTGCAAACTGGATGCAAAACAGCGTCCAGTGTAACAACATTGATTCTCTGCTCACTCTCATCAGGAAGAATGATCCAGCACCTTCTATCCAGCATCTACCTGCATCACTTTTAAGTGTGTTACTTGACTTTTTCTCATTTCACAGAGGGGCACGTGCAAAAAAAGAGACCCCAAATCTAACAAGATCTTGCAATGCCCAAGAAAGCCAACTGAAAAAGAAAATGCACAGGCAAGCATCTGCAGGAGCTCTGGGCTTTGTGGTGCCCTGCGTTTGGACGGTGAACACATTTGCCTACTGGCAAGTATTGGGGTAAAAAGGAGAAAATGGAGGCAGCTGGGAGCAGAGAATCAGGTCTCTTCCACGCTGGATGCATGCCTGAACTGCTGAGGGACTGACTATTCCTGACTCCTAGCTCCATTCTAGTCCCTAAAGAGAACCACACTCCTTCCTCGGCCTGGGAGCAGGCACAGAGTCCTCAGCACCCACTTTGTGAGAAGTGAAGCAGACAGCAGTGTGGAGTTGTGGGATGGCTCTGCTCTGAGAGCCTACGAGGCACTCTGCAAGACTGTGTCTAGCTGGAGGCACTTCTCAGGGAGCTGAAGAGACTGATCTGGAGGGCAGGCAATGTGCACCTGTGCTGCCTGGCAAAGCAGTGAAGTGGCCACGGCAGCTCAGGATGGAGAGGGTATGAGATACTTTCCCGCAAATCTTGTTGCTTAGAGCTCAAACAATGTTGTCATCTCTTGCGTTAAGCTCAGACCTTGCCAAATACAAGCCTCACTGAGAGGAAGGTGTCACCCCAGCAGCCTTTAGTGGGGTGAGCAGGGAATCTCCACACTGCTGCAGTGGAGGCTGGGTGTTGTGTGTCAAACTGTCCGGTCTGACAACATCTTGCTCAGCACGCCTAACAAATAATTCCAGCATAATTGACAACCCCATTTGAAAGCCCACAGGAGACACCGTCCCCTTAAACCTGTGAGCAGGAAATACTCTCTGTGAATCAAATTTAAAAATCTGGAAGGGAGGAAGGAAGGGAGGAAGGAAGGAAGGGATTATGGATGCTTTGGTGAGACACTGGCATGTCACCTCTGCTGTAGGTCCTGCTTCAGCAGCCAGTGCTCTCTGCCAAGTCTACCTTGCTACACACTAGCTTGAAGCTACATGTTCCATGTTGCACAGCACGCTGGCGATTCACAGGGTGCACTGATCCCTACAGGCATGCTCTGCTAATCCAGAGAGCATGGCTGATAACAGCACCGGCATGCTGCAAATCCCACAGGGAATGCTTTTTCAAAGTCGTCTTTGCTTGCTTTCAATAATCCTCCTGACTATTACTTGATTCCTAACAGTCACCTTTCAAGGTATGTTTTGCTCCACCACACCAAACACAGCCCACGCACTTGCATCTGCTCTATGTTAACTTCCATTGTGTGTACCTGGGAACTAAGGCATCGACACAGAGCTATTAATAGACAGAGGTCAACTTCCATGCTGAGCACAGAAGTTCCAAATAGAGCTCCGTTGCAACTGCAGTTTCTTCTTCAAGAGGTAGCCAGCACATAGATTCACGCTGTCAGTTTGTGTCTGCTGCTAGCATTTGACCAGAGAAATGTTCTGCCAAAGGGCAACATCCTCCAACACGTTCCAGCTATGTGCGGGGTTAGGTGGGAGAACGGGTTGTGTGCTACAGGCCTTCTGCAGCCTGAGCAGCTGGGCAGCCTTCTGCATCTTTCTTTGAGAAGCTGCTGTCTGCAGTTTCCTGTGTTCCCCTTTAGAGATCTCCTAGCTTTCTTCTCCCCTCCAAGTGGCCTTCTCTTGGAATATTCTTCCTTCTAAATCTGAATGGAAGTGAGCTCATTACCTCTCCTTGACTCTGCCCACAATCAGTCAGGCTGACGTTATTTATACAGGAATTCTCTTGGAATTATTTTGGTCCTTGGAATTATTCTCATTGTTTAGAGTAACAAGGAGGAACCTGGGAACTACCAACCAGTCAGTCCCACATCAGTCACTGGTAAGACCGTCGAACATATCTTCCTGGAAGTTATGTCAAAGTTTATGGAACACAGGGAGGTGATTAGAGACAGCCGACACAGCTTCACCAAGAGCAAATTACACCTGACTAGCCTTGTGACCTTCTACAACGGGGTGACTGCATCAGCGTACAAGGGAATTGCAGCTGGTGCCTTTGTGACTTCTGTAAGGCCGTCGATACGGTGTCCCCCAACATTCTTGCCACGGAACTGGAGAGTTATGGTTTTGATGGATGGACTAAGGAATTGGCCAGATGGCCACATCCAAGGAGCTTTTTCAGGTCCCTTCCAACCCAAAACATCCTATGATTCTGTCCTGTAACTTCTGCATGTCCACGGGAGTCAGGGGTTGCCCAGAGAGGCAGGACTTCAGGCGCACCCCTGTGCTCACTGTTTCCTACCGGTGGCTGCTGGGCTCCTCTGGGGCAGGTCACAGGGTGTTTCCATCAGCATCCCCATGCCCTGCGCAGGGAGCCCACATGTGAGCTCTGGGTTTGAACTCCAAAACAGTGAGTGCTGCAGTGCCAGAGCCCTCCTTTGAACAAGTTCTTCATGCACAGGCCAGTACTTGCTGCTGGAAATTGGCTTGGATCACAGGCATCTTTTTTCCAACCTTGCCCCTGTGTTATTCCCTGAGCTTTATCCGCTCAGCTCTTTTAATAACCAAAATGCCAATGACCAGGAGAAGAGCGTGCTTAGATCTGACAGTGTTTGAAGCAGCTCAAGTGACAGTGCCCTTTTCCTAGCACTAGATCAGTCACTCTCCAGAACTATTGGGAAATTCCTCCTTTCTCAGAGTATCAGCATTGTACAGGATCGCCTACCACCCCTAGTGCCTTGATACAGGCAGCACTGTGTTGATAGCTTTTGTTGCTGGAATGGTGTGAATGTGTCAGTGTGCAAGATATTTGGGGTGCGATGGGAGTGCTGGACTGAGGATGGATCAGAGTGCAGAGGATCTCAGACTGCGTGCTCTGTGTGGTTGAGTGTAGAGTTGTGTTTGGATGGAGGGGTGGTTTCTTTTGAAGTTGTAGGCAGTGAAGGGCTACAGGGACCTGCCCTGCTTCCTGACTTGGTTGGGGACATTGCTTGATATATCTTGACAGTGGGCTCACCTGTGAGGAAGAGGCTTAAGCTGTTTAAGGCATGTTAACGCTTCTTTTTTTGTGTGAGGTGAAATGAGGAAACCAGAAATGTTTTGAAAATAAGCAGTATAATTTTCTTTTCAGGTATGAGTTACCATAAGCATTTTGTTTATGACTGGGTAAGGCTTTTGGCTAGTATCAGTTAGGATTGATTATACCAACCGTGAACATTCCACTAGTATTCGCATTTTGAATTTTTCAGTTTCTGCAAAATAACAAGTGTAGATTTGCTTGCATAGATAGTGATTTCTTTTTGTAGCTAAGGAGTCATCTTTCACACTCTAGGTATGAATTGCCTGTCCAAAGTTGAACTTGTATTCTCACTTGCTCTGTCTTGGATTCCCTCTGTACCTACTGCTACTGAAGTCAAGGTCCTGGCCCATAATGTGACTGGTTTTCCCCTTTTTAATATAACATGTAAAGAATTACTGAATTACACTTTGTCATGATTTGTCTTTTGTAGATTTTTCTTTTCTAGTGTCTAAAGGCAATACCTAAATTTATAGGACCATGTGCACAAGGTATAATGTATTATTCCCATTTTACATCTGGAATAGTTGCAGTACAGAAATACCAAAGTTTTTGTCTGGGTCAAGGATCAAGATATCAGGAGAGACAGTAGAGGAGAGGAACCTACAAATTCCACTACCAAGTTCTTTAAGTGCCTTGACTAGTCTAGATACCGTTATTAAGAGCCCTGTCAGACTATTTATAGGAAATGTATCCACAGGAATGTTAAGATGTAAAACATTTCTAAATATATCTAGTCAAATCAAATGAAAATTATGCCGTTAGTTTCGTTTGCCAGACAATGTTTTGCCAAAGATGGTTTGCCAGAATATATTTTGGCTGAAGGAAAAGGAAACATCCAGAGCATCTGCATACCAAACTCTATAAAAGACTCTTTGGAGAGCTGTGCCCAGTCTTGACAGAAAATTTCAAGGTAAGTGTGTGGCTCCTGTGAACTTCTTGGCAAAGCATATACTTTTAAATTCCATTTAACTTCCTATAAGCCTTGGATATCTATTTCTGCCAGGGACTGTCTCTATCAGTAGTGATTTTGTTCTAGTTTTGAAGGCTGCATTTTTTACTTCAACTTCGATAACAGCTCTGGATATCTGTGCCAAAAAAAATGAGTTGCTGTTTTCAAACAGCAGTGACTGACTTCCAGCCTCTGCCATCAGAATTAATAACAAAATTTACCAACTTTTAATAAACAGGAAGATACTCAACAGTATAAGATTTGTAGAAAGCAGAACAGGTAAAAGTGACATTTCTATCTGTCATAGTGCAAGATGAATAGTCCATAGCAAGTAAATTTTTTGGTGAAAAGCCACTATTTGCTATCAGGCAAGGAAGACTTTAAGAGACTCTTGGGTAGCACTTTAAAAAATCAAAGGGTTATTTAATAGGAAGTCTTTGTTATAGCAACATCCTAATAAACTAGAGTCCACAAAGATGAAGTACTCCTGCTATATATAATGCAATACTGCAAGACTAAAAAACTGATCTATACTTGATTGCATAGCTAGGTGTCTAATGATTAATTTCAGAAAAGTATACAAGTATTCCAGCTAAGACTAAAAAGTTTTAATCCAAATTTTGAAATGTTTATACCTCCTTAAATATTTGAAGAGATCAAAAAGCAAGATTTCCTCTCATCCACATTAAGCGGTTTATGCACTAACTCAATGCATCTTCTTTCCTACAGACTACTCGGCTGACTGTGTCTCCTGTATAAGTGCAACCATGGCCTCTGCAGACGCTGAGATGGCTGTTTTTGGGGAGGCGGCTCCTTACCTCCGAAAATCAGAAAAGGAGAGAATTGAGGCCCAGAACAAGCCTTTTGATGCCAAGACATCCGTCTTCGTGGTCCACCCTAAAGAATCCTTTGTGAAAGGAACAATCCAGAGCAGGGAATCAGGGAAGGTCACTGTCAAGTCTGAAGCAGGAGAAGTGAGTAAAAACCAGGGCTTGAAAACTGTATGTAGTTTGCAGTCTCAGCTCTTAGCTGACATGCACACATCTCCCTCTTCATCTGACAGACCCTGACCGTGAAGGAAGATCAAATCTTCTCCATGAACCCTCCCAAGTACGACAAGATCGAGGACATGGCCATGATGACCCACCTCCACGAGCCCGCTGTGCTGTACAACCTCAAAGAGCGTTACGCAGCCTGGATGATCTACGTAAGTACCAGCAGCAGCCTGCCTTTGGGCAGCCGGGAGGAACTGCTCTGCCAGGCCAAGTGGGAGCCAACGTGCTGTCTCCCTTCCTCGCAGACCTACTCGGGGCTCTTCTGCGTCACTGTCAACCCCTACAAGTGGCTGCCGGTGTACAACCCGGAGGTGGTGTTGGCCTACCGAGGCAAGAAGCGCCAGGAGGCCCCTCCACACATCTTCTCCATCTCGGACAATGCCTATCAGTTCATGCTGACTGGTGAGACAATGGCAACATCTTCATGACAATAAAATATTTGGGGTTTTTTTTTTTTTAATATTTGCATGTGTAAACTTCAGCATGAGCCTATAAATAACTTATTTTAACAGTTGCTGATGTTATGCATGAAGCACAGTCCTGCCCTATTGATTTTTAAAACTCTAACTGAGACCATGTAGACAAGAGCACTGAAAAACTTACAGTGAAGCGTAATTGATTGGATGAATTGAGACACGTGAAACAAAAATTCTTCCCTAGCTATTATTGAGATCTGATGTGCTCAAGATGTGACAGAAAATATTAATAGAGCTCTGAATAATCTAATCAATCTCTTTGAAAACAGCAGTGTAGGTGAATTTATAGCTGATTTGGCTTCATGAGACATTGTTTGAAAAAGCATATGATCTGATTTTAAGTGTTATTCTGGTATTTGCAACTTCTTGGGAAATAACCAGAGCCAGAATCCCAGTGAAAATGCACCCTTTGGAAACGATGATAAATGCCTTCCTTCCAAATTAGCTGTGAGGTGATACTCCTGTCTTGTGGGTTTGCTTCTTAGGCATTAAAGTTACTTGACCAGAAAGGACTAGAAGTCTGTGCACCAAACTGCAATATGCAGAACTGAATCAATGATTGATTTGATCATTACACATCTACAGTTGTTCTATGATCCTACAAGGGCATTACCAAACATCACAGAGTAATGATGTTGACTGTTCAAAAGAGTCCCTGGCTATAGAATAAAAATAGAATGGTCATTTGAACGGGGTTTCTATGCTTCTTTTCCACTTCCACTCCTAATGCTGGAGCAGGTTCATGAATAACAAGTAGTTCAGCATTTATTTTTTCACATCGCTGTCCTCTTTCACAGATCGCGAGAACCAGTCGATCCTGATCACGTACGTACACCCCCTGCTCGGGTCCCTGCGGGGCTGCCCGGTGCCAGGGGACCTCCTGCCTGACCACACGCTCTCTGCGTCTCTCTTTGGTTTGACAGCGGAGAATCCGGTGCCGGGAAGACTGTGAACACAAAGCGTGTCATCCAGTACTTTGCAACAATTGCAGCGAGCGGGGATAAGAAGAAAGAGGAGCAGTCAGGCAAAATGCAGGTAAAGTAACAGGTGCTGGCTGGAATCAATGCTTTCCTCTGTTCCTGACGTGATTTTTGGAAAGGATAAGCAGCAATAATTCTCATCCTGCAGGGAACGCTTGAGGATCAAATCATCAGCGCCAACCCACTGCTGGAGGCCTTTGGAAACGCCAAGACCGTGAGGAACGACAACTCCTCACGCTTTGTAAGCTGTTTTAGGAGAAATTGCTCCTTGTTGTAACAGTAGTGATGGGCTAGTGGCATTCTCACAGAAGGAGACAGCAATGAAACGCCTCCAGGCTGAAATGCCGCTGCTTCTCCTTAACAGGGCAAATTCATCAGAATCCACTTTGGGGCCACAGGCAAACTGGCTTCTGCTGACATTGAAACTTGTAAGTCGCTCTCCTGGCCTGATCCCACTCCTTCCTAAATTCCCAGCTCCATGTGAGTACCAGTGCCTGACCCTTGCTACCCTCCTTGACAGACCTGCTGGAGAAGTCCAGAGTCACTTTCCAGCTCCCAGCAGAAAGAAGCTACCACATATTCTATCAGATCATGTCCAACAAGAAGCCGGAGCTAATTGGTAGGAAGGGTCTTTATGACTTTTTGGGGATGATTGCTGAGCAGCAGTTCCCGCTGTTACCTGGCTGGCAAATCTAAGCGTCTGCCTTGCCTCTTCCTGCTTTCAGACATGCTCCTCATTACCACCAACCCTTTTGATTTCCACTATGTGAGTCAAGGTGAGGTCACTGTTCCCAGCATTGATGACCAGGAGGAGCTCATGGCTACAGACGTAAGTGACACAGAAAAGAGGTACCTACTGTACACTTGTTTTGATGGTGACATAGGTGGCCTACTAAGGACATGCATTTTCCTTCATTGTTTTGACTGCAGAGTGCCATTGACATCCTGGGCTTCACTGCTGATGAGAAGACAGCCATCTACAAGCTGACAGGGGCTGTCATGCACTACGGGAACCTGAAGTTCAAGCAGAAACAACGAGAGGAGCAGGCAGAGCCCGATGGCACAGAAGGTACCAGCAAGTTCAGTGTCTGACTCGTTCAAAGAACTTCTTTGTTTGCAGAGATGGCATGTTAGCCTCCAGAGACAGGCCTTTGTTGGCCTGAGTCACCACATCAAACACTGCAGAAAAGCATCTTTGGTCATTGTCTGACTGCAGAGGTGCTTCCCTGATCATGGGAAATGCCACTATTTTATCCAACGGATACTCCCCAAACAGACACAGCCTGAAAGGGGGAACTTCAGCTTCAACATAGGATACCTCTCTCTGTAAGACCTTCAACCGCTGGTCACCCTGGCGTGCAATCATATGTTTGGTGAAATACATCCTGCACTGTTTGCTATGAAAGTATCCACTTCCCACAGAAAAGGAATGTGCTGTATGCGTGCCTCGTGAATTCCCAGAGGCTTTTGGGGTTCCTCTGGGAACTCCCAGATTCAAGGTATTCCTGCCCAAGCCATACCTGTTCTTCCTTTCCAAGAAAGCCATCATTAGCTTCCAGACTTTGCATTCCTACCCAGGCCTTCTGTATGAGACCAGACCAGTGCTTTTCCACTTCTAGAATATGAGAAGCAGAGTTGTTCACGCTGGCCAAATTTTAGCCATTGTCTAAGGAGAAACGCTTCTCTCTCTCTCCGTGCCTCTTTAGTGGCTGACAAGGCTGCCTACCTGATGGGCCTGAACTCAGCTGACCTGCTCAAGGCCCTCTGCTACCCCCGCGTCAAGGTTGGGAATGAGTATGTGACCAAAGGTCAAAATGTGTCACAGGTAAAATGTGGAGTTTGAAAATACATGCCTTGAAAGAGTACTTGAGCATTCTTCTTTGAGCCTAGGAAGTAACTTTGATGCTTGCTTCTTTGTTTTAGGTGAACAACGCAGTTGGCGCCCTGGCAAAAGCTGTCTTTGAGAAGATGTTCTTGTGGATGGTTGTTCGCATCAACCAACAGCTGGATACCAAGCAACCCAGACAGTACTTCATTGGTGTCCTGGACATCGCTGGCTTTGAGATCTTTGATGTAAGGAACAAGGATGTGGCACCGTAGCCAAGGGCGAGGCAGGGAGGGCTCATGAGGATTCAGAAACACACTTCTTCCTAAGAAGATTCAGAAGTTTATCCTGTTCATGTGCAGTTTTCTAGAAACCCTTCCCTCTCCTCCATCACAGTAGCACCCTCAAAGGGCTTTGCTAACAAGCACTTTGATTTCAATGCTGTCAGCATGTAGAAGAAAGTTCTGCTTTCTGACAAATGTTCTCAGAGGCCCTTGAGCTTGCAAAGGCCTTAGGTCTGGCAAACAAAGAGGCAGCTCCAGGGCTAAGGGTCGCAGATGTGGGCTGAAGCCGTGGATGCTCTTGGGCTGCCAAGAGAAGGGAAGTGCCATGGGAAAGTTCACAGCATGTTTCCTGTGTTTTGAGTGCAGTGCTGATGCTAGGACTTCTTGTCAGAGCAGAGAAACCCCCGGACTGTTGGTCTGAGGGCAGAGAAATTCTTGGGTAGGACACCGAGGAGGTTTCCACTCTCTGGGAGGTCAGAGGGCTGAGACACCTACGCAATGCTGCAGCTAAGCTTACCGAAGGATTTGCTTTTGAGTAACACAGTAAAAAAAGGACTGTTACTTTTAGCTGGATTCCAAAGGTAATAATAATAATAATAAAATCCTTTGAGGATGGTAAATTTTACAAGTCCTGCTGCTGCGGGTACACGTGCTGTTGCAGTACGGTTAGGAGTGGTGTTTCAGCTGGGGAACTTCAAACAGCATTAGGAGAACGCTGCCAAAACCCTGTGGTGTTTGCCACACCTTGAGAAACCTCTCCTTGCTTTGGGCAGTTCAACAGCTTTGAGCAGCTGTGCATCAACTTCACCAATGAGAAACTGCAACAGTTCTTCAACCACCACATGTTCGTGCTGGAGCAGGAGGAGTACAAGAAGGAGGGAATTGAATGGGAGTTCATTGACTTTGGGATGGACCTGGCTGCCTGCATTGAGCTCATTGAGAAGGTACCTTTTCCATGCAAGTGTACTATGTATTTTCAGACTCTGTGATGTTTCTGAGTCAGATTCAGCTCAGAAAGAACTCACAGCCAGACATTCAGTGTCAGTTAAACAAACAACTTTGCACTGAGATTTAGTTCAGTCTGGCAAAAAGAAATCAGGAAAGGCATATCTGTGTCATCAATCCTGCAGCACCTGGCCTTCAAGCACAGAGAAGATAGCCTCGACTCCTACCAACAGACTTCTTTAAAACAAACTGGAGTCAGCCTCCCTTTCTTTTTCCACTGAAGACTCAAATCAGAACTCCACACACAAACCTGGGAAATAAATTTTATCTTGCCTGGTTTCCCAAAACTGCTAGGCCTCTTGTAGCTACTTGCCCAACTATTTTTCTGTTTACCACTTCTCCCTCCAACTTGACTCCCAATTCTAACCTGAACCAGACAGCTGTTTTTACCAGTTCCATGAAGAGGCGTTGCAGGAAGGCAAGGGAAGGCAGAAAGAAGCTCCCTGGCTGAGAAACAGCTCCTGAGAAACTTAGGCCCTTACCCAGGCTGAGGTGCTACCAACAACAGAGTGGTACCTTTGATGATCATAGCACATGTTTCACATCATTATCATCTTTCTCTGTCACTTCTTGTGGTACCTTCCAGCCCATGGGCATCTTCTCCATCCTGGAAGAGGAGTGCATGTTCCCCAAGGCAACTGACACCTCTTTCAAGAACAAGCTCTACGACCAGCACCTGGGCAAGTCCAACAACTTCCAGAAGCCCAAGCCTGCCAAAGGCAAGGCTGAGGCCCACTTCTCCCTGGTGCACTATGCTGGCACGGTGGACTATAACATCTCCGGCTGGCTGGAGAAGAACAAGGACCCCCTGAATGAAACTGTCATTGGGTTGTACCAGAAATCATCCCTGAAGACGCTGGCCTTACTCTTTGCCAACTATGGTGGAGCAGATGCAGGTCAGCTCTGTAACAATTGTACTTTCAGTGTGGGACACTGTTGGTGCAGAATTAAAGCAGTAAACACTGAACATTTAAAGATGTTTTGTGTTCTGCAGTCTCTAAAATGCAATATCTATCTTTTAATGCTTTTTTTTCTTTTCTTCCATTTGCAGAGGGTGGTGGTGGTGGCAAAAAGGGTGGCAAGAAGAAGGGTTCTTCTTTCCAGACTGTCTCAGCTCTTTTCCGGGTAAGTGACAGAAGTCACTATCTCACTATTAAAAATACCCACTGAAATAGCTTTTGACATTTTTGAGAATCCTTCCATTGCCACCCTTGGAAATTACAGAATTACCCTATTAGGACACCATAAAACTCTACCTCAATGCCTGCATTGTCTTCCTATTGTTTCAGGGGATAGAATGGTATTGTCAGCCTTCTGCAACTCCCTACACAATTTTCTTAGACTTTTTTTTTTTCTATACTAACTACTGATATTGCGTCATTATGTTTTGGCTGATTTCTTCCACTTCTTTTTTTTCTACTGTTACCTTTCTGAATATTCTACGAAAATCTCATAAGGGTGAAGTTCACCTACTTAGAGTAGAGTCAATAACAAGTCAGCTGATCTCCCTTAGACTTTTCTTTGGAGACTTAAGATATATTTCCCATACCTAATTTTCATATCGATGAAGATTGTTCAGTATTGACATGTTGCAGAATTTGAAAATAATGTGAAAATAATGATCAAAGATCAAAATAGAAAAAAATGCCTTGAAATTTTAAAATTGTAAGGCAATGATTTATTTTCTTTAGGAAGGAGAGTGAATTTTACATTACATCAAATTCATTACTTTTGAGGTCAGTTTTCAGTTATGTTTTCAAAGTTTCCATTTGGCTGAGGTGGAGACATTTTGGGAGACTGAATTATAACTAAGTATGTCAATTTATATGGGCTGTACAAATATCCCATCCATTTAAAAAGAACCCATTTTGATGTCAAATCAGATGCTAGTCTCGTTTAACCAAGAGAACGCATCATCCACTTAAAATGCCCTACTAAATACCTCAAGAAATACCAGATGGAAGGAAACCTGTGAGATGGCAGCTCTGTATTTGTATAAGGAGATCACAGAAAAGTAATAGTAGCCATTAATCTAGAAAATAATTTCAAAACCAAAAATCAGTGTGCCTTCAGTTTCCAAGTTTCCCTTTGGGAGTTCTTTAAAGTGTTTTAGAGAAGCCAGGACTGCATCCTGAAACACTCAGTTTGATGCATCCACTGTACAGTTTCTGGTGCTTATAGTTAATAATATAAACATTATTTCATGATCTCACAGGAGAACTTAAACAAGCTGATGACAAATCTTCGCAGCACTCACCCCCATTTTGTACGATGCATCATCCCAAATGAAACAAAAACACCTGGTAAGCAAATGCAATAGGAGGAAAACTCAAGCCACAGAAGCGCTTTCCCTGAGTATCAAACAATGGGGACGTCATTAACGGTGGCGTTTGTTAGGTGCCATGGAGCACGAGCTGGTACTGCATCAGCTGCGGTGTAACGGCGTGCTGGAAGGGATCAGAATTTGCAGGAAAGGGTTCCCCAGCAGAGTCCTGTATGCTGACTTCAAACAAAGGTAACAGCGCTCCGCCTTCCTCCCCATTCAGACCAAGATGAGGAGTATGACTGTCACAATATATCTGAAACATTATACTTTAAATTGGTACTGAGGTGTAAGGTAGAAATGTTTCACAAGCAGTTCATGGTGATAGGACATTGCTGAGATCAGGATTCTTTTGCACTTAGAGTCAATGGTAAGAACAGTCTTTATATCATGTTCTGAAAGGATGAACTATCTTCAGGCATGAGACTGGTTCAATGAGGCAGTCTGAGAAGACAGGGTGTTCAATCACAGTGGTCATTTTGGTGATGGGAATTTCTGCATGTTCTGTTTACTTTCACAGATACAGAGTGCTTAATGCCAGTGCTATCCCAGAGGGACAGTTCATGGACAGCAAGAAGGCTTCTGAGAAGCTGCTTGGGTCCATTGATGTGGACCACACACAATACAGATTTGGTCACACCAAGGTAGAGAAAATACTTGTGTTAATTTGTTAGGGAGTGGTAAGGGCAGGCTGCTCTGTCAGAAGCAGAGAGCACAGCACAGTAACAGAACTGGTACGATTGGGTCCTCAGTCAGCAGGTACTCAGCCCCACAGTACTCAAGCAAGGCACTCTTGTGGCAGTGTGGCTGGGAAGCTGCCTGGCAGAAAAGAGCATGGGTGGCTGGCTGATGGCCGGCTGGGCATAAACCCCCTGTGTGCCCAGGTGGCCAAGGTGGCCAACAGCATCCTGGCTTGTGTCTGAGACAGCGTGGCCAGCAGGACCAGGGCAGTGACCATCCCCCTGTGCTCAGCACTGGTGCAGCTGCACCTCAAACCCCGGGTTCAGCTCTGGGCCCCTCGCTCCAAGAGGGACGCAGAGGGGCTGGAGCGTGTCCAGGGATGGGCAGGGAGCTGGGGAAGGGGCTGGGGCACCAGTCTTGGGGGGGGAGGCTGGGAGAGCTGGGTGTGTTCAGCCTGGAGAGGAGGAGGCTTGTGGGGGACCTGGTCACATTCCACAGCTGCCTGACAGGGGCTGTAGGCAGGGTGTGTGTGTGTGTGTGCGGGGGGTCTCTTCTCCCAGATAACAAGTGACAGGAGAAGAGGCAATGACCTAAAGCTGCACCAGGGGAGGTTTGGACTGGATAGTTGGATAAACGTCTACACTGAAAGGGTGGTCAGGCCTTGGAACAGGCTGCCCAGGGAAGTGGCAGAATCCCCCACCCTGGACGTGTTTACAAAAGATATAAATGTGGTGCTCAGGGACATAGTTTAGTGGTGGACTTGTCGGTCCCGAGTTAATAGCTGGTCTTCATAATCTCAAAGGCTATTTTCAACCTCAATGATTCTATGATTCTAAGTGGGGAAGCCACTTGAACAGTAGTCAGGTTCAACCAACAATCCAGATAATCAGAGAGGTTTGTGTCAATAAGGAAGGTCTGACATGAAGCCATAAAGCCTTGGTTTCTGAGATTGGCCAGGGTCTGATATAAACAGGCTTGCAAGGCCCGGGCCCACTCATTAATTCCTGGACTGATCCACAGCAATGACATCAAACTAACATCAAGCCAGAAAGTCTTCAGGTCACAGTAGAGCTCACTGGGGTCTATGAACAGGCAGAGGTGTGGCTGAGGCTGCAGCTGAACTAGAAACCAGAACTCATACCACAGCTCAGACAGGGACAGAATTCTTAGGGCTGAGCTTATACAAAGCAGAGATTTTTGGGCTCAGGGTAAAGCTGGTCATGAAATTAAGGTGTATTAGAATCCTGACAGAGTGTGTGCCCCTATTCTGTATTACCTGAAAAAGTCATACTGCAATATTTTCTTAAGGTGTTCTTCAAAGCTGGACTGATAGGTGTGCTGGAGGAGATGAGAGATGAAAAACTAGCAGAGATTATGACCATGATACAAGCCAGGTGCAGAGGCTTCCTGATGAGAGTGGAGTATCGGAAAATGGTGGAGAGGAGGTAGACATTTTTCATATTTAGTTTGCTCTCATGGTACTTCACTAAAAAAAAAATTAAATTCATCACACTGAAGCTCTGTAATAGCCATGTGAATTTCATTTCAGGGAGTCCATCTTCTGCATCCAGTACAATGTTCGTGCATTCATGAATGTGAAGCACTGGCCCTGGATGAAGCTGTACTTTAAGATCAAGCCCTTGCTGAAGAGTGCAGAGTCTGAGAAAGAGATGGCCAACATGAAGGAAGAGTTTGAGAAAACCAAGGAAGAGCTTGCAAAGTCTGAGGCAAAGAGGAAGGAGCTGGAGGAGAAAATGGTGGTCCTGCTGCAGGAGAAGAATGACCTGCAGCTCCAAGTGCAGGCGGTGAGTGTCACCGCCCGTTTGTCCCTGGGAAAAGGACAATATACAGTCAGAGTGCTTCAGAATACTGTTTCTGTCAGGCAAAAGGACTCCAAGCCCTAGCTCCTGCTGAAAGTAGTAACTGAAGTGACCACTGTTCTGTCGTGCTTGTGGGTGCGTGAGGTATTGTCATAGCTACCCTCTCTGTGAGGCATTTTTAAGAGACACAGAAACCTTGGAATCGATAATGATTCCAGATGACAAGGCTTGCAGTGGGCCAGTAGGCAAGATCTTCCAGTTGCTGGAGTGGAAGTCAGGTTCAGCCCCCATTTTAACACATGCCTACTCAGTAACGCAGAAGACAGGGTGGAGATACTTCAAAACATTATAACCCATAAAAATCTCTGTCTCCCCACCAGGAAGCCGATAGCTTGGCTGATGCTGAGGAAAGGTGTGACCAGCTCATCAAAACCAAAATCCAGCTGGAAGCCAAAATTAAGGAGGTGACTGAAAGGGCTGAGGATGAGGAGGAAATCAATGCTGAGCTGACAGCCAAGAAGAGAAAACTGGAGGATGAATGTTCAGAGCTGAAGAAAGATATTGATGACCTGGAGTTGACGTTGGCCAAAGTGGAGAAGGAAAAACATGCCACCGAAAACAAGGTACAAACATGGGGAGTCACATGAAGGGCAAAGGACAGATGCCTCCCCGATGAGCCTGGCATCCTCAGAACAGAGCTAGGTTTGGGACATACCAGGAGCACCACAGTGGGGCAGCCCAAATACACGAGCTCCTGGCTAAGCACTGCAAAGGGAAAATGCCACTGCACAAGCAGTCAAGTCTTCTACACAGACATTTGGCACTTTCTTCCAATCAACAGGTGAAAAACCTCACAGAGGAGATGGCGGCCCTGGACGAGACCATTGCCAAGCTGACTAAAGAGAAGAAAGCCCTCCAAGAGGCCCATCAGCAGACACTGGATGACCTGCAGGTAGAAGAGGACAAAGTCAATACGCTGACCAAAGCCAAGACCAAGCTGGAGCAGCAAGTGGACGATGTAAGCACGGTTGTCCAGAAGAACAGGGCGGGCACAGATTATAGAACTGGCTGGTAGAGCACTGATGGTTATCTTCTATTCAGCTGGAAGGGTCCCTGGAGCAAGAGAAGAAACTGCGCATGGACCTTGAGAGAGCAAAGAGGAAACTCGAAGGAGACCTGAAGCTGGCCCAGGACAGCATCATGGATTTGGAGAACGACAAGCAGCAGCTGGATGAGAAACTGAAGAAGTAAGCGTGGCTGTGGGGCACCAGACTGTGGGGCTGGTGCGCTTGGGGGTTTTTGCTCAGACGCTAACACAGTTTGCTTTGCCCAAAGGAAAGACTTTGAAATCAGCCAGATCCAGAGCAAAATTGAGGATGAGCAAGCCCTGGGCATGCAGTTACAGAAGAAGATCAAGGAGCTGCAGGCAAGTGTCTGGCCCTTCCCCTCTCTCAGCCAGTCTCAGGTCGGGAAGGAGGAGGGCATGGGTGCGAAGGGTGCCTAATGTTCCCCAGGCTCGTATTGAGGAGCTGGAGGAGGAAATTGAGGCAGAGCGAACCTCTCGGGCAAAAGCCGAGAAGCATCGGGCTGACCTGTCGAGGGAGCTAGAGGAGATCAGCGAGCGCCTGGAAGAAGCCGGAGGGGCTACCGCCGCTCAGATTGAGATGAACAAGAAGCGTGAGGCAGAATTTCAGAAGATGCGTCGCGACCTGGAGGAGGCCACGCTGCAGCACGAAGCCACGGCTGCGGCCCTGCGCAAGAAGCACGCGGACAGCACCGCTGAGCTTGGGGAGCAGATCGACAACCTGCAGCGAGTGAAGCAGAAGCTGGAGAAGGAGAAGAGTGAGCTCAAGATGGAGATTGACGACTTGGCCAGTAACATGGAGTCTGTCTCCAAAGCCAAGGTATTGAACTGCGGTGGCACATGCTCACGGGGCCGATGTATGGCACATAGGCTATGTCTACCAGCCACATTCTCATTACAAAGGTCCTTGCTGTCAGCACAGGGCAGAGTCCAGGTGTTCATCTCCTTTCCTTCCTTCCGTTTGCTCTCTAGGCAAACCTGGAGAAGATGTGCCGCACTCTGGAAGACCAGCTGAGTGAGATTAAAACTAAGGAGGAACAGAATCAGCGCATGATCAATGACCTCAATACTCAACGAGCTCGTCTGCAGACAGAATCAGGTGAGACATCCTCATTCCCGAGCTTCACTGTGAGGACCTGCATGCCGTGAGGATCCCACAGGGTGCAAGATGATTCCTGCTATAACCTCTCCCAGCCACTCCTGATGACGTGGGCTTACATGCAGGAACCATCGTATTGATAGTAGTCGGGCTACCTTTTTTCTCTTTACCCTTACCAGGTGAATATTCACGCCAGGTGGAGGAAAAAGATGCTCTGATTTCTCAGCTGTCTAGGGGCAAGCAAGGATTTACGCAGCAGATTGAGGAGCTCAAGAGACATCTAGAGGAAGAAATAAAGGTCTGGAAACACCCTGCTGTCCGCAACCTACATCACCTCAAAACATCCGCAGAATCCTGTCTAATCCAAACTGGTTTCATATTCTTTCCCCAAAACACATGTAGTACGGGAGGGAACACCAGTAACACACATGCCCTCACTCCTAAGCTAGAGAGGGAAGGAAGCGTAATGGGTTGGACCCTGGAGGAAGTAGTCCACAAGGCTTTCACGAGATCCTGACAATACTCTCTAGGACAGGATGCAGACACGTGTGTCAAAGCGTTTAGAGCAACAGCAGGTTACTGACCCCAGAGCCCCTGTCACTAACACATCCTGATCTTGCAGAACCCATTGCTGAAGGCTTCATCAGCTCCCAGCTTTGCATTTGCCTAGTTAGAGTTTCAGCCTAATTTCACTGCCAGCTTTACTGTCAAGAGGCATCTCAAGGCAAGTATTCAGGTTACCGATCCCTTTGTTTCCCCAGGCCAAGAACGCGCTGGCCCACGCCTTGCAGTCTGCTCGCCACGACTGTGACCTGCTGCGGGAGCAATACGAGGAGGAGCAGGAAGCCAAGGGGGAGCTGCAGCGCGCCCTGTCCAAGGCCAACAGCGAAGTGGCCCAGTGGAGAACCAAATACGAGACGGACGCTATTCAGCGCACGGAGGAGCTGGAGGAGGCCAAGTACGTGGGAAGCGGGATGTCAAACGGCTGGAGAAGACTGAGGCTGTCAAGGGAAAGTGGAGTCTCTGGGAGTGGGTTACGACAGGGGTGGGACAAAGGCAGGGATCTGTTGTCTTTGTGGTAGAGGGGTCAGAGGGAGAGACAGGAAAGCGTGCTGTGGAAAAAGTGCAAACTGGAAGGACAAACGTAGCCCTTAGGGCTAGAAATGCGGAACCAGGCTGAATACTCCTTAGGTGCTAGGACACAGAGTGACAGAACCTGTAGGCAGCATGCAGTCTTGGAACAGAAAAAACACTGTGAAAGGCACTGGGCTCAGAGCCCCCAGAAGTGGCCAGCTGCCCTCTCACCGAAGTACAAAATGGGCTGCCCTCTGGTCTCTGACCTGGAGCTGTACTTATCTCCTCCCAGGAAGAAGCTGGCCCAGCGCCTGCAGGATGCAGAGGAACACGTTGAAGCTGTGAATGCCAAATGTGCCTCCCTGGAGAAGACAAAGCAGAGGCTGCAGAATGAAGTGGAGGACCTGATGATTGACGTGGAGCGATCAAATGCTGCCTGCGCAGCTCTGGATAAGAAGCAGAAGAACTTTGACAAGGTCTTGTGGGCTCCAGCCCTGGGGTTCCTGGGCAGAGCGTCCCCTCCCGATTGCCACATCCACGCTCACGTGCCGTTTCCCTTCAGATCCTGGCAGAATGGAAGCAGAAGTATGAGGAAACGCAGGCTGAGCTGGAGGCCTCCCAGAAGGAGGCTCGCTCCCTCAGCACGGAGCTCTTTAAGATGAAGAATGCCTACGAGGAGTCCCTGGACCACCTGGAAACGCTGAAGCGTGAGAACAAGAACTTGCAGCGTAAGTCCCTGGCCCTCTGCTCCTGGCTGGGCTTTCCCACTGTCCACCACTACCCACCGCTCCACAGGGGTCTGTGCCTGCGTGTCTGCAAAGATGCCCGTCACCTTGGTGCGGCAGGGCCCTTCCCGTTCTGCTCCGTGCCTGACCGTGCCGTTGGCCTTTGCTCCCACAGAGGAGATTGGTGACCTCACAGAGCAGATTGCAGAGGGAGGCAAGGCCATTCATGAGCTGGAGAAAGCCAAGAAGCAGATTGAGCAGGAGAAATCTGAACTCCAGGCCTCGCTGGAGGAAGCTGAGGTACACAGCATTACTTATGGCTCTCTTACATGTCTTGAATCTCTGTCTCGTTGTAAACACTGCAGAGTCATTGCCAGGCACAGGAGGAAAAGAGTGTTTGTATAAAAGCGTGCCAATAATATCTAAACGTGGCATTCCTTTATACTCAGGGCTTCGGGGTCAACATTTGTCTTATGAAAAGTATTCCTGTTCACTCTTCCTCAGGCGTCCCTTGAACATGAAGAGGGGAAGATCCTGCGCCTCCAGCTTGAGCTCAACCAGGTGAAGTCTGAGATTGACAGAAAGATAGCAGAGAAAGATGAGGAGATTGACCAGATGAAGAGGAACCACCTCAGAATTGTGGAGTCCATGCAGAGCACCCTGGACGCTGAGATCAGGAGCAGGAATGAGGCCCTGCGGCTGAAGAAGAAGATGGAGGGAGACCTGAATGAAATGGAGATCCAGCTGAGCCATGCCAACCGCGTGGCTGCAGAGGCACAAAAGAACCTGAGAAACACACAGGCCGTGCTCAAGGTCTGTTCAGCAAAGCAACAGGGAGAGAAACGCGGTCCCTTACAATTCTGGTGCACAAGTGCGCACTGCCACCTTGCCATTTCTCTTGTCCCTTTTACAGGATACCCAGATACACTTGGACGATGCTCTGAGGACGCAGGAGGACCTGAAGGAGCAGGTGGCCATGGTGGAGCGCCGAGCAAACCTGCTGCAGGCTGAAATTGAGGAGCTGCGGGCAGCCCTGGAGCAGACGGAGCGGTCAAGGAAGGTGGCTGAGCAGGAGCTTCTGGATGCCACTGAACGAGTGCAGCTCCTCCATACCCAGGTCAGGCACTGCTCTGGAAATTAGTCCCATCCACAAGGCACAACACAGAATGTGATTGTTACGCATCTTGTGAGTGTTTGCTGTGTAAACACATTGAGAGCCACGCCGTCATAGGGCTGCTCCAGACATCCACCCATGTCTGGTTTGCAGCTATGGCCCTAAAGAGGACTTTTGTGTTAAAGATTTTCAAGAAACAATACTCACACTTTTAGCTCTTGGTGTTGAGGCATTAGGTCTGACAGTACAAATCCCGTCTTTCCTGTTGCACAGAACACCAGCTTGATCAACACCAAGAAGAAGCTGGAGACAGACATTACCCAAATCCAGAGTGAAATGGAGGATACGATCCAGGAAGCCCGCAATGCTGAAGAGAAGGCCAAGAAGGCCATCACAGATGTGAGTTGGGGGCTCCCTTCAGTGCCGATGGTGGGTGTAATTTCCCTCAGATGGTCTCCAGCCCCACAATGGCTTTGACCCTTTACTCTCATCAGGCAGCCATGATGGCAGAAGAGCTGAAGAAGGAGCAGGACACCAGCGCCCACCTGGAGAGGATGAAGAAGAACCTGGACCAGACGGTGAAGGACCTGCAGCACCGTCTGGATGAGGCCGAGCAGCTGGCTCTGAAGGGAGGCAAGAAGCAAATCCAGAAGCTGGAGGCCAGAGTGCGTGGGGCTTTTCTTTGTGCATGAGTGAGCACGCCACGTTAGCAGCCAGCAGGGAAGCTCCAAAGATGGGCTTCTCGTTGCAGGTGCGGGAGCTGGAAGGGGAGGTGGATGCTGAGCAGAAGCGCAGCGCTGAAGCCGTGAAGGGCATGCGCAAGTACGAGAGGAGGGTGAAGGAGCTGACCTACCAGGTAAGGCAGGAGGCCTCCCTCAGCTGACAGAGTTTTCTCACAGCAAGTCAGATTTTGTGCACGCCATCCCCAAGGGGAATTGTTAACCTCATCCAGTGCAGAACCAGTAATTCACGCTCTTTCCTGCTTTCCAACCACTCCAGTCTGAGGAGGACCGGAAGAATATTCTCAGGCTGCAGGATCTGGTGGACAAGCTGCAAATGAAGGTGAAATCCTACAAGAGACAAGCTGAGGAGGCTGTAAGTATTGCTCAAAGGATGGGCCAGAGACACCTTCCAGTACGGCAGCACGCTCATTGAGATGGCTATGAATAGCAGGAAAGGGGCAGGACAGAAACTCCCAAGACACAGCAGTCTTGGCCACACCATTGAGTATGGTGTCACGAGGCCTTGCTGAGTTCTGGGCACCCTGCGGCAGCCAGGGACGAATGGAGGGAAGGTCTGCAGCCTGTTGTATACAGGAGGTCAGACTGAACAGCCCCGGGTGCCATATCCACTGGCTGAAGTTAACTGGAGGTCATGAATCTCTGCTAGTAAGGATCAGCAGAAGGCTTCAGGGTCTTTCTCACCTTAAAAAATCACACTGATGGCTGGGCAGCAAGTACTGGGAGAGTAAGTACACAAATGACAAATGCAAGTGACAAAATTGCTCTTCTAGAGTGGCACAGGACCGGTGATGTTTTTCACAGAGGGGTCCTGAGTAAGGGAGGATGAGGAGGTCACGGTGAGGCTTACGTGTAAGCAGTGATGGGTGGTGGATGGAGATTTGTGCCTTTCCCCAGGGAAGAGCCACAGCCCCAGAAGGCCAAGGCACAGGTGGAGTGAAACCCCTGCCCTGGGCTCCTCACCACCAACTCCCTCTCCCCACACAGGAGGAACTGTCCAATGTCAACCTCTCCAAGTTCCGCAAGATCCAGCATGAGCTGGAGGAAGCCGAGGAGCGGGCTGACATTGCAGAGTCGCAGGTCAACAAGCTCCGAGTGAAGAGCCGTGAGTTTCATGGCAAGAAGATAGCAGAGGAGGAGTGAGGATGTCATGAGGCAGAAAAGTGACCCGAGGACTGCACAAAATGTGAACCTCTTGGTCGCTTTCTTCTATAATTGGTCTTTGTAATTGTGTCTAGAGAATAAAGACCGTAATTTCCTTTGCATATGCATGAGCAACAGTTTTCATTTTTTTCTGTTTTTACTGGTTAGGTTTATATCATCATTAGCTTTTGGGCACAGCTTTGGGTTATACCTTTTGTGTCCCTACATCACAGCACAGCCTTTTGTCATCTAGTTCCTAAATACTTATCCCTTCTTTATTACTTAGTGACTGGGGCAAGAATAGAAATTTAACTTCACAATGAAGAGAAATCAAGGACTATAATTCCTGACAGTGACTCCTGCCAGTCTAGCCATCCTACTGCTCTGTCCCAAAGAACATAATACTTTATATTTACCCATAGAGTATCTTAGCACTTTCCAGCTGTGCAACACATTCAGTGTAAGCTGTTTCTTTTACTGGCCACTGTCTAAGGCAGATTTGTTGAGGGCTGATAACCAACAGAATATGTGGATTTTTGGAAGCCGACAGAAGTTGGTTCTTTAGTCTGCACTGTTTTCTTAATGATTTTAATTAGATAGGGGCACCATGAAGAGTATCACATCTCTTTGGACTAAAACTGGAGAAAGCTGGTGATAGCTCTGTGATAATTCCTTTAACTCCTGTAAATCAGACTAGTGTCCACAAAAGCTCAGGCAGCAGATTCAAGCACTGTTATGGCACCCTGACACTATGGCTGCTGGCTACCTGGTGGCGTATCATCATCATTGATTCATTTTTGACCCATTTCCTTCCCTGTTTTTACCCAAGAGGGCTGTTCCCTACCCCATCTGCCCTGTAGCTGTTGCTTTGATGGGTGATGGAAAGGGCATTCAGAAGGTCACCTTCTCAGCTAGGACCCCCTGTCCAACAGCAATTCCTTCCGGAGTTGTTAGCTGAGAACAGAAGATGTCTGAGTAACTGTGCAACTTGGGCATTCATTCAAGTGCAGCCAAACTTCAAATGACAGGTCTGTCTTTCTAGCCACTCCACTTACCATTCCAGCTGAACAATGTGGTCCTTCACTGAGAGATGCTCAGTCTTTTTCAGGCTGCAGGAAGCCATGTAAGAATGTCATTACTGGAAAGTGAAGACACAACCAGCAGAAAAAGCGGTGAATCAAACTTTCTAAAGGAAAGATGCATTCACTTCCATTTTCCCTACTGTGAGTTCAGTGAAGACTTGCAGAAACTGGTCCCTGAGTGGAGAAACAGCATGAGGAGATGGAAAAAGGACACCCCCATCTCTTCATGGCTATCCTGAGTATCCTGTGAGGTATCTTAACCAGATATCCCACAAACATCTTTGTGGAGTAGACATGGTATGCTGGGCATGGAGAAAGCACTCCTCATTTAGTTCCATGTGACTCAATGCTCATCAGCAGCATAAACAGGCTTCTGAATGAGGAAAGTGTGTCCGTACCATGTACAGGCTCTAGCACTCAGCAATGTTTTAGCAGAAGGACAGGGAAGAGAAGTTTTTCTGCAAAGGATGAAGGTGCCAGCATTTCTGTTCAGCTTTGCCTAGCATTCCTGGGAATTCTTTTACATGGAGGACTGCTGTCTGAACAAGCACTGCTGCAGTGGAGGCTGGGCGTTGTGTGTCAAACTGTTTGGTCTGACAACATCTCGCTCAGCACGCCTAACAAATAATTCCAGTATAACTGACAGTCCCATTTGAAAGCTGCAGTTCTTACAGTGGGTGTTTTCAAACATCCTTTGTCTCTGCTCATGCTGGAAACGCATTTGCTTCACCTCTAAGCACCTTGGGTTCAGTGCTGAACAAATGCAATGCCTACCTGCTACTGAATGGACGGTTACGGTATCTTTGTTCTCTCAGCTAAGGAGGGCCATGCAACATCATCCACAAGAGACACCGTCCCCTTAAACCTGTGAGCAGGAAATACTCTCTGTGAATCAAATTTAAAAATCTGGAAGGGAGGAAGGAAGGGAGGAAGGAAGGAAGGGATTATGGATGCTTTGGTGAGACACTGGCATGTCACCTCTGCTGTAGGTCCTGCTTCAGCAGCCAGTGCTCTCTGCCAAGTCTACCTTGCTACACACTAGCTTGAAGCTACATGTTCCATGTTGCACAGCACGCTGGCGATTCACAGGGTGCACTGATCCCTACAGGCATGCTCTGCTAATCCAGAGAGCATGGCTGATAACAGCACCGGCATGCTGCAAATCCCACAGGGAATGCTTTTTCAAAGTTATCTACCAGAACCACAAATGTTATTCCATCTTTCTGGCCTCAGCAGAAGAGTGGTAGATGCAGCTCTGCATCATGGAAGCATTTTGGAAACGGTTGAGAGATGGTCTGACTCCATCCCAACCTTTGATGTTTCTGGGGGTGGCTTATTACTTTGCCAGGGATGTGTTAATTATTGAACTTAACAGTACGTGTAACACTTGCATGAAACAATGGTTCCAGCAGCAACTGGAAGAAAAACCCACATTGGCTGGGGACAAACACTGTGGGGCTCCAAAAGTCCCAAGAGCTGAATGCCTGTCTGAGGTAGGAGCACATTAGATGTGCCCCGGCACACAAGGTGTGGGACAAGAGGCAGGTTTGCTTCAATAGCATTTTCCTGTTTCACACTTGGTATTAATAAAGACATGCTCAAAGGCTCCCCGTGCAATTAATGCTGATTGCATCGTGGCAGCATGCGTGGGCCCCAGGTGAGGAAGGGGCCGGGCAACAGCCACCCCCAATATCCCAAAGGGGATGGTCCAGCCTGGGAGCTTCTCTGCAGCCGAGGCTACAGGTGCAGAAGTGCCCTCGGGTTGCAGTGCCTTAAGACCCTCTCCTCCCTCTTGCTGACAGGGGTGAAGCCTCCTCTCTGCTTCTGCCCTGGCACATGGCAACGAGCTATCCATGACTGCAGGAAGAGAGGACTTTGGAAGGTCGGGGACAGATACTTGCCTTATTGAGGTGAGCTGTGCTTCATGCCCTTGGCTCTGTGGATCCCCTCCCCAAGGAGGAGTCTGTGGCTGGAATGTGACATTTCCTTTGTGATCCAGCTGCTGAGGCTGTCCCACCAGCACGAGCCTGCCAGGGACCTGGGTATCCAGAGGCAGAAAGGTCTGGTATAACCTATGTGCAATCAGAATTTTCCAATGGGCACCTTTAGGTAGATATTAGGTCCTGATTAATTAGTTATATGAGCATAATGAGCTGGAGCTGGCTCCAAGCAGCTCATGAAGGAAATAAAAATATAGCTTGAGAACTGAATGGTGCAGAAATAACCATAAGAGTTGTGTGGAACTGGACACGCACAGATGAGGTGTATGATAAGGAGAGTTGGCAATGGCTCAAATACCTGGGATATGGGCTGGAAAGTTGGGGTTATATGTAAAAGGAAAGGATAAGAAAAGGGGCAAGGACATTTGGCGATAAGAAGGAGATTGGACTTTGCTTTGGGAAAGAAAAATAAGAAAAACTGATAAATGTTGGGTTTGGAAGATTGCTACAAGTCAGGGTGACACCAAAAGTAAAGGAATACAGGTTAGAGGTGGGAAAAAGTCACAAGAATATTTGCTGATTTTTTTCTTTATTGTAATAATTGATAGGCTTGAGGCTGTCTTTAACTATGTGAAACAGTCACAACTGTGATTTGTATAAGCAACTATGGCCATTGTTGGAGGAAAATGCCAGATCAGTGCTACTGTAGGCTGTACACCTCAGCTTTGTCCCCTGTATAGCCCAAACCAGGACTGCAAGCACAGTCAGCTGATAGATGCTAGACAATAAAAGTTTAATATTAATAAGATTATGCCTGACAGTTCAAAGGAGCTTTTTAGAACAGGAGACCCTGACCTTTAGAAGGCTGAAACGATGGAGATTGTCTATTGTGATTACTCAGAACTGGGACGTACGGAACCTGAAGCAATCATCCTTGAAAGAAGAAGCAAAATAGCGAGGTGATCAAGGTACAGAACAACTTGTGGAGACGACTGTCAAGATAGGAACTGATAGAAGATTTATTGTGGAATCAAGAGATTATGTAATGTTTAGGTAGATACTATAAATATGTGACTGAAAATCTTGTAAGCTTGTCACTCTCTGCAGAGGTGACCCAACGCTGCTGGACTGATTAAAACTGCAAACCTAGAGTAACCCATAAGAGTTCGAGTCTCTTCTTTTACAGCCATAATTATTACATTATTAAAACTAGATTTTTTTATTTCATTTACTAGTAAAAGACAGTTTTAGCAAATAGCATGACATAAGGAAGATCGTATCTTTGTTTTTTTAAGCAGCATTTAAGGTCACTGTAAGCATCTTGGATAAAGGAAAAGGTTTATGAAGAAATATATTGGCAACTGAGTTCTCTTTTGTTTAAAAAAAAAAAAAACACAACAACCAAAAAACAACTTTCCTGGCTAGCATTTTCTATGCTAGCATTTCTGAATATGTAAATTAAAATCTGTGTACAGTTAGTATAATTTGGGGGGGAAGTATGTGCCTGTCACTCTGAAATTATATTTTTAGCAACTAAAATAAAACATATTTGGTTGCTATTATTACAAAACTATTTGTTCCCAGTCTGTTTTTTATTTGTTCACTGACTATAAAAAATATGTTTTGAATCCAATAAGCAGACCTCACAGCATTCGTACAGAGAGCCATCATATTAGTTTGCAAATAAATTTACAGAATTTACATCTGATTATTTCTTTGAATAGAAGATGAGTACTCCATAGTTAAAGGTTTTCTTATTATTTTTTTAAAAGCAAAATATTAAACTACATTAGTGATTAACATGCTGAACACTTATGGTGGTGATGGTGTTCAATAGCAACAACTCAACCTGTGTATTCTGCCAGGCTGGATATGCCCAGAAGAAGTCAAGCAATAGCTTAATTACTGTCATTATGTCTTATATACTTGTTTAGTTCTTCTGAATCTGGAAATGGCCCTTATTTATATTGGGGAAATACCTCTCATTCATTCATATAAATGAAAGTATATTTCATTTCTCATTTATTTATAGTCTGATGCCATACCTTGAAGATTAGAATCATCTTGTATAAACACCCTGTGTAGTCATACTGCTTACTAGCTGGTAAATAATGCAAAGGTCACTGACCTTGAAAAAAGCTCCTGGTCCATAATTACCATAAAGGAACATCTCTGAGAGAAAGTTTTAAATAGATGCAGCTGGTGTACTCCAGTGGAGTTGCATGGATTGCAAAATCTCTTGGAACTATAATAATACAGACATCAGTGATGTGCCTTCTAAGTGAACAAGCACTGTTTCATTGGCAGAATAAGATTAGCTGAAAATATGCCTGTTCCACAGAAACCAACTTCTACTCAACGAATTCTGACAGGCCAAATTCATCAATCCAGTTCTTCATGTCTTGCAAGTCTCTTCAAACTCCAGAAGAGACTAGTGGCTGAAAAAGATCCTGTCTTTCTCATGAATGAGACAAAGGTAGAAGTCTGTTTAAGCATCTTATCCTACGTACCCGCGTAGCCCTTTGGAAGACACGACAATGCTGCTATGAACAGGCTATTCAACATACATAAAGGCCTCAGAATGAGGACGCTAATAGGCAAAATCCAAGGTTATGTATGTAAGGCAGGGCGTGCGGCAGAGCACTGACATGCTCATTCCATGCCAGCTCTCCCCGGAGGCCTCTAGAGGTCACCCTGCTCCAGGAGGACACAGGCGAGCTGGAAAAATCCTTCAGGGAGCATCGGGGAGCTGACACGGATGCAGAAGGCAAAGGTTGCACCAGCATGCTTGGTAAAGCAGTGATTGAACGAAGCAGTCTTTGCAGCTTGAGATGGATAGGAAATACTCGCACCAGGTTCAGGCAAAGGGTAATTTAGCTGTACTTTCCATTTGTAGTGTCTGAGAGTCACACATCAGAGTTATGATAATCTGCCTGCATCATGATACCTCTCCAATTCTGTGACAGACAGAGGGTCAGCTAAGGAACATGTCGCCTAACACCTTTTTCTGAGACATTTGCATCCTAATAGAAATATCATGTTAGCAACCCTAATTTCCCTTCCATCCACCTCTCTGTCCTTCTCTGACTCTTTTTTGCCACCTGTTGTCCCTCTGCTTTCTGCACTTTACTCAGAGTCTTCTAAGCCTTTTTACTTCATTCACCTGTTTTGTAACTGGAGTCACTCAGCTGCTCACATTTTGTGAGAAGGAAATGGCATTCTGAATGTCACCTAAGAATTACTTAGTATCTGCTGTGGAAATAGGAGTGTGTGCATTGTTCACTTTGGCTGCACGTTCAGTACTGCCCATTTCCAATCACAGGTTGCACATTTTTCTACCTTTCTAATCTCAGATGGCTGTTTCAGGACCTTTCCAAGGCACTAAGTTGCTTTAGTCTGTGCGTGGGACAGAGTTATTGCTGGAAAACGAAGACTTCATGTGTATGAAAGTCCATTTTCCAAATTCCCACTGTGAAGACATAGAATGTTTGCTTCCCTTTTTATGTGGTAAGGCTAAATTACAAATGCACAATGTATTGCATTTGCAGATACTAGTTCTTGAGGGCAAGACCAGGATTAGAAAAAAGGATGGATGTGTTTGTTACTGCCTTGTATGAACTGTAGCACAAGCTAGTCATCATCAACAATATTCCTGGGAGATTTGCATTTAGCCCCAGACATTGACTTTTACATATGTACAAATATTATTGGTCCCAACTACCTTTCTTCCTAGAGAATCACTCCACACCTCACACTAGTAATGGTAATTACTGGGTTATCTCAAGAAGGTTCAAAATTTCATCTCTCCCCCAGCCCTGCCCCAGCACATGAAGTCTTTATCAGGAACATTCAAACAGATTCTTAGAGGGCATCTTAAGAAGGTAATACAGAATGTTAAGCTCCATATTTAACAGATGAGTTCCATGGGGGATATAGAAGGTATTTCCTGTAATTAATTTAATATGATCCAATACTTATCAAATCTAATGAAGAAAGTGTGTCCTTACCATTTCCAGGTCCCGTTCAGAGCAGCATGTTAGTTGAAGTGTAGCAATGAGAAGATTTGCTCTGAAGGATTAGTGTTCTGGCATTTCTGTATGTCATCTGCCAACATTCCTAGGAGCTCTCCTTTTACCCAGGGAACAGCAGAATGAAGCTACACTTCCTACATCATACCACATACACTGATGGTTTACAGGCAATACTGATCTTTCCAACATGCTCTTGTAATTCTGAGAGCGTGGCTATTGGTATTTGCAAGTTGCAGGTCACCCAAAGATTGGGTGTATCTTTTTGATACACTTTTTGAAATGAGGGTACCAATCAGCTCAAGATAATGCAGATTTTGTTCCAGATCCCTTTTTATGGAAAAATGGTAGGCTGTGTTTTGTGGATGAACTACCAGGAGTAGCAAGGACAAGTACTCTACGCTCAGCTGACTGATCTCTGAAATGGAATTATCTTTGCTATCCAGAAAGAACTGTGTTAAACTCAACTCATTGCCCCATGTCAATAGTAAATGCAGATTAATCTCCTGAAAACTCTTTTTTCAATGTGATCTGTCAATAGTCTTAAACCCCACATAAAGAAGTATTCTGCTCTCCCTTGTGATGAGTCATTTTATTTATGGGATACTAACTGGGCAGAGTCACCTTGTTAAGTTTTCTGAAGTCTGCTCAAAACCTTAGCTTCCCATTTTTCTTAGATAATTAGTGAGGAAGCATGAAGTAAGTAGACATAACCTCTAGTTCCAATATTCTTTACAGAGCTACCCTTGAAAACACCACAGCTGGATACACTCCAACTTCTATTGGCTGTCTCTTAGGAGAATGACGTGAACCTCTGATCAGTTAAACCGGGCTTGAGGAAAAACTGTCTTCTGATCCTTCTGCCAAAACTTATGGTTTCTCTTTCTATTTAATTTTTCCTCAAATCATAGATTTACGGTGATTTCTTCTGAACTGTCAGTACACAGATCTAGCAATGTCTATAGCCTGTAGTATCTCATTACTGCCTACTCTGTTTACCCCTGCCACAATGAAGTGTTAACCTACTCATCCATAACAGCTGAATGACCTAGCTCTGAGGATTTTTAATCCCATAGGTGACATTATTCATTTCAACCTCCCCCTTCATGTCTGAAACCTTTACATTTTCCATTGCAATGTATGCATTCACATTTTAAAAATATTTAGGTGGTTTTATCATATAACACTTTTTGAACCTTACAGGTCTTGTTCCAGATCCATTGTGAATGTCAGGTCATCACATAACACCTGAACGTATGTAATGACTTGATCCACATGACTTAGGACTGCCTTCCCATAAATTCCCAATGAGATCTGTGGATCTCTCTGACCTTGCATTCTTTTGACCACGTGGTCAGCAAAAACTCACTGGTGCATGAACAAAGAGACCAACCTCGTACCCGCTGGCTGTCTTAGACATAGTACAGCTTATTGGATTGAATATTTAGGAAGAATAATACAGTTCCTCATCAGCAACTGAAGAGTCTTTTCATCCAACAGGAGTGCTACAACTGTAGTACTGCCAGAGCCATGGTTGATTGGATTTTTAACTTTACTGCAATGCCTATTACACAAGGTTTTTTTGAGAGAATACTCTGCTTCAGATCTGCCCTTCTCTCTATGCAAAGGATTGGGCTCTTGAACCTTTTATGAATAAAGCATCCTGATGTTTACCTGGCTTTGATGTGGATTTTAGGTCATTCTGCTGGAGTATAGATCAGGTGGTTTAGGAATCCCTCTTTACCAGTAGATTAGCTAACTTTATATGACAATAATAAAAAAAAACCAACCACATTTGTGGCCCATGAGCTTGCTTCAAAAACTGGTGTACAGCCATTCTTCTTGGACTTTGAAGAAATCTCTGGGCATAATGGCCTGTAATTCTTACTTCAAAGATTCAGATCTCCTTTGGTGATCTTTAAGTGGCTTGATCATGGTTTCCTCATGTCTTCAGTTCCTTCTGGTTCTATCCTGTACTTTTTTTTGCTTTATCTTGCCTTTGTTCAGCTATAGCTTTTGCTATTCTGGTTTTATTCAAAAAAATTTGTTTTCAGTGTGAGCTGGGCTGAATGCTTTCAGCTACATGGAAATGACAATGACTGCCCAGTCTGGGTTTATATGATTTGAACTGGAATTAACAATTCCAATCTTCCTTCCTTCATGGTGTGTTAACGTTGATCTGTGTCAGTATTAGCCCTTTCAGAATTTTCCATCACAATGCTTTTTTCTCTATGAACAATAACATTAACATTCTGCCCTGCTGCTCTTAGAATGTATACCAAACCTGTTTAGATAACGTCTAGAAGCAGTTTATTTCTTGGCTAATGAGTCTTGCTCAAGCAATCTTTGATCCTGAATACACCTACCTAACATATCTGTAACCACTTGTCTGTGCAGCCTCATTACTGAGCAGTTTCTTCCTGTTTTACAGCAACTGTGTGTGAAGTTGTGCTCTACTCTGCTTTTGTGCTTGAAATCATTGTACTTCCTGCTATCTTACCCTTATAAAAAAATCTTTCTTCCCTTTTCCACCATTCCCATCCCTAAATGCTTCCCTTTTATACCCTCTAACACCCCTGATCTTGTCACAAACAAACCGTCAAACAAGCAGATATAGAATCAGCCAGTTGTACTGCAGCTGCACATTTGTTGGGCATCCTTAGGGTTCGGCTCCTTCACAATACCTTGCTAAGCAGCCACGTCTTAGCAGGAAACAGACCCAGGTCTGCTAACTGTTCTCTTGTCTGCTGCTGTGGTCCACAAATCTTCAAAGTTGAACACTGGTCTACATGAAGCAGCCTGTATCCTAATGATTACAGCACTTCCACAGTATGTTATTTGCTGGTCACTCAGGCTAGGGAGAGCCCACAACACAGCCATTTCACTGTCTCAGCATGTGCTGAATTGCTAGGCGTTTCCGCACCATACACTTGATTACATATCCTGGAATCCCGATAAGATTTTCAGATAACATTCCATCTGACCTAGATCCCAAACGATTTAGTGAGCAAAAAGGCATCTGTCTTGCCAGGTTAAGGCTGCTTCTGGGTGAACATAACACCTAATGCTAAACATCTAAGAGCAGTTCCAGCTGTCACTTATTTAGGCAATACGAGGTTTAACTAGCGCTACAGAAAAGGCCGTCAGTGTTGCATTTAATAGAATTTAGGCAGTTGCCAATCTCCTCTACTTGTAATATTAAGGTTTATAATAGCAGAGGGTGAGACTCTCTGCTTGTTCAGTGGTCCTGTGCCACTCCCCCTCTAGGCTTGTTTTCTTATGATAATGCTAACCTTCTAGCTGGCCTTAGCTGGCCTGGAAGAAGTGCAACAACCACTACTAAAGATGTTTTGGCAGTGTCTTATATAACTAGTGAATGGCAAGCATGTTTGGAAAGCTCCACAGTCTGACTGGCTCGTAAGACATGAATCTTAGCATTTCTCATCTATTTTAAACGCACTAATTAACCAGTCAGTGTTGACAGATAGGAAGCTTGTTGAAAAGTGAATCAGTCAAAGAAGAAGGGAGAAGAACTCTTCAAAATAGATAAGATTCAGAAAGGCAAATTGTCCTACTTTGGAGTCTTATGTCTGCTTGTCTAATACAGTCTGAGTTACTAAGCCAAATTCTGACACATTTAGACACCCATTCCCTCGGGTATCAGTGCAGATAGAGAAGACATCTAAAGATCATTTGGCTTATGAAAGATACATATGTAGTCAAGAACTCTTTTCTAGTCAAGAGTTGTTGAGTTTCAGAAACAACTTAAGCAAAAATTTCATCAAATTCTCAAGCATTTTGTCTTCTGAATAACAGAAATTCCTGGATGCCTGTGTGAGGCAATGTCTGGATGATTGCCAATGAACTCCAAATCTTTGCACAAAATAAGTGCAATGGTCCCCTTTGGACAATTATTGTGACATAATTCTAAAAATGTTCTGTTCTAATTCAGTGTCATCTGAATAATTCCATAGGTCTTTGATATTCTTTCCTTCTGCTGTGTTACTACTGTGTGGACAAAAGGATGGCACAAAACTGTGTTCTCTCCCAGGGATCAGATCTGGAATGGAGATGGCATAACAGCAGTACAGACAATACTAGCCTGGGGGTGTCTGCTGTTCTGCTCTCCATACATCGTGTGTGAAGAAAAGACCTGGGATAGAAAGAAAATTGGTTCTTTTTTTGTCCCATCTTGCAAGGGGAGAGCTGTCTTGCTCTCACTGGGTATTTCTGGGTAAGTAACAGTCTGTACATCTTTCTGCCTCAATGCAGACTAAGCATTCTTTGTTGGCCTGTGAATGAGTTAACCTTGATCTTGTGTGTTGTTAGACTTGTCTGACACCCCAGAAGCAATGTGTGTACTTCTTGGTGTTTGATTATGACAACATAAGTCAGGCTAAAAGAAGATATGCAGTGTTCCTCTTTCTCTACAATGCTGGTTGGCCTGACTTTGAAGAGTTTGGTATCTCTTGAGGGAAAGGGAGTACCAGCTTCCGCTCACCAGAAAACAGTATCCTTGCAGACAGATACTGGGAACTCAGCAAGCATAGCTGTTCAGACCATCCATAATGTTCCTGCTACGGACAATGGGAAAGGGTTGTTCTTCCTCCTCTGTAGGAACAGGTAACCAAAACTACAACTGCACTCCCAAGAACCTCTAACGGAGGGATAGCAAAGTGTTTCTGAGCATAGACCGTGCTGATAAGTGATATCTTGCATTGTGAAGTTCAGGAACATTTCTCCCATGGTTTTGCTAAATTAAGGCTTGTAAGGCATTTGGTATTAAAGGCTGAAGGACAAAGAAAGTGCTGCAGCCATGTGACAGTTGTACCTGTGCTTTGCCTACTATATGATGCTGGTGCTTCTTTAAGCAACACTGATGCCACCTACAAGACCTCCCTCTAGCAGTATTCAAGGGAGGACAAAGTGTGTGTTTGGAGACCATATCTACCACCTCAATACTGCTGTCGAGAAGGGAAATCCACACCTCAGGGCAAAATAAGTGGTGGAGAAATCTCTCTCCCAGGCACTTTCTTATCTGATCACATGAGAAAATCTTCAGTCTCCTGTATCAAAGAACATTTTTTCCTAGCAAAGAAAGCTGAGGATGTGATGGAACAGGGTACAAGAGGGCAATTCTGATGGGCATTTTCAGAAAAGTTTGTGGGAAAAGTAGCTGGTCTGTATATCACATAGAGATTTCTTCCTAGGAAGACTTCAGACTCCGCACAGCAACAGTAAGACCAACCCTGAAGGAAAATGTTAGGAGTATCACAAGTCATGTGTGGGTACATGTGGGTGTAAGTGAGTACATGTGTGTGCATGTGTGCAAGGAGAATATTTCTTAAAATGAACTTAGGGTGTCTGAAACAAACTTATAAATCCTTCAGTTCTTATATTTGGCTCAGATCATATTCCATGTGCAGCTGTTAGAGCCAAATGTTTCGCTCACTCCTCAGAGAGCTCAAAGCTCTCCTTCATATCTTAAGATGTCAGCGAAACATTAGCTTCTTTCTGTTGAAACCAAACTCCAAGGAGCAATGACACTAGCATCCATAAAAATAACTGTCTGGGCTGGGGTCCTTACAGGAGTACTTGTTGTTAGATTCTTGAGCCCAGTATAGAAAAAGCATTTTCATAACATGTCAGACCCTGCAGGGCCCCTATTTCAGCTTGGTCCATTTTAAGAAGCTATTGTACGCTTCTTGTGTGGCAGGGAAAGGCACAACTTGGATGCTCCCAACTCAAAACTACTGTGACTTCATGCACTTCCAGGATGTCCTTTGCGCCTTCTGCCTACGGTAAACACGTGACATAAGCCTCTAAGAAACAGTATTTTCTTTGAAAAGAGTTGTCATTATTACTACTGACTGACAGCTACAGGTCCCACTTGGGATCAGCTGAGAAGAGGCCATGGCACGGAGAGCCTGGAGCCCAGGTGCTGCTGCTCTGGTGCCAGGGCAGCTCTGCTCCCTGGAGGGAGGATGCCCCCCTGCACGGGCAGGAGGCTGGGCACAGGCAGCTCCAGGCGCAGCCGCTGCGTGTGGCACTCCATGCATCCATCATCTCGTGGCTGCTGAGCCATGGCCTTGGATGCTCACTGGGTTCAGACGCTGAGATGAGCACAGCTGGGCCTGCTCACAGCTGAGCAGATTCTGCTTGTGGGGTGCAGTAGGGACACACCATTAGCAAAGCTACTGGAGCCCATGAGGCACTGTAGTTTGTGTGTGAAAGATCTTGTTCTCTGCCTTTTTGGTAACTGTATTCTGATCCAGAGCCCTTTTGTTCAATTTCTCTTATTTATCTCAGAGAGAGATTTTCTCTAAAATTTCTCCCGTTTTTTAAACAGAATCTCTATTCAGAGTTAATTTTGGCTAGATTATTCAGACAAGACCACTTCCTATATCTATCAAAAGCACACTACTGTCTCTTTCAGGCAGTGAACATGGATTCATAGGCACAGATGTAGCAGGATAATACTTTCTGGGGTTCACAGGAGGCTGTAGTCATAATTATAGTGTGAAACATTATGCTCATTCACTGTTAGTGCATCAAGTGAATCTTCTTGACTGATACAGCTAGAGACAGCCTCTGCTTCCTTCATGCTAGAATCACATTGCTGGCTTGTCAAAGTGAGACTCGCTAGTACCATGAGGTCTTTCTTCATTGCATTGTCTAGATGAAGTCTGGTGAATGTAAAAAGAATATTGGAATGATGAGGTTGTCAAAGCTTCCATCGTCACCACCCCAGCCAAAGGTAGTACTATCTCCACCCCTTATTCATACCATTTAAGTCATGCACTAATCTCACACTGTCCAATACATCCTTATTAACCACTACCCCTTTCCTCATCTTTTGATATATATACAAATGGAACTTCCTATGACAGGGATGGTCTGTGAGCCACCCCTGTAAAATATCCATAAAATACACATAAAATGTCCATTGAGTTCATTAGTCCATGACTTGGGTTCCATCTATTATGGTGGTCACTTAGGACAGGAAAGACTGTGTGTATTTTGGAGTTATTTGGCACCAAATCCAGCTCAGGTTGGCTCACTGCTGCACTTGCATGTCTTCTTGTGAATCTAGTCCTTCACTGGTTTGTGTGGTTCCTGCTATAACAGTTCCTGTATTATGTGACACAAATCAGGGGCTACAACAATTTAAAGGTATATCTGTTACAGCCTTCACCCCTTGACCCTTTGGATGATGGTTTAATATTTGCAATGGACTCCTACCCTTGCCCTTGCATGGGTGTATATGAACAGCTTCGGTCATTCTTCAGGATCCTGAAGGAATTTTTGTGTGATCTGTGTTGGAGTTCAGCTTCAAAACCACCTCATTGCATGTCAATAGTGTAAGGAACTCAGCACAAATTAAGGGTAAAGACCTTTGTTTAAATGCATTCGACACCTTCAAAGTAAACGTTGGTGCACATCTGTTTGCTACTAAGAAAATGATCCTTTATTAGAAAGCAATTCACACACAGTTTGCATTCAGTTAAGGTAGGATAAGTGGAGAAGAGCATAGTTAAAATATCTGAGACAAAGGAGTAGGTGGCTATATCAATTCTGGCAGGAAAACTTCTCCAACCTGGCAAAAAAAATGGTATGTCTATCTTTATAATAAATGTTTTCCTGCATATGTGTCATATATCAAACAACTATATTCTAGACCCACTGAGACCGGTTTACAATATAGGATCATAATAATAACATTGATTTACAACAGGCTGTGGCTTGAGCAACCAAAGCAAGCTGAAACATAAATTACACTGTATGTATTTATATGTGGTTAAAGGGGGTATGTTGATTACAAGGTATAATTTATATAGCTATGATTTGTTTTCCGTTGAGATGATGCGATGTATTTCTATATCACGAGACAAAATTAATGTTGCTGCCTTAATTATGTACTGTGAGAACTGGGTCTTGTGGGACTGTGAGCAGGATCTGGTAGCAGATATGCTGTCTGCCTTTTCTGTGTTTCCCCCCTGGAAGTCTGTAGGTCACTTTGCAGCATGCCTGTGCCAGTTCTTTCAAGCAGAACACCACCACCACGTCTGGCAGCGCTGAAGCTGTGGAGGAGGAGTGTGGGTATTTCTGCACCAGCCTACTGTCAGCAGGGTACCATCCGTCAATGCCCCTAAAGAGCTGTTTTCATTCCACCAGCCAGACCATGCTACTTTCAGAATAATGATCCTGGTTCACATAGCTTTTGGCTGCCTTTTTCTGCCTTCTCATAGATTCAGAAGTGGGAAGTTTGATACTAAATAAGAGTTGGCTATTGCAGTGTTTCTTGGGTGGATTTGAAGTTGCCTTCTATGGAAATACCGGAGTATTGTCTCTTCATATCGTTAGGGGTTTTTGTTAATTCCTAAGAAAAAAGTAACATATTGCTCAGAGGATGGGAGGCCAGGGGTGGAGGACTTTCATTTTCAGATATCAGATGAGACAGTCAAAAAAGTAGAGCACAGTAAAACAGCAATTTATCCATCATGTCTTCTGAGGTCCGTTGCCTTATTAGACAATTCCTATTAGCCTGGGTGGTTAAACCAAATATGAGATATCAAACTCATGTGATGGTATACTGTAAATGTAATTTTTGAACCGAGGCAGTGGAATCTGAGTTTTCCACTATTACCTCATTTATCACTGCTGTAATGACTCCTTATTTGGCTGTTGTCGATTTATTAAGAGGCTTATGCTTATTAATCAGGCTATAAAATTTGACAGTCCATCTGGTCTTAGACACTTGTCTCAGTTTTTTTCTCCTTTGACTGTGCAAGGAACCGTGTTAATGACAGACTCGGAAATCTGAATTTTAGATACTGGAAGCTCAAAGATAATCCAGTCCCAAACTCCTTCCAGATGCAGCCAAAGAGGACGTTTTGGGACCTGATAACTTGCCAAGATCTCAGTGCATTAACCTTGGAGGGTGGTTTCCCAGGAGAGCTAGCAGTTTCAGATCTACTTGGTGTGTTGTAAAAGCTTTCGTTCTGCCTTAGTACCCAAAGTATGGAAAAAGAGGCACCAGTGTTTTTAAAAGGTTTCAAGAATTATTTTAAGGAACCCAAATCTGAAGAAACTGTATCCAGGAATATAATTACTGAACACGTAGTAAAATATCCATCAGAGGTCTTTGTGGGCACCAGGAAGGACAGGATATAGTTATTCTCACTACACTATTCCTACTCACTCTCTGACTCCTTTTTGAGCTCCTGTGACATCTAGGTACCTCCTGGAATACTCAGCAGTCTGTCACGCTGTGTGGAAAGGGTACGTGTCTGAATGTCTCAGTCACTCGCTGCTCCAAACCAAGGCTAAACCAAACACAGTTAGGTCTGACCTAGAAGAAGTGACAACTAAAATCAGAACTACCTCCTGGATTAGCTGTCAGAAAAGAGTTCCTGCAAGCTGTCCTCTGTCCATACCTGTTCTCTGAGAGCTATGACCTCTGTTGTCACCCAGCAGCAGGTCCTTTGGCTTTTCTCCACACTCAGATTCCTTCCTGCTGTTTCACAGGAGACTTGGACAGGACCACATGATTTGTTTCTCTGTTCAATTCTACATTCAGACTCATCATGACCATCATTAGTCCTTTTTGTTTTGTCTTTCCTCTGGTTTTGTTTGCATCCTTTTCATAAATCAGTGCTCAAGCTGAGTATGAACCTGGTGATGGCAGAGAATCATCTTTCCTTGATAATTATGCCACCTGGTGCCCGAAACCTTCCAGTGCCCAGTGGTGTCTCAACTGGATGTGTCCCTCTGACTCATGAGAACATATTATGTAGGTTTATGCCTCACTTCTGTGTTCAAGACTGAAAAGAAGAAATGTCACATTAGAATGGCTTTGGTGCTTTGCCAACCTTTGTCTCAGTTGATTATGTTCATGACCCCCCTCTGAAAATATTAGCGTGCCTAATTGGGTAACTACAGAGGTAAAATTGACTAAAAGAAATTTGTTAAAGGAGAACTGAGCTACTGGATAATCTGTGAATTGCTCAGATTTGTTTTGTTTGTTGTGGAATGAAATTAAATACTCCTGAAGATGTGCTGGAGTGCAGAGATATTACTGTGATGCACCTGTTCCTCTTTTACTGTCAAATATGGTGTTAAATTTCTTCTGTGATTTACTAACAGGCCATGTCTAGTGAACTGCTGCTGATACAGCATAAACTCTTGCTATGAAGCATAAACTGTGCTATTAAGAACCCTGTTGCTGAGAGTTACAGCAATTTCCATTTTCACAGAATAGTCAAAGGTTTGAGAATGTACATCGATGTGGGACCTTGCACAGAGATAAGAACTGCTGTGCCAGGAAATCAGCCTGGTTGTGGTTACTCTTTTGTCATATTGATCATTACAGAATTATAAAAGCATCATTTTTACAGCATAATTTTCTCCATGTTAGCATCGACAAAAAAAGCAACCCAAAACAAACAAAAAAACAACTTCCTGAAAAATTATTTTTGTTACAACACTGAAATGATCTGACTCCATGGCAGTTTGAAGACCAGTTTAAGTACTTGACCAAGCAGACAGATTGAAAGGCTGTGATTTGTATGCTGCCCTGTTGGATGCTTCCATGGCAGAGGTCACCTATTTTGAATTGCAGTGCTATTTTTGAGTATCTTGGCAGTCATGATAGCCAGCAGATAATAACTGCAGCTAAAAGATATAGGATCCAGTTTGTATGATCCTGGGAGCTGGTTGCTGAGCATCCTGTCTTGAGGACAATGTTCTTTAAGGATATCAGTAGATGCTGAATAAGGAATAAGGAGTCTGTCCTTGCAGCAAGAATACCCTCCCAAGATATCAGATTGAGCTGAGCCTTAAACCCTTCAGATTGAAATCCAGTTCTAAATGTTTGTATCTGTCTTTCTGTAGGAAAACTAGGAAGAGTAGTGCAAGGTATGCAAGGTCACCAACACAGCAGCAAAAGCAGACATACCATTTTGCCTTCCTGAAATCAGCTTGTCAGTTCGAAATGTCTGGAACAACAGTGTGTCACACTTTTGTGGTCCTTCACAGCTGATTTGTATTAATGTTCTTCATGAGTTGACTTTCTTGGCTGTGAACAAACAAGCAAAAAAAGGTTTCTCAGAAAGATAGCGTGATACTCCACAGGCCAAAACAAATGTGAATATTCTTTAACATCTTCATTAACAACCTAGGGGCTGGAATAGAATGCACTCTCAGCAGACTTGCAGATAATACAGAACTGGGAGGAGTGGTTGATACACCACATAGTTGCACTGCTATTCAGAGGGAGCTTCACAAAATGGTGAAACAGGCTGACGTGAGTTCAGCAAATGGAAATGAAAAAGCCTGTACCTGAGGGGGAATATCCCCATGTAGTACTGCAGGTTTGGGGTTGAGTGGCCAGAAGGCAGAAAAGGACCTGGCAGACACCGAGCTGAATGTCAGCTGGCAATGTGCTTTTGTGGCAAAGGAGGCCAAGAGCACCCAGGGCTTCATTATGAAAACCATTTCCAGCAGGCTGAGAGCGGTGACCCTCCCCCTCTACTCAGCTCTGGTCAGACATCATCTGGAGTGCTGTGTCCTGGTCTAGGATCCCCAGTGCAAGAAAGGAGTGGGCATCCTTGAACAATTCCTGTGAAGGATCATAAGGATGTCTAAGGAATTGGGGCATCTGACTATGGAGAGAGGCTGAGTGAGCTGGGATCGTTTAGCTTCAAACAAAAGAATCCTCAAGGGAATGACGTCGATGTTTGTAAATATCTGATTGTGGGGGGAGTAAAGAAGTCAAAGCCAGACTCTTCTCAGTATGCAGTGACAGAGCAAGAAGCAATAGGCACAGATTGAAATGCTAAGAAATTCCACTTAAACATAAGAAAAAGGTTTTCTATTGTGAGAATGTTCCAACACTGGAACAGTTTACCCAGTGCAGTGTCTATACTTAGAGTATATATACTTATATACTATACTTATAAAATTAGGTTTATATTCAAAACCTAGCTGAGCATCTTGTTCTAGTTGACCCTGCTTTGAGCAGGAAGGCTGGACAGATAATGCCCTGAGACCTGTTAGGACCTCATAATTCTGTGACTCCATGATTTCATATAATTTTGTTTTATTTAAGGTTATAGAGGGCAAGTTCAACTCCATAAAGGGTTACTGGGCACTAGCGACAATATTTGGTATTTCAATACAAGTCCTTTATAACACCAGAGGGACTGAAATGGTTGTAGCCATCCCACAGACTTCCGTAACACTGAGTAAAATAAAGGAGAGAACGTGAAGCCTTTAGTTTACATTTTACTCTTGTGAATCTCTAAAAACGTTTGTATTTGAAGTGTAGGAAAGGTTGAAGTCTAAGTCTATTTACTGAAGGGCAGATATACTTTATAATTAGCCATAATCGATTCTGCTTATTGTGGATGATGTCACAAAGAATACACATTTATTTTATGACAATCACAAAATCTTTTAAATCACAGATTTTATTCATTTATTAATAAATTCTTATCTTGCAGTGTTTTGCACAAACTATTGAGACTGTGGATTTTTTTTGTATAGGAAAACTCCAATTTTTTAAAAATATACATATCAGTTGGGTTTTCTTGTATAAACAGTACATTCAGGAAACACTAAATTCCCACACATTACACTGTGCAGAACTCCACTAGACACCCTATAAAGTACAAAGGATTATCAGGATCAAAATGGAATATTAATAGAGGTGGAATGGAAAATTAATTTCTCCTTGCTTTGTGATTTGCTGCCGTACATGGATGACAGGAGTCACTTTGCATTGACACACTATTTCTGGAGTCACCCTGCCTGTCAGCTGGTAAGTGCTGATGCAAAGGTAACTGATCTTGGGAAAAACATGGATCCATAATAGGCATAAATTAACATCTCTGAGAGAAAGTTTAAAATAGATGAATCTGATACCTTGTTTGTATTGCATAGACTTCCAAGTCCATAATAATCTTGATGTGAAAGTGATGTGTATTTCTTAGAATATATGAGCTCCGTTCCCTTTCCTACCATCAGAGTTAGATGAACATGTCTCGGTTCCACAGAAAGTATTTTTTCTTGAGGCACTTTAGTTCTGTAAGACTAACCAGTGAAACTGCTTTAACCCCAGTAATCTGATGCCCAGGAAGAAACTGTATCTGACTCCTGAGATGTAATTTAAGGCTTGATAATGGCAGGATTTTTCACAGTGGGGAATGTTCACCATTTGCACATGCTGCTGGGCTCTTTCAAAATAAAGAGTACTTGTATGAATGTGTATTATTTAAGCAGTGACGAGTGGGGGTTTGCAATCTTTAAAGGTAAATGTATAACTTCAAAAGAAAGAATGGTGGTGAATCTCTGGGAAACGTCTGAAGAGAAGACCTACCAGATGCAGGCACAGTCTGTGTTTTTCCACCCATTTCATGCCCGTTCAAGTTAGTACCTCAGTGCCTGTCTGGCTGGGTACTGAGAGAGTGCTTTGGGAAACAGATCCATTTGCCAAATATCTGCTTTGCCCTGGCACTGCAGGAGGGGCAGGTGGGCGGCATCTGGTGCCTCCTGGCACCCCAAGTCCTGGTGAGCTGTGGTGCCAAAGCAAAGGCCTGAAAAACAACAAAGGAAGGGAAAGCAGAGGTACTGGTGGGACTGGGAGGACACTCCTGGAATAGCTGAGGAAGTGTGTGCACACCGGGCACTGAGTGAGCAGCTCTTTCACAAACAGGTAACTCTGAGGTGCAGATAGTCTCAGCGTGACGTTTGTGCAAACAGCCATGAAGCACAGAGCAGGGAGATGGTGGTCCTCCTCACAACACCAGCCTGACCACTGGAGGAGCCCATTCTGTCCAGAATCAGTTCTGGGGAGTCTTGGGTGGAGTGGAAAACACTGTCAGTCAGTGACCGTCGAGTCACTAAGGGGATTGATTTGGGAAGAAAGAAATCCTTCTCTCTGAAAAGTGGGCGTCAGTGTTCCTGCTGAGCAGTAAAGGCTTTTCCACTGCTTGCACCCAGCTTTGCTTTCACTCCCCTCTCCACTGCTTTTTGGTTTTTCCAGCCTCCTGCTTACTACTGTACACCTCTGTCTCCCTGTCTTCCCTATTCCACCCCATTTATCTGCTCTCCAACCAAAGCCTGATAGTCACTCCGTGTGGCAATGGAGAGCTGGAGAGCGCTGCCAGTGTAACACTCCTGTCACAGCGTGCGCTGCTGAGGCTTCTGCCTCTCTCTGCTGTGAAGGACGGATTGCTCTGCCTGAACACGAAGCTCTAAGCGCTGCCTCTTGGCACTTCACAATCAATCACCATTTAGAGACATAACCTGGGCCGTGCACCCTGGGGCATCCCTGATGAGCTCTCTGCCAGGGAATGCCCGGCCCCTGCTGCAGCAGCGTTTCTGCTTCCCTCTGTGAAAAATGAGACCTAGCCAGTTGCTTTCCATCTAGTGCAATTTATTGTTTATTCGTAATTTGAACAGCTTGTGCTTGTCCTTATGGAGTTACATCTCTTGTCTGCAGGGATGGTGTGAGTTTATTTTTCCAGTGTCACTTCTTCAGCACTGCCTTCTAGTCTGTTTGCAGCCTCTTAACTGTTGGGACCACCCGAAAATTCACCGTGAAAACTCTGTAATCTGCCATCCATACATTACTGGCAATGCTTATCTTGACTCATTGCTGCACAACACGGACCTTCTTCCATTTTGACACTGACGGTGTGGTTACTACTGTTTCAGCAGAGGGGTTTCCTTAGTATTTCGATCTCAATCTTTATGTCCCCAGTATGTCCATGTGTTTTAAGGAAATAGCAGGACTTCTCGGAAGTTTCACTAATTCAATCCTGAGAGCCTCTCAAAATGTCACAGACTGTTTCAGCATGGTTTTGTTTTGACAGATCAGTGCAGGCCACTATTCAACAGACAAAGGGAGGAACATTGTCACCAAGCTTATGAATGGCTAGAGAATAATATTATTATTAGAACTGGAGCCCAGAACTGACTGGACCCTATAATTTCACAAGTGCAGAAAGGCACAGCAATAAAGCTTTCAGACAAAGAGCTGATGAAAACATGAGAAGGACAAGAAATTCTGCAGTCTGAATGATGACATAGCAAAACAACAGTCTGAGAAGATTTCCATATGAATTAAAATATTAAATCATGTTATGAAAGCAGCTCTTTTGGATTCTTGCAAACAGAGGCATGATACTTGAGCTGACTATAATGGCTGATTCAGACTTAGACCTGCACTAACAAGTATGCAAGGAATCCTTCCCAGAGGGCAGTGGGGAAACGGGGGCTTTAAGGAGATATGCCTTGATCTCTGTGACTGAACGTGGCTTTAGCAGATGTAGAAAAGTGTTGTCACTGCTGTCATAATCCTGTTTCAAGCTTTCCTGATAAAAAGGCATGAGATGTCTGATAAAGCTGCTTTGGCCAGTAAAATACAAAAGAGAGAATAAAAATAATAACAATAAAAAACCCACCTAGTCTGTCTTCCTTTCCAAAAGGTGGTAAAGAGGTACATAGAACAGCAAATGCAGGGATATCTGTAGAAAAATGTTGAAAAGGGATTGCAAGTCAGAACTTTAACATCTGAAACAATGTTAAGCAATAAAAAATGGCTAATGACCTGCAGTATGCCTTTTGATGTTAAAACCTGTGTTACATGTTTGGGGTTTTTTTCCATTTTTCCATAGCTGTAGGCATGAGATGTATGCATATTTGAAAGAACAAGAAGTGAGACCTAGGTGTCTCTTCTCTACCCTGATGCATCAGGCTCCTTCTTCTCTGGCCTGTGACTTCTGCCTTCCTGCTGCATGTGGCTCCAGCTGGAAGACAGAAACATCTGTCAGTATGTCAGTTCTGTTGCCTGCGCTGAAGACACAGACGCATTCCTGTGAAGTAGAAAATGTGGCTCTGATCATTCCCAGCCTGAGAAACTATGCCGTTTTGTGATCATGTGAATCAATCGAACTGGGAGTCAACTATAGAAAAAAAAAAAAAGAATTAAAAAAAAAGAAAAAAAATAAAATAATGCAATAGCTGTACTGAAAAGTAGGGCTAATGCATTCATCATAATGAGTCACCTCAATAAAACAAGTATTGATGCAACAGTGAGAGATTCACTTATCTGGAACAAGGGCAGCTCAGAATTATTAAAATGGTCATGAGAATGGATGAACTAGTTTGTGATGACTGACTTGAAAAGATTGGCTTGTTTAGTCTAGTAAGATAAAGATGATACAAGATGGATTTATTCGTATAACTACTGAGGAGAAAAAAACAAGGAGGAAAAAAATCTCTTTATGCTGAAGAAAAAATATTAGGAGTAAGATGAATGAATGCGAAAGGACCCTATGTTAATTCATTTTGAGTCTTAGAGGAACATTTCTGATTTTCAAACATCTGTATGCTAGATCCATCTTTTCAGAATTTTAGAGGTAAACAAATACATTTTATAGAAATTGAGAACTGGAAAGTTGCCATCAAACTCTGGTCACTGCAGTGGGGAGCACTATATCATACATTTTTTTCCACACTTGTAATGTTCTTCATTATAACTGGCAGTAATTTGGGACATGATAAGATTATGGAATTCATTGTAAGACATGTTGATTGATACAGACAGACCGGGAAGGTGTCTAGCTCAATGTTCTTATCCTTCTGTTTTCCAAATGACAGCACTCTTGCTTTTGATTTAAAGCTCAACCTTCTTTTTGGTCCCAGCCGGACTGTCAGGAGTACAAGTGTCCTGCTCAAAAAGTTGTGACATTGTCATGGGTAACAAATGAATGACAGGGATACTTGTCAAGTTTCTCTGTCTGGCCACGAACTGTATTATTACTAGGTAGACAAATCAATATGCCAAAATGCCCACTCAGCAATAGCAATTTGTATGTCACAAAAATAATTTAACAAAAACTTTAATGACATGCAAAACATTTCTCACCCTTATGGAGAGAATTGCCAGGGGAAGAGCCATGTGCCTTCTAAACACTGAATTTGTAACAAGGGGTGGGAATATTGCACTGGCTGTCAGTGGCTTTTCATCTGTTCTTTGACAATGACTGATACAATGGCTTCTTTCCAGAATATACCGTGGCACATCATTACTTCATTATTTTTTTTTTTAACTTGCTTCTCTTTGTTTAAGTAGCAGCAGGAGATTGCTGCTCCCTGTACTCTCTGGCACCCACCTGCGTTCTCTTCTGTTAGCTGGAGGTTATACAATACCATGCTACAAAAAGGGCTCATTCATGCCACATTGTACTCGCGGATTGTGACACTAAAAGCGGAATCACATTCTGCCTGCACATGCCTAACGATTTGTTGGCCTGCATCAGAAGAGCCCTGAATGCTCTGCATAAAGCAGAAGCCAAACTTCCTTGTTATGCAGATAATCTACTGTTTAGCAGATGCCATGCCACTCAGGCTCTTCCCAAACAATCCAAGCAGCCATTGCATGCAGGGATTTTTTCCCGGGCATGTTAACAAGCCCTTTGCTTCGGGACTGCCACCGACAGGGCTGCCACCTGGGTGCTGAGCACGTGAAGGAACTGCTGCTTGAAAAGGTGAACTGATGGAAGCCCAGCACCTTCCTGTGAGCTAAATGCAAGGCACCATCAGCAGCCCTGTTTCCCTACAGCTATGGGGAGACCCACAACAGGCTTGTCCTGTCATGGCAGGGGACCAGAAATTTTCTCTGGGAAGGAAAAGATTGTCAGATTGACAGAGGCTCAGCGATGCTTTTATAGTGGAGCAGGTGTGTTACATCAGCTGCACTGCACCAGAGCAGCAAAGCAGCTCTAAGGCTCCTCTCTGGCCCAGTTTTCCCTTCCTTCCATCCCTGCCCACTTAGGAGAAGCGTGTTGATGCTGTTGTGCCCCAGGGCTGATGGAGCCGGCTGACTCTGGCTGGCTGTGGCAGTGAGTCTCCAGGCTTTCCCACTGCTCCCTGTTCAATGGGTCTGGGGTGACAGCAGAAGAGGGCACTGGAGTCCATCCCCACAGTGCGGGGAGCCAGCCCATCACTGCAAAAGTTCGTTCTTTCCTTCCTGCTGCTGTAGGGCCGGCTTTCCCAAACCACAGCCCCACTCACTGTCTCCTTTCCCCAAAAGCTCTGGGAACTGCTTGGTAAGTCTGCAATGGAGGGAGGGCAGGACACACCGAAGTATGGAAGCACGCTGCTGTGTGAAGTCTTCCATGGTAAAATTTAGGAAAATCTCTGACAACTTTGCTGAATTAGTGCTTGTTACAGTCTTTTGATACTGAAGACTCGTGGGGGACTGGGGGGGGCAGGGGGGGAGGGGGGGAGGCAGGGGGTAGGGCGGGAAGAGAAGCTGCTGCAGACATTTCTCCAGGGGTACCTGTGATATGCCCAACACATGACGATCCTGGTTCCCTGAGGAACTCCGATGCCATGTAGGAGACCTCTCTCCATGTGAATTCCATGGACACCAGACATGGGGGACATTTCTACCGCCTCACTCCAGTTGCCAAAGAGGAAAATGGGTGGAGAAATCTCTTTTCCAGGAAGTCTTTCATTGTATCAGCCCAGGAAGGTTTTCATCCCTTGAACACAAAAGAACCTGTTTTCTTACCAAAAATGTTGTATTTGGATGAATCTACTCAGCAATAAGTGAGGACTGGGAAGATAAAACAGGGTGGAATCACAGAATTCATGTTCAGAAACAATCATGGTGCTCTCAGGAAAAAGTCATCACTCAGGATATTCATGCAGAGATTTCCCAGGAAGACTCCAAGCTCTGCACTGTCATTGCAAGACCAACATAGAAGGAAAATATTAGAGTACTGTAAACAGTGTGTGGACAAATGTGGATGTACATTCATTTTTCCATGTGTGTACTTTCCTGAATGCAGAAAAAAATAATTATCTTAATTTATGATGTCTTGAATGGTATAAAACCTTATGTTCTTATCATAGGCACAGATCATATATTCTTTGTGCAGCTGACAGTAAATGCTGTGCTCACTGCCTAGAGAGTTCTAACCTCCCCCTCAAATCTTAAAATGTCAATAAAGATAAGCTCCATGTTGCTGAAATCCAACCCCAAGGAGCAATGATATTAACATCCATAAAAATAACTGTCTGGTCTGGGATCTTCAGGGTTGTATCACTGACAGAATTGCTCAGTTCAAGACACTAGGGATGTCCGTATCTAATTAGATGTCATTCGGTCCTTCCAAGCCAGCAATGTAAATTTGAAAAAGTTACTTGCACAGTTCACGTGTGGTGGAATAGGAACAACTCTGTCTCATTTCAGCCTGCTACAAGGTGAAAACAACAGATGCTCCAGAAAGTATGTTCACAGCCCCAGAGGGTGCTTTCACTATGAGAGGAACAATCCTCTGGAGACCATTTAGTGTCACATATTCTTCAGACCACTCGTAATTAATCTGCACAGCTCCTCACGACTGATGAAGTTGCTGCTGAATGTTTCCGTTCATTCAAAAAGCTGCCACACAAATCCATGGGAGGAGAACCAGGTGCAGACCCCTGACCCCACACACCACAAGCGCATCAGGATTGGGATGTGCCTGAGGCAGGAGCACCTGGGGAACGGGGCAGTGTTCAGGGAGAGCCTCAGCACACCCGCCTGTTACCGCAGTTCCTGGACTTTGTCAGCCTCGGACACCAGCGAGGCTGTTTCTGCCAGGGAGATGCTGCTCTGGGCTGGCCTTTGGGCTGACCCAGAGCAACTGCCATGTCCTGACACACGTCACCCCCAGCCAACGTGCAGCAGCAAGGCAAGTAGGTCCCCTCAGGGCCAGCACCCGGCAAAGAGGCACGGAGAGCCTGGAGCCCAGGTGCTGCTGCTCTGGTGCCAGGGCAGCTCTGCTCCCTGGAGGGAGGATGCCCCCCTGCACGGGCAGGAGGCTGGGCACAGGCAGCTCCAGGCGCAGCCGCTGCGTGTGGCACTGGGCAGAGCGTGCACACGGGGGGAAAGCACTCCATGCGTTCATGGAGTGGGTGGAAAGCTGCTGGAGCCATGGCTAGCTGAGGCCCTCTTTTTGTCTGGGCAAGGTAGCTGGTGCCACGCCTGGTGATACTGGCTCCAGGCTGCTGTTGGTTCTGAATTTGGCAAGTCATTGATGTGAAGTGCATGAGATGAAGAGCCCTGGGAGGCAACACCCCATAGGATCGTTCTGTAAGGATCTGTCCCTTCTGAAAGCACGTGGGTGGCTTGTCAGTGTCCCTTGAGCACTGGCCAAGGCCCAGAAGTGAGTAGCAGCTCTGGAGGAGGGACAGTATGCTGACACATCATGGAGAGAGGAGGAACTGAATTACTGGGACTGATGGCAGGCCTGAGATATGTTCAACTGCCTTTGGGAGTGTTGAGGGGCCAGCAAAGTGCCATATCAGACAGAGGCAGGAGCAAGTATGGTGGCAGGAATGTGTGGCAGCTGGACAGACATGGCCACCCTGCAGCACATCGCCCTGGTCTGGAGCCGAGCAGGGAGTTGGTGAGCAGTTCCTGTATGGGTCAGTTGAAGCTCAAGGTTGTCTTATTGCCTCTCAAGACGTGTCACAGATCCCTGGGCCCTGGCAATCACATATTAGAAAGGAGGTATTTGTTATTTTAGGCATAGGGTAGTCACCATAGTCCTCTCCCAACTGACTTAATAAGCTTACACCTGTCCTTTCTGAAGGAAGAGATAGGTGGTTTGTGTTCTCCTACTTTTCCTGGCATGCAGCTCTGGTTTTCTTGGACGTTGGCGTCATCATTTGTAAGTGTGGGAGCCCACTCGCAGTTTCGGTTTTCCTGAGTGGGACAACAAACAGGAATGTAGCAGTGATCTCTTGGGAGTGGACCCAAGTTTTGCTGTCCCAAACAAGAGCTGCTGGGAGAGTTATGCAGATTTATTTACAGTGCTTCTTCCCACCTCACCCTTTACCCTGTAATAATAAGCCTTTGCTAAGTTGAGCTGTTCCAAGGCTCCTCTCTCAAGGGAGCTTCTCTGTTCCCCTGTGGTCTCACAAATTCTCTTTGCACACTGTACAGCTTGAATCAGTAATCACTGAATGTGTATGGCTGGGACAGTACAGAATATTTCAGAGCAGGTGTCACTATATTTTTATGTCACTCATTTATACAGTGCCATCAGTGCTCCCCTAACAGTTTCCAAAGTACCACAGCTGGTGCACTCAACATCACTGTGCCTGTTTGGGAAACCCACAGCACACATGATTTCCAGTAATGCTCTGACCTCTTATTTTCAGTCAGTCTTTTCTGCTGTGCTCTCATCTTACCTCTGAACTGATAGGGTAGTGTTGTATTTACCACAGTGTTGCACAGCACATGCAGATCAAATACGCAGTTACCATCTCACTTGTCAAGGCAGCAACAAATTCAATCCGAATGTTCATGTTATGGTGCAGATTACCCAGGAACTACAGCTAGTTTGGTGTATCTGTGATTCTTTTTAGATACAAGGGATTGAATGAGTAGTAGAGGCTTCTCCCACAGGGCTGGTAGGTATTCCCCATGTCCCAGCAGTGTTATTGCAAGAACTCTGCCAGCTTAAAATTACATCATACCAATTGTCATTTCCTCATAAAGCAGCACACAACCCCCAGTCATTTTCCAAAAAAGACTTCAATGATTTGTCTGTCCCAGGGCAACAGGGAGGTTGGTGACATTCCGTTCTGGTGAACTGGTCCTGTTCAAGATGCAGGAGATAGAAAGCCAAGCTCTTTCATGCTGGGACTTTCTACTAGTTTATTTAATTAACATATTCTTTTAATCATCATATTCACCCTCAGGTTTATCAAGGTCCCACTGGACTGAATCTCTGCCATTTGTGATGTTCAGCCACTCCGCATAGATTAGTGTTACCTGAAAATTTGCCAAAGGTACATTCTGTGTCATCACTCAGGGTGCTGAGGAAGACTTTGAAAGATAAGGGCCTCGTGAACCACAGGGTACTGTTCTCATTAACAGCTGTCAGTCAGCTACTAATTAGGGGCTGATTGCTACCCCTTGAACAGTTCAGACAATTTTTGAATATCACAACAACCCATTTGTCCAGCCCATACAACCTCAGCTTCCAAATAAGACACCTGCAAGATATACTATGAAAATCACAAAATCACAGAACAGTTTGAGTTGGAAGGGACCTTAAAGATCATCTTGTTCTAGCCCCCCTGCAATGGGCAGGGACACCTTCCACCAGGTCAGGTTCAAAGCTCTGTCCAACCTGACCTTGAACACTTCCAGGGATGGAGCATCCACAACTTCTCTGGGCAACCACTTCCAGTGTCTTGTAAAGAACTTTTACTCACAGTAAAGAATTTCTTCCTGAACGCTAATCTCAATCTACCCTCTTTCAGCTTAAAGCCATTCCCTCTTACACCTTTACACAAAGCCTAAAGTTGTTTAGCATGGTATTTCGCAAGGTGTATTACTTCTACTACTGTCTTCCCATCTACACATTTGTTTCTGCTAAAGTAAAGTTTCCAGTTCATTAGATGAATGACACCAAGAAAAGAATATGGATGGCGGATGCAGGGTCTTGTGTGTCCTAATGGGATCCAGACTAGCAGTCTGGAGATGTCTCCACTTTCCCACTTGACTTGTGCCTTCTTGCTCCTGGTCTCTCAGACAGTCACAGAACATGGCAGAGGGGAAGCCACATCTTAAGGGGTAGCAGAGAGTGAGGCAGCTGCCTGGTCTCTGTCTCAAGAAGGATCTATTTTCAGCATGCCAAACTCCTCCCTCTTCCACGGGAATGTCAGCACTGCAGGGCCTTGCCCACGTCGCATTGCTGTGCAAGACAGCCTGTATCCAGGGTCTGCTCTCCTTCTGCCTCTTCTTTTTTGACTCTGCTGTGCTTTGCATTCAGCTGCAGTGGGGTCCAGCCCTGCAGACATGGAAGCATTGGCAGAAACTTAACAGAGTCCAGATCCATTTCCTTTCACTTTTTCCATCAAGGTATTGTTTCTTCTTCCAGCAGGTTCTTCTTTTCCCAAGGACAGATACCTGTGTGGCTGCTCCAAACCTTTCTACAGGAGCAGTACAGCTACACTGGGAAATTAAACATGTCCAGGAATTTAAGCCAACTGTCACAGGACTCCTTATGCTTATAGGAGTGAACTATTTCTGTATTAAGAATGGTGAGGCTGGATACATGCAGTATTGGAAATGGTCCAAGAAAATGTCAGCTGTCCAGTTATGCCTTTGAATCTGCTTAGGAAATGGGTAGCTGGCACAGGTCAAAAGCTTGACAAGGAATCCGCCAATATTTTATCAGTATAAGTGACTGGCTTCCCGTATCTGCAAATGTTCCCTGGCATAGTGCAGTATACTAGTGAAGACATACCACAAGACGGAGTTTTCTCTCCAGCAATGTCTGTGAACTTGGAGCAGACAAGAAATAGAAATAAGGAATTTGGATTATAGATGACTTAATTGCAAGAAGCTTACAGCACAACACGTCAGGAAATATAAATTAATCATGGGTAGAAGAAAGATCAGTTTTGTGGAAGAAAACGAAGCAGCCACAAAGGCTGAGTAACTCAAACCCCTTCAGGGTCTGCTTATGTGAGCGGCCAAGCGACTGAACATGAGTCTCTACCATTTCTGCTTCTTAAAGAAAAACACTCAAGTTTGCCCACAAATATCCTTTGACTTCACTATGCTTTTCAACTGTAGGAAATTAAAGAAGTGCTACCTTTATTGGTAGTTCCAGTGACACAGAAGCCCTGGATATCCAGTGTTTTTCCATTATGTTCACCTGATGTTCATCTCTATGTTTGACCTCTATAAACATAGTCCACATTACTTTTCCCTGTCTAATGCCTGGAAAACTTGAATCTAATGTTTAGCCTATTTTCCGTGGTAGTAATCATTCAGATTACTTCTTGAAATCCTCAGCCTGTGACCAAGTAGCAGAGATGGACCCAAAAAAAATTAATTAAAAACCCCCAGTTAAATATTCTGCCATTTGGTTGAAAGCTTCAGAAAGAAAAAAAAATAATCACTGGTATTTCGGCAAAGATTAGCTAAGAATGCCTCAGTCTATAGTTTCCATACATTTTAGTTAAATTTTTCAAGCTAAATTACTCTTCCATAATTCTTCTCTGTCTTTCTACTGTCTTTGTGTGTTGCCCCAGTTCAAAACACTAATGACAATACTGATTAAGCTCCTGATAAATGCGTTTTTGTTGTGGACACCAAGTGCTTTTAACCAAGACTGTAAATAGAATTATACAGTCATAGAATCATTCAGGTTGGAAAAGACCTTTGAGATCATCAGGTCCAACCATTAACTCAGGATTGACAAGTCCACCACTAAACCCTGTTACCAAGCACTGCAGCTATGCATTTTTAAACACCTCCAAGGACGGTAACTCCACCACCTCCCTGGTAGTGTTCCAATGTGTGACTGCCCTTTCAGTGTAGATGTTTTTCTTAGCATCCAATCCAAACTTCCCCTGGTGCAGCTGGAGGCATTTTCCTCTTGTCCTGTCGCTTGTTACCTGGAAGAAGAGACCCCACACACACACACCCTGCCTACAGCCCCTGTCAGGCAGCTGTAGAGAGTGATCAGGTCCTCCCTGAGCCATCATCTCTCCAGGCTGAACACCCCCAGCTACCAGATGCCCCCCATCAGACGGTGCCCCAGCCCCTTCCCCAGCCCCCTGCCCGTCCCTGGACACGCTCCAGCCCCTCTGCGTCCCTCTTGGAGCGAGGGGCCCAGAGCTGAACCCAGGGTTTGAGGTGCAGCTGCACCAGTGCTGAGCACAGGGGGATGGTCACTGCCCTGGTCCTGCTGGCCACGCTGTCTCAGACACAAGCCAGGATGCTGTTGGCCACCTTGGCCACCTGGGCTCACTGGGGGCTCATGCCCAGCCGGCCGTCAGCCAGCCCCCCCAGGCCCTTTCTCTCCGGGCAGTTCCCAGCCCCCTGCCCCAGCCTGCAGCGCTACTGGGGCTGCTGTGACCCACGGGCAAGGACAGCCAGCCAAATAGCCAGCCAGCCTCTGTGAAGACTCTGATGATATAAAAACCTACTCTTGGAAGACTGATGCAGCACTGTGATAGTATCATGGGTTGCAGGTTCTGGGAAACTTCCAACATATATGCAAGTTATTCATGAAACCATGCTGTTTGGGAATAATTTTACCAATACACTTACAAGCAAGATATGTAACTAAGCTACAATTTTTATCTTGATTCTTTTGCTTTATACTTGTTGTTTTATTTAGTCGAAATGTCAAATGTTGGCAACATTTTCCAAAGGTCTATAGGCCTTTCTTTTAATGAGCAAGGTGTTTTACAGGTGGCTACTAAAATATCAAGTAAATAATTATTCCTTTTGATATATTCTTATTCAGGTGAAGGTAGAAGACAACTGGAAAATTAAAAAATAGAAATTCTAACATGTTTCTTTTTCTATTCTCAATGTGTCAAATGTAATGTCAGCAAGTGGATTTCTCTAGAACAGGAAATGAACTGTGATGTGTCACTGAGATGGGGCTGTCACCTGTGATCTGTGAGACCAAGGCGACTGGATTTGCAAAGACAAATGAAGGTTCTCCTAAACAATAACACATTCAAATGTCTTTTTATATTGAACGTTTTTCCAGTAGCTTGGGACGTAATTATAGGGTACTCAAAAATGCAACAATGAGATTTTCCTCTAACATGCTCAAAGTGAATGGATAGATACGCTGCCTGCCCATGCCTTTTCAGTCATCTTGGTTTGTTGGAGCATACAGGGAACTGATGATGGCTGAGCTTCTGACTTTGGCATCTGTGTCAACCACACAAAGTTGAATGAGATAAATCTGCACCAGCTAATTTAGCTTTACATTCCAGCTATGTAGTTATGCTCCTTCTTTGTTCTGACATTGAAACCATGATTATTTAAATCTTATTACATAAGGAAACACTTGTAGCTTGTAGGAAGTCAGAGTTTAATCGGTCCTTGAGTTCGTCAAATAGTTGAAAGTTTCCTCCAAGACATAACGCTGATTTTCTCTCGAGCTCTTAGCTAATCTGCCTCTAAATTACCACCTGCGTTTGGAAGAAAGAGAGCTTCCCATTCCTGCCAAGACACTGGATGCATTGCAGCAGCATGTTTAACAGCAATGGCCACTGAGGTGGTAGTGCACTTTCCCTCATCTTTGGGAACTATGGCTTTTCTTGCTGCTCAGGTGGACAGAGGGTGCTGGTACCAGAACATCATTAAGATACTTCTAATTGCCCTGAATTTTCTCTTTCAATTATAGGACAGATAGAACTGCCTCAAATGTAACCCCATATTCTTCAATACACATAGTACTGCCCCAGCTGTATCTATTTAAGTGAACAAAAATTAGCTGCTCTTCAGTAGGACCAGAGTTAGGGTAAGAATAAATGTACCAGAGAGCTTCAGTTTTATTAATGTATCCTCCTGTGGCCGTCTCCATTACCTTGGATCCTGGATCTTGTGAAGCAAAGACTGCTGCACTACAAATTTCAGCTGCGCCCATTTAACGTGGTATTATTTCCCTCAGAAACTGTGCTTGTACACAGAAGGAGACTTGAGAGGGATAAGGAAAATGGTTCAGTTATATGTCACCCTGGGAATGGGGGCAAAGAGCGGGGCACATGAGTATCAGAGAGAGGACATAAGAAGGAATTAACATCTCCAGCCATACCCTGCTGAGTTTCCATTCGGTCCTGGCAGCAGTGGGAATCAGCTACTTCTTTTCTCAGCTGTTGCTGTAACCTGAAAAGAGCCCCAAAAGGCTTTCAAGGTCATACTGCGAGGATAGGTCAGTGCTGCACTAGACCATGTGGCTTCTGGAAAAGACCGTGGGACAGTTTCTTTTATGAGAAGCTTTCTTATTTTGGATGAGCCCAGTTCATAGGCATTTTCCTCAACTCTCCTGGCAGAGCACAGACATTTATATTCTCTCTGCAGATAGAAAATCAACTGAATTTGACATTGTGCTTGAGGGCACATACACATGATCAAGTTTAAATTGCTATTACTCCCTCCAAATCAATTTCAGTGTGTAGAAACTGTGTGAGGCTCCATAAGCTAACCAAAAGTTTTTCATCCTTTTGTACTTTGAATTTTTTGCATTGGCTTTGGACAATATAAGACAGCCACAGTGGGGGAAACTGCCCATTGCTTGAGTATGACAATACAATTCCATAAAAAGATAGTTCTGTAAAGCAGACTTTTAAGCGAAGATGAAGACTGAAAAAAAAACACAAATCCAGAGAATTCAGAGTATTTGAAAAGACAAAACACTGTAACTCTACTTGTAACAACACAGGATGTCACCTGAATTTAGGACTGTGAAATACATTGGCAAACAGCATGTTGTTCACGTACAGAAAACTTGTAAAGCAATGTAAGAGTTAAGACCTGAATATCCATATATACTTACGTATAGATACTGTAGGACTGTGGCATACAAAGCTTAAGGATAGAGTGTTTTCACTTTTTCAGAATTTTTATGAATATTATTTCATTTATCATCCCTGATATTCATAATATACTACACAGAAAAGAGATTTACACAACACTGAATTTTTCCTTAAGTAAAATGGGGAATTTGGCATATCTTTCATGAACCTTTAATGCAATACTGTCATAAAAGTAGGTACGGTTATTTTCTGCTATATAACTGCGGAATAGCACACAGAGTACAGTTATATTCTCCTGGGAACACTGACCAAACCCACCTGAATTTTAACTAAAAAAATTGTAATGATTTGCAGCTAGAGGAAATGTCATCTCACTACTGAGAGGATATTAGGAAGTGAGTAAGGAATTCTTTCTCGCAGCCTAGCTCACACATTAAGAAGCTACCCTGGGGCTGGGACTAATTCCGTGGAAGGCTCCTGGTTTCTAAACTCTAGTGAAAAGACCTGATGCTACATCGAAACTTGCTAAAAGCGCTGCTAGCAACTGTCAACACTTGAAGACACTTCTACTCACTGTCCACTTCCCTTTCAAACCAGACCTTCCCTCAGCTGACTGCACACCCAGAGCTGCCTGGCCGTGTGCGTCACTCCTGCCTGCGATGCAGCTGGGTCCACATCTGAGACAACACAACAGCAAAACCCCAGAAGAGCTCTACTGAGAAGACTGGCTTTGTCATTGGCCACTGGGAAGTTAAAGATTTTCAGTCCCCAAAGTCACACTCAGCTAGACTCTCCATATAGCCTCTGGAGATCCAGGCACATCCCGAGGGCACTTTGTCCCAGCCTGGCAACACTGCAGAAGACAGGCTTGCTACGTACCACTGAGAGCAGGACCCCACAGAAAAGCAACAGCAGCTACTCAGAGAAGAACTTGGGGATATTGGTGGATGAAAAAACAGACATGAACCAGCAATGTACACTTGCAGCCCAGAAAGCCAATTGGATCCTGAGCTGCATCAAAAGAAGCATGGCCATCAGGTCAAGAGAGGTGAGACTCCCCCTCTGGTCTACTCTTGTGAGACCCCACCTGCAGTACTGTTTCCAGCTGAGGGGTCTCCAGCACAAGACAGACATGGACCTGTTAGAGCAGGTCCAGAGGAGGGCCACAAAAATTATCTGAGAGCTGAAACACCTCTCTTATGAAGAAAGTCTGAGAGATTCAGGATTGTTCAGCCTGGAGAAAAGTTAGAGTGGACCCCCTTGCAGCTTTTTGGTACCCCTTAAAGGGGCCTTATAAGAAAGATGGAGAAAAGCATCTGTAAACAGGAAAAAAACCTGTAGTGACAGGACAAGAAGTGAGGGTTTTAAACTGAAGGAGGGTAGATTTCAAATAACTAGAAGGAAGAATAGGGCTCACTTCTGTTGAAAGTATTTGAGCCAGTTCTGTTTAATAACTTTATTGATGATCTGGATGAGGGGATTGAGTGCACCCTCAGTAAATTTGCAGATAACTTCAAGCTGGGCATGAGTGTTTGTCTCTTGAAGGTAGGAAGGCTCTACAGAGGGATCTGGGCAGCCTGGACTGGTGGGCCAAAGCCAATTGTAGGTGGTTCAACACGGCTCTGGATCTGTGCCGGGTCCTGCCCGTGGGTCACAGCAGCCCCAGAAGCGCTGCAGGCTGGGGCAGGGGGCTGGGAAGCTGCCCGGAGGGAAAGGGCCTGGGGGGGCTGGCTGACGGCCGGCTGGGCATGAGCCCCCAGTGAGCCCAGGTGGCCAAGGTGGCCAACAGCATCGTGGCTTGTGTCTGAGACAGCATGGCCAGCAGGACCAGGGCAGTGATCACTCTCCTGTAGGGAGGGCAATGAAGCTAGTGAAAGGTCTAGAGCACTAGTCTGATGAGGAACAGCTGAGGGAACTGGGGGTGTTCATCCTGGAGAGGAGGAGACTCAGGGGGGACCTGACTGCTCCCTACAGCTGCCTGACAGGGGCTGTAGCAGGCAGGGGTCACTGTGCTCCCAGATAACAAGCAACAGGACAAGATGGAATGGACTCAAGCTGCACAAGGGGAGGTTTGGATTGTATAGTAGGAAAAATGTCTTCACTGAAAAGGTGGTCACACATTGGAACAGGCTTCCCAGGGAGGTGGTGGAATCACCAACCCTGGAGGTGTTTAAAACTCATGTAGATCTAGTGATTAGGGACAGGGTTTAGTGGTGGACTTGTCAGTCCTGAGTTAATGGTTGGACTTGATCTTAAAGGTCTTTTCCAACCTAAATGATTCTATGATTCTAAGAAGTATTTTATGACGAGGGTGGTGAGACACTGGAACAGGTTTCCCAGAGAAGTCACAGATGCCCCACCATTGGAAGTGTTCAAGGTCAGGTTGGATAGGGCTTTGAGCAATGTAATCTAATGAAAGATGTCCTTGTCCACAGCAGGGGTGTTGGACTAGATGGTCTTTGAAGGTCTTTTCCAATGGAGACCATTCGGTCATTCTACTTGGTACTCCACCTGTTGCTGCCAGAGGATGCTGCCTTTACAGTTTGATGTTACAGCTTCCCTGGGAGTGGGAGACCAGAGTTCCCTCCCCAGTCTGATGGGAGAAAACCCTCAGCTCTTACACCCTGGGAGAAGTCTCAGTCACTCCTGCTCCTCCCATGGTCTTCTTAACCCCATGCTCTGATCTGCCAAGGTCCTCCTGTCCCCTCCTTGGCCAGGAGCAATAACTCACTGGGCTGCTGGACACCACATAGCACCCCAGTGCCTCAGGTTTGGGTTTGGGTTCCAGGCTGGGGCCCAGCCACTCAAAATCTGGGTGCTGCAATGTCAGACCCCTTCTTGGAGCAAGGTCTTTATGCACAGCGTACTGTCTGATGTTGGATATTACTTTGTATCCCATGCCTCGTTTTTCTGACCTTGGTCCTGTGTCCCTGTCCTCTTTCAATAACCAAATGTAAACGACCAGAAGAGTGTGTTTCAATCTGACAGCATTTAACACAGCTCAAGTAACAGTGCCCTTTCCCTAAAACCAGATGAGTCACCGTCCAGGACTACCAGCAAATCCCCCTTTCTCAGAGTATCAGGACTGTCTACCACCTCTAGTGCTCTGATACAGGCAGCAACCTGTTGATAACTGTTGTTGCAGGAACTGTATGAAGGTGTAAATGTGCAACACACTACTTTCTGGGAGTTGTGGGTAGGAAAGGCTGAAGGCACCTTTGTTTTTTTCCCAGTTGGTGAATTTGACAGCGGGAGCATGCACATGGGAGACCGGCTTTGGCTGAGACTGTGGTTTATGTTGGAGGAATTGGAAAGAAGTGCTGCATATTGATAGGTAAACTGAGGAATGCAAGTCTCTTCAACTAGGTCATCTTCTGGATGTGTGAGCTGAGCTCTGGGATGGTGGGAGAGCTCTGGAATGCCGCAAGAGCAGAAATTTCTGTAGGAATCGAAGACGCCTTGATTGTTATGTAGCCTATGTAACTACCTGTAAGCACTTCTTGTGACAAGTGGTATGAACATTCAGATGGCATAGATTTCCACAGGCCCAAATCTTTACCTCAGCAATTTGTTTTATTTATGGTACAGATTGACAGGTCAGACCTGGAAAAAAAGGCAAAAGAAAGAACTGAGGTCCTTTCCTGAATTGCCAGTATGGATACTTGCTAATGAATTATGACATCAAGAAAAGAAAGGAGCATCTGTTGTTCAGCTGCACTGACCTACATAGCAGAAATCACAGCATACCTTACGATATCTCCCTTAGCATGAATTCATGCACAGGATTAAACAACTCTTCTTGAAGAATCTCCCCCTTTTTTGAAATTTCAAGTGTAAGGCTGGGCATATGTCCATGAGTGTATTTATGCCTTTTATACATCAGAAGTGACCTCATATCTCTCTCTGAGACTCCAACCCAGCAGTGCAGCTAGACCACAGCCTCCTATTGCCATGACCCAATCTTTGTCTCTTGGATGGTCGTCTTGCCATGTCTATGACTCTCAGGCACCGGCACTATCACACTGAAGGACTCAGATTACTCCTCTATTTTCAGAATTTTACCAACACAACCTCCAAATGCTTTTAGTAATACTTATTTCCCACTTAGTGGCCTGCTTAATGTATTGCTCTTTGGCATTTCTTATAAGCTTCATACCATCATATGGGGAAGATAAATGTTGTCATTCCCATTGTACAGCTGGGATAGCTGCAGCACACACATACCAAGCAATCCACCCTGGGTCATACAGTGAGTCGGTGGGAAAGCCAGCAATAGAATCCATAAGTCCTGCATCCAAGTTCTCTAAGTGCCTTGACTAGTCCAGATTCCCTCCTTAACACCCTTGTCAAATTATTTATAGGAGATGCATTCATATAGTCAGTAAGACAGCAAAATTTTCTAATTATATCTAGTCATGTCAAATGACAATTATGCCCTTAGTTCAGTTTGCCAGACAATGCTTTGCCAAAAATTTTTTGACCGAAGAAAGAGTAGGCATCTGTAGCATCTGCAGACTAGATCGTATAAAATGTCCCTGTGACAAGTCTGCCCTGTCTCCACGGAAAGCTTCAAGGTAAGTGTATGGGGTCGGCAGGCTTGCAAGAAGGGGATGGTGCCCTTATGTGCTGCAGCATTCCTGCTGCCTCCGATGCTCATTTCCAGGAGGGGAGTCCGTTTCTCAGCTTAGGGTTTAAATCTGCTTTCAAGGCACCTGCACCTTTTCACTCTGGATTTCTGTGCAGCAGCAAGTAGGGAGCTGCCATTTCTGTTTCACAGTACCGACCAGCTGCCAGCCTGCAAGACCCCAGCTGGTGTCACGAGAGGTAAGAACCTGATTTATTAATTCTTAGAGGAAAGAGAAAGATCCTTTTGGGTGGGGTTTCTAGATGGCTGAGTGAATGATTACTGTTTCACCCTGTATTTTCAGACCCAGTGTAACTGATTACAGTAGGTGGTGGGGGGTGCCCAAGGCTGGTAAGGCTTTCAGGTGAATCTTAGAAATACAGAACAGACCAGGTTGGAAGGGACATCAAAAGACCATCTGGTCCAATCTTTAAGTGGCTGTGTTTGAGGTCTCTGACCACTGACGGCAGACCAGAAATTCCCCACGGGGACATTCTTCACTTCTGCGTAACGGACCTCAGAGGGAGCGAGGCGTGCTGGCTTCCCACCTCTGCTGTCACAGCAGTAGAACTAGACCAATATGAGCACAGTAGGAAAAAGTGCAAAATTCAATATTTTGTCTCAGAGCACGTGAATGGATGTGTTATTTTGTCCAAAATTTGCTGTGAGTCACTAAAGAGCAGAAAGAACAGTTACGAGCAAACAAACTCTGCTTGTCATCTCTGTAAAACGCTGCCATTTGTTCCCCTTACTACTCTGCCTGTTCCCTAATTAAAAAAAAAAAAAAAAGGAAGCTGCAGCTCTCCTTCTCAGTAAGCCACCACCTGTTCCTTCAGGGACAAATAAAGAATTATCATGTTACTCCCTCATTTTAGTACAAATATAACAGAATATTAAAGGTGGTGTAAATATTAGGTACCTATCTCTATACAGGATAGAAATACATAAATGTTTGTCTTTTTGTCTAAGCTGCCCATTGTTATTTTCTGGAGGAAAAAAAGCTGGAAAAGTAATTTTTCAGATAAATTAATACTGGCTTTAAAAATCCTTGTTTTTTTTAAATTCCTGAGTTGAGCTTTGAACCTTTGCATGTAACCTTTTTTTCCTTTAAAATTATATTAATTTAAGAAGAAAAAAAAAACCCAAAAGAAAATAACAGAAATGGAGCTATGTCAGTATGCCTTGGAACAGCATTACTCTTCTTTTGTCAGGCACTGTAACTATTTATGCCTGTATTAAAGAACTCACTAAAATTAGCAAATATTTGCATCATTAATAAAATTTAAAAAAATGTTTTAGAGACTGAAACTGAGCCATCAAGATGCTCTATGCCACTCAAGACACCAGTGTATGAGCCTTCTAATCTTTCTGAATTAGTATCACTTGGGAATAATTAGAGTGCCTAAAAAGCTGAAATTAATTTTGAGATACTTAACTCTGCAAAACAGTGCCTAAATGCTTGAGTAATAAGATACTAAGGATTATTTCAAATGTGAATGCAATAAAGTGGACCCTAACACAAAAAAATTTCACAAAATATAATTTTCAAAGTTTCCATATATGTTGAATCATACCTATGCAAAAATATACAATTACTTCCAAAATCCCCTATGAATAGTATTAGTGTAGTATCATTCATTTCTCATTTTTTCTTCTACTAAGAAATGCTTACTTTTTGAAATATTTGGGCAACATATCTGCTCTTCCACAGCGATCTCTGCTGACGAGACCCTCCATAAAGTGCAGCCATGTCATCAGACTCCGAGATGGCCATCTTTGGGGAGGCGGCTCCTTACCTCCGAAAATCGGAAAAGGAAAGAATTGCAGCCCAGAACAAGCCTTTCGATGCCAAGACATCCGTCTTTGTGGTACATGCAAAGGAATCCTTTGTGAAAGGGACAATCCAGAGCAAAGAAACAGGGAAAGTCACTGTCAAGACTGAAGGTGGAGAAGTGAGTAAACCGTAAGATTTACAAACAGCATTTGATTCCTGCTCTGGGCTCTTAGCTGGCATGCAGGGACCTTTCTTTCCTCTGACAGACCCTGACCGTGAAGGAAGATCAAATCTTCTCCATGAACCCTCCCAAGTACGACAAGATCGAGGACATGGCCATGATGACCCACCTCCACGAGCCCGCTGTGCTGTACAACCTCAAAGAGCGTTACGCAGCCTGGATGATCTACGTAAGTACCAGCAGCAGCCTGCCTTTGGGCAGCCGGGAGGAGCTGCTCTGCCAGGCCAAGTGGGAGCCAACGTGCTGTCTCCCTTCCTCGCAGACCTACTCGGGGCTCTTCTGCGTCACTGTCAACCCCTACAAGTGGCTGCCGGTGTACAACCCGGAGGTGGTGTTGGCCTACCGAGGCAAGAAGCGCCAGGAGGCCCCTCCACACATCTTCTCCATCTCGGACAACGCCTATCAGTTCATGCTGACTGGTGAGTGGCAACATCTATCTCAGAGGGATTGTACCATGAAGTTCTCTGAAGGCATGCTCTGTCCCAGTAATAAAATGAGACTTTTTCAAAGCTTTCATGGTTCTCATGCATACATGCCAAAAGTGACTCTTTTACTATCTTCACCCCATTGTTTCTACTATTTTGAATTACAGACACCCTTGCACTCACTGAGGGGTTCTAGAGGGTTTTTTGGCTGGTTGGTTGGTGTTTTAAGTTAAGCTGACAGCATAGAGTTGAGAACATTAAACTTACCTGACTGCGTTTCATTCAGCTCAGTATTGTTCATTGAGTTTTAAGCACTGTTCTCCACTTTGTCCCTTTCACAGATCGCGAGAACCAGTCGATCCTGATCACGTACGTACACCCCCTGCTCGGGTCCCTGTGGGGCTGCCCGGTGCCAGGGGACCTCCTGCCTGACCACACACTCTCTGTGTCTCTCTTTGGGTTGACAGCGGAGAATCCGGTGCCGGGAAGACTGTGAACACGAAGCGTGTCATCCAGTACTTTGCAACAATTGCAGCGAGCGGGGATAAGAAGAAGGAAGAGCAGCAGCAGGCAGGCAAAATGCAGGTAAAGTAACAGGTGCTGGCTGGAATCAATGCTTTCCTCTGTTCCCGACGTGATTTTTGGAAAGGATAAGCAGCAATAATTCTCATCCTGCAGGGAACGCTTGAGGATCAAATCATCAGCGCCAACCCACTGCTGGAGGCCTTTGGAAACGCCAAGACCGTGAGGAACGACAACTCCTCACGCTTTGTAAGTTGCATAACCAAATTATTCCTGAAAAATAATAAATAGGAGTGTATGGCAGTAACTGTTTACTGGTTTTCAGCCATACCTTTTTCAGGACTAAAACCAAATTTTCTTATGATGACTTTCTTATCATGACTAATGAAATCCACCCATTCCTTCCCATTTGTATATTGATCATACATAAGACGTACAGCTGTCTCACTTTTGATTATATTCATGGTCAAAACTGTAAAAGACAACTTTATGTCAAGTATGGAAATAGAGCTGATTCTTAAGAAAATGTCTGAGCAGAAATCTTCTGTCCAGTGGAGTAAATAGCAAAACTCTTACAGTCAGGTATGTTTTAATGACATAGATCTTAACACACTTTTATTCCTTTAAAGGGCAAGTTCATCAGAATCCACTTTGGTGCTACAGGAAAACTAGCTTCTGCTGATATTGAAACATGTAAGACACTTCCCTGAACTGTTCACAATCTACCCGTTCACCCATCTATTCATACACTACCTTTTCACACAACCGTCTATCCTGCCTTCCCCATTTTTCTTCCCATTTTCTCCCTATATTCTTTTTTGACATGTCTTCTTTTTTTCTAAATAAAATTTCCCTCCAGATCTGTTGGAGAAGTCCAGAGTCACTTTCCAGCTCAAAGCAGAAAGAAGCTACCACATATTCTATCAGATCATGTCCAACAAGAAGCCAGAGCTGATAGGTAGGAAGAATGATGAACTTACAGGAAGGCTGCTAAACATCAGCTCCAATTATTACTTGTTTCACTAAGTTTGCTTGTCCTCCTCTTCCTGCTTTCAGACATGCTTCTCATCACCACCAACCCATATGATTATCACTTCGTAAGCCAAGGCGAGATCACTGTTCCCAGCATTAATGACCAGGAGGAGCTGATGGCTACAGATGTAAGTAATGATTAAAAACATACCTATTGGCATCTCTCCCAGACAGAGCTTTTATTTTATTTTTCCTGTTGCAGAGTGCCATTGACATCCTGGGCTTCACTGCTGATGAGAAGACAGCCATCTACAAGCTGACAGGGGCTGTCATGCACTATGGGAACCTGAAGTTCAAGCAGAAACAACGAGAGGAGCAGGCAGAGCCTGATGGCACAGAAGGTATTAGCAAAGTCTGTGGTTGATCTGTTAGAAATAGAATAGCAATAATCAGTATTTGGAAGATGGAGAAAGAAAACAGTGGAAATGTGTAAAAAAGTGTTCAGGTGAGCTAGTATATAGGTATGAAACTGCCATCCAAAATATACCCTTTTTTTAATTACTACCTAATCTTTATTTGAAGTATAAATCGCATATGTGTCCATAATTCTCTCCTAGAGTATCACAGTTCTAGATAGCACAGCCTGCTCAGTGTGCTTGTATTAAAAACCCACTGAGAAAGGTTTTTCAGAAAATACATTTCTAGTTGCTTTTCTAAAGAAAATGGAACCATTAAATTCAGTATTAGAATTTTTCCTTCATAAATGACGTTATTTAGGAATTTTGCTCAGGTGAGGGAACTTTCCTTCAATTTCTTTCTTCTCCTTTGGAGATTCAAACCCATAACCATCACTACATACTACTATTACCTAAACATCAGTCCAAGTGAAGCGTAGACACACTACATAGGAAAGAACTGACTTAGATTTCTACATCTCAGTTGATTACTTAATCACTTAAACGTTATACACTGCATACATGGTTTGAAATGACTAAGCCTTGTCTACTTCAAAGAATGCTCTCAGATGGTCACCTTCAGGGCTGAATTTTTAGGTTTTGATCCTGAGTGAAGGAATATGTTTTCTTTTCTGCTATGACAGTAAGTCTCCAGAAACGGGCACTTCTTAATTGTTGCCTCTGATTCTGGAATGCATTCCCCTTTAGGGAATTCTGCGAGTCTGTGTTTATACAGCTACTGCCAAGTACAGGTGGCCCAACTACCTAAGTGCATGTTTTGGATTACACTGAGGCAGCCAACCTGCTAACACTTCGGTTTTTAGTTGCCTGGCTTATACATAGCAATTAGCTCTGGACTGAAGTGATGAACTTCAGCTTTCAGGATGAATTATTAATACATTGTTTCTAGATGCTTCTATGAAGATTTTTAATATATGCAATATATTTATGATATATCAATATATACCAATAAGGTGTACTGCTCTGAAAAGCTTTCAAAACAAAGATGATTTTTTTATTTTAATGACTGTCATGCTTCCTCTGAGATCCAGCAAGCAGAATTTGGTCACAAGGACAATCAATATTGCAGTTGCTTTGGAAAGGGTTCACAACTCAGAATGCTACATGCCTTGTTAGTCTTCATTTTTCTATCTCCTTATCCTTCTACTCAGTGGCTGATAAGGCTGCCTACCTGATGGGTCTGAACTCAGCTGACCTCCTCAAGGCCCTCTGCTACCCCCGAGTCAAAGTTGGGAATGAGTATGTGACCAAGGGTCAAACCGTGCAGCAGGTAGGACAAATGTGGTAGCCTGGAACATGCTTTGATGGTTCCCATTGATTCTCCTCTTGCTGAGTATAGTAACCTCCAAACCTTTCTCCTTGCTTTAGGTGAACAATTCAGTGGGTGCTCTGGCAAAGGCGGTCTATGAGAAGATGTTCTTGTGGATGGTTGTTCGTATCAACCAACAGCTGGATACCAAACAACCCAGACAGTACTTCATTGGTGTCCTGGACATCGCTGGCTTTGAGATCTTTGATGTAAGATTTGCAGGTTTGAGGACTTCTATTGCAGGGGGAGACTTCTATATCAGAGGACTTCCAAGTAATATTCTTCTGAAGGTTTTACATGAGACTTTAATTTAACATTTGCAGTTTTCTGGGGAAAAAAAAAAAACTTCCTTTTTTTTTTGGACCAAAATCCTTAGAAGCTTCATCAGTACAAGAACAGAGTTTTGTTTTCTTATGTAAAATTAGCAAATAAAATTTTATATATTGCAATATTTTAACAGCATGAGCCTAATGTTAATGATTAAAAAAAACCCAACATAATTGTGGTTACTTTGTATAAAGGCTTCCAGAGCAGAACTAGGATTTGGAGACCCAGCAACAAATATATAACAGGTTAAAGTTGCGTATGTTTTTTGAAGGACCAAGGAATGAAAAGGTAGGTGTTTAATCAGATATTTAAAAATTGGAGACCAGGGTACCTCTCTTTTGTGGCTGAATAAAAAAAATGCCAAGTACTTTATGAGTTTTAGGACATTCACTAACGATATCTGCTCTAGAAAAAAAAATTCACTTTCATTATGTAGGTATTTCTCTGGGGAATTGCATATAGGTCGTGCTGTGGTGTGGGATAACAACTGATAATGCAGTTGTGTTTTAACTGGGAAGACTTACAAAGGGTTGAGAAGGTAAGGACTGTGCATATTGACAATGGCTTGGTTTCTTTTCCCACTGGGAAGTTCAACAGCCTGGAGCAGCTGTGCATCAACTTCACCAATGAGAAACTGCAACAGTTCTTCAACCACCACATGTTCGTGCTGGAGCAGGAGGAGTACAAGAAGGAAGGAATTGAGTGGACATTCATTGACTTTGGGATGGACCTGGCTGCCTGCATTGAGCTCATTGAGAAGGTAAAATTTTAATTCAAAATGTCATGTATTTTCAGGAACTAATTATTTTAAATTGAAAATGGCTAAATGCTATTCAAAACAAAGGTCTCTACCATGGTTAACTTCATGGATTCAGTTTCAGTTGTTGGAATATCTCTTAATCTGTATTATTGCTTATTATGCATTAGAGATATTAAAAGTCCACATATAACTATGGAAATCATTCCTCACATACCTTCTCTGTGTGGAAGATATCTCTGCTTGCTTGATTAAAGGACATTAAAAAAAAAACAAAACAAACCACAGAGCAGATCCCAAAGTAGAGTACAAATAGTTATCTGGACAATACTTTACTATGTAGCATCTAAGAAAAAATGTAAGTACAAGGCAATACAGTCAGTGCCTGAACTCTGAGTGCAAGAAATTGAAGATTTCTTGGTTTTTTTGTATAATTTAGGGAGTTGATTAAAAGTACAGAACCTGAAGTATATATACAATGAACACATTTGTGAAACATTTTTAAATATGATCTTTCTCCTCGTGACTTTTTAACATAGTTTTTAGAACAGAAAACATTCCTGAATCACTGTGTCAAAGTGTGAGCGAAGCGGGTGAATCTTTTAAGCTAACTTTTTAGAAAGAAATTTTCTTCATGGCAAGGGTATTTATTTCTTTCTCAGCTTCCTGTCATGTACTATAATCCCTTTAAGACAAAGTCATGCTTATATTATTCTGCAGGCATTCTCTTTTTTATTGTACTATCTTCCAGCCCATGGGCATCTTCTCCATCCTGGAAGAGGAGTGCATGTTCCCCAAGGCAACTGACACCTCTTTCAAGAACAAGCTCTACGACCAGCACCTGGGCAAGTCCAGCAACTTCCAGAAGCCCAAGCCTGCCAAAGGCAAGGCTGAGGCCCACTTCTCCCTGGTGCACTATGCTGGCACGGTGGACTACAACATCTCTGGCTGGCTGGAGAAGAACAAAGACCCCCTGAATGAAACTGTCATTGGGTTGTACCAGAAATCCTCTGTGAAGACACTGGCCTTACTTTTTGCCTCTTATGGCGGAGCAGATGCAGGCTAGTTTTCTAACGTCTTTTTTTTCCAACATTTATGATATGTAAAGATGCAACATAAAATATAATATTAAAATAATCTTTTTGTTTTTAGAGGCTGGTGGTGGTGGTGGTGGAAAGAAGGGTGGCAAGAAGAAGGGTTCTTCTTTCCAGACAGTCTCAGCTCTTTTCCGGGTAAAGTATGAATTTCATTATCTGTAAAGTTACATGAACGTAGTTTAACATCTGACCTACCTAAACTCCCATTCTTCTCATGACCTAATTTTTATGATGAAACTATAGCAAGTATAAAATGGGTAGAGGTTATTCACTGATTTTTCTTGTTAATTATCTGTTCATTTTGGGGATTTGTTTCACTAACTCCTCAACAGCAACCTGAATTCCTTTTGAAAGTTCACTTACACTCTTTGTGAAACATATTTTTAAGAATCCAGTATGTATACAGAAATATTATTCATATAAGAGCTTGTGTTAAAATATTTATACAGTATGATATTATTTTCTCCAGACTAAAGTATTTAACTATATTGAACAATATACTTAAGTACATTGCAAGTTTGATGAAAGCAAAATTTTGAATTTGAAAGCTTCTTCCTTCTAAAATTCATTACACTAGTTCCTTGGCATCTATATTCAGAGTATACACAAGTAATTTCTTTAGTATAAGGCCCTATACATAATCCCACAGGAGAACTTGAACAAGCTGATGACGAACCTACGGAGCACTCACCCCCATTTTGTCCGTTGCATCATCCCAAATGAAACAAAAACACCTGGTAAGACGCTCAAGCAGAAGGAGAACTCCCTCTGATACATCCCTTCCCCTCTGCAATGGAGACTCTGGCATTCATTTGTGCTCGGAATTTCTAGGTGCCATGGAGCATGAACTGGTACTTCACCAGCTGCGATGCAACGGCGTGCTGGAAGGCATCAGAATTTGTAGGAAAGGTTTCCCCAGCAGAGTCCTTTACGCTGACTTCAAGCAGAGGTAAGAGCACTGCACCTCTCAGCACCATTAAACTCAACGTTGGTTCATTCATGTAGGTTCATGCAGGCTGGACTCTGTTGTCAAAAATAGCTACCTGTGAGCTGGTGGGGCCCAGTAGCTGGTGTGTGTTGCTTGGGGAAAAACAGCCTTGTCTTTCCCTTTCTCCTTCCACAGATACAAGGTGCTTAATGCCAGCGCTATCCCAGAGGGACAGTTCATTGACAGCAAGAAGGCCTCTGAGAAGCTGCTTGGGTCAATCGATGTGGATCACACCCAGTACAAATTCGGCCACACCAAGGTACAAGCCCTCCTTGACTCACTCACGGCATGTCTGTGCTTTGCTCTGCCTGACAGTGACGGGCTGCAACATTCCCTTTCTCAAGGTCTTCTTCAAAGCTGGGCTGCTGGGACTCCTGGAGGAGATGAGGGATGAGAAGCTGGCACAGCTCATCACCCGCACACAGGCCAGGTGCAGGGGCTTCCTGATGAGAGTGGAGTACCAGAGAATGGTGGAGAGGAGGTAGACATTCCCCAGCTTCACTTAAACCCCTGAACTTGGGGGAAACTGTTGGCACTCATCATACTGAAGATATTCAATGTGCGCTTTAATTGTGCTTCAGGGAGTCCATCTTCTGCATCCAGTACAACGTTCGTGCATTCATGAACGTGAAGCACTGGCCCTGGATGAAGCTGTTCTTCAAGATCAAGCCCTTGCTGAAGAGTGCAGAGTCTGAGAAGGAGATGGCCAACATGAAGGAAGAGTTTGAGAAAACTAAGGAAGAGCTTGCAAAGTCTGAGGCAAAGAGGAAGGAGCTGGAGGAGAAAATGGTGAAACTGATGCAGGAAAAAAACGATCTGCAGCTCCAAGTACAGGCTGTGAGTAACTTCTTTACTTTTTTCACGTGAGGGAAATGATTAAATAAGATCTAACTCTTCTTGCATACTACAGAACTCTCAAATTATACACTAAACTGCCTTAAAAATAATTTTAAGTTGAACACCATGTAACTAAAGGTAAAATTCAGGCCACATACTTTCCCCACTCAATCTCAATATTAAGAAGTAGGGTTTAAGCTAAAGAAAGATTTTTTAGTCTTAAGGCCTGCAGGGACATGTCTCCACATGAGTTCATGACATAAAGCTTCATTACAGACAGTGTCATGTATTTAGTGGAGCAGGGAAAATGATTCCGTTGACCAACAACTCTGCCTTAATGCAGTTGTCAAAATGAGGAGCCTCGTGCCATTTCTCATGGTGTATCTCACCTGAGCCCTGCTCCCAGAAGATACAGATGACCATTACATCCCACGACACTAACGCCAGCCTTGTATGTTTGTCTCTAATAACATGTGGCCTCTCAGAAACTTAGGCAACCTTTAGGAAATACCCTTAGGTTGAAGTGTCCATTTCAGGGAAAGATGAATCTTGTTCTAGTGTCCACTGACTGTATTAGCTAGGTATAAATCTACTAATGGGAGTATCACATATTTTCTCCATGGTGAAATTATTTCTGTTTCTCAGTAGTTCCACATAAATTTGAATACGGTACATTATATACAGTCACTTTCTAAAGGCAAAAAGGAAAACATCGATAAAATGCAAGTAACCCTCTGACATACCTGAAATAAGCCAGGTGAAATGTAGTGGAGGTACACACTGTATATATTGATTAAAAAGCCAGGAAAAAAGAAACTGATTTAAAGACTTGTTCTAAATTTATAATTCATACTGCAACTGAACAGTAACCTTTTCACAAAAAGTAATCCCAAAAGTCTTACTGATGCACATCTGTTCCTTCGACATTAAGTACCCATTCCCGTATTTTCCCACCAGGAAGCTGATGCTTTGGCTGATGCTGAGGAAAGGTGTGACCAGCTCATCAAAACCAAGATCCAGCTGGAAGCCAAAGTAAAGGAGGTGACTGAAAGGGCTGAGGATGAGGAGGAAATAAATGCTGAGCTGACAGCCAAGAAGAGGAAACTGGAGGATGAATGTTCTGAGCTCAAGAAAGATATTGATGACCTGGAGTTAACACTGGCCAAGGTCGAGAAGGAAAAGCATGCCACCGAAAACAAGGTACACACATGGGGCTTCATGGAAATGGAACAAGACTCTCAGAGTACAAGCTTGCTACCGTAAGACATGCTGTCTTTGGAGAATTTTGATCTGGGCCTTGTGTGAGCATTGAAAGGATAAACGAAACACCTAGCAAAACACTGCAAAGTGAAAACATCACTGCACCAGTGAACATGTTTTCTAAGCAGTTTTGACACTTACTTCATGTTTGTAGGTGAAAAACCTCACAGAGGAGATGGCAGCCCTGGACGAGACCATTGCCAAGCTGACTAAAGAGAAGAAAGCCCTCCAAGAGGCCCATCAGCAGACACTGGATGACCTGCAGGCAGAGGAGGACAAAGTCAATACGCTGACCAAAGCCAAGACCAAGCTGGAGCAGCAAGTGGACGATGTAAGCACGGTTGTCCAGAAGAACAGGGCGGGTATAGATTATAGAACTGGCTGGTAGAGCACTGATGGTTATCTTCTATTCAGCTGGAAGGGTCCCTGGAGCAAGAGAAGAAACTGCGCATGGACCTTGAGAGAGCTAAGAGGAAACTCGAAGGAGACCTGAAGCTGGCCCATGACAGCATCATGGATTTGGAGAACGACAAGCAGCAGCTGGATGAGAAACTGAAGAAGTAAGCGTGGCTGTGGGGCACCTGAGCATGAGGCTGGTGCGCTTGGGGGGTTTTGCTCAGACGCTAACACAGTTTGCTTTGCCCAAAGGAAAGACTTTGAAATCAGCCAGATCCAGAGCAAAATTGAGGATGAGCAGCTCCTGGGCATGCAGTTACAGAAGAAGATCAAGGAGCTGCAGGCAAGTGTCTGGCCCTTCCCCTCTCTCAGCCAGTCTCAGGTCGGGAAGGAGGAGGGCATGGGTGCGAAGGGTGCCTAATGTTCCCCAGGCTCGTATTGAGGAGCTGGAGGAGGAAATTGAGGCAGAGCGAACCTCTCGGGCAAAAGCCGAGAAGCATCGGGCTGACCTGTCGAGGGAGCTAGAGGAGATCAGCGAGCGCCTGGAAGAAGCCGGAGGGGCTACCGCCGCTCAGATTGAGATGAACAAGAAGCGTGAGGCAGAATTTCAGAAGATGCGTCGCGACCTGGAGGAGGCCACGCTGCAGCACGAAGCCACGGCTGCGGCCCTGCGCAAGAAGCACGCGGACAGCACCGCTGAGCTTGGGGAGCAGATCGACAACCTGCAGCGAGTGAAGCAGAAGCTGGAGAAGGAGAAGAGTGAGCTCAAGATGGAGATTGACGACTTGGCCAGTAACATGGAGTCTGTCTCCAAAGCCAAGGTACACAAAAATATAATGAAAACAACTTGAAAATACATGATGTTTTAATATGTCTCTTTAAAATATGGCCATGTTACAGTATAACTCTGTCTTCACATGGAACTGTATTTCTCACCTTCTTATGCCAATGCACAGTATATCGCTTGCACAACTGTTCACATTTTTCTGGTGATAATCATGTTGTTCAGACTATGAAAGCATCCAGATACTAATCTTTCATGATCTATGATCTCCATAGGCAAACCTGGAGAAAATGTGCCGCACTCTGGAAGACCAACTAAGTGAGATTAAGACAAAGGAAGAAGAGCATCAGCGCATGATCAATGACCTCAGTGCTCAAAGAGCCCGTCTACAGACGGAGTCAGGTGAGAGAGCTTCCTCTGTGCTGCTGAATGAGAGGACATTCTAAACCAGTTTGTTTGGGTCACAAATTACAATGAAAATATTTCCTGTGTACATTCTTAGGTGAATATTCACGCCAGGTGGAGGAGAAAGATGCTCTGATTTCTCAGCTGTCAAGAGGCAAGCAAGCTTTCACCCAACAGATTGAGGAACTCAAGAGACACCTAGAGGAAGAGATAAAGGTGAGAACTTTTCCTACATCTGGCCACTGAAAACACTCTTAACTCGACACTGCCTAGTGGACACAGGGTCTGCATAGGACAAGACATAATGGGAGATATTTATTTGTGTAGAAAGTACAAACAGTGGATTTCATCCTCTAGACTTATGTCTGTCCTTTTTTGCAAACACCTATACCCCCACAGCAGTCATGTTTGCAGTCTTAACTTCATTAGATTTCCCAGGATATTTCCATTCATTGTACCAATCCTGCTCTCTAACAAGGCCAAGAACGCGCTGGCCCACGCCTTGCAGTCTGCTCGCCACGACTGTGACCTGCTGCGGGAGCAATACGAGGAGGAGCAGGAAGCCAAGGGGGAGCTGCAGCGCGCCCTGTCCAAGGCCAACAGCGAAGTGGCCCAGTGGAGAACCAAATACGAGACGGACGCTATTCAGCGCACGGAGGAGCTGGAGGAGGCCAAGTACGTAGTAACAGTGTGCAAAGAAGCAAAAGGGTACTGAGATTTCCAAGGGGACATTGAAAGAGAACACACGGGATATTCTGAGGAACAAGTCATGGCTTGGCTTTAGGGGAGGGTAACAAAAGGTGGGAAAATTTATCCTATAGAAGGTTTAATGGTTTGGTAAGGAAAAAGCTAAAAACATCACAAATGAAGCCATCACCCTCTGTGACTGCAGTCTACAAAACAATTAAGCACACTTTTGTGAAGAGCACACTGGTTCCTGTCTGCTAACTGTGAGTTGTGCTTACATTTCCCAGGAAGAAGCTGGCCCAGCGCCTGCAGGAAGCAGAGGAACACGTTGAAGCTGTGAATGCCAAATGTGCCTCCCTGGAGAAGACAAAGCAGAGGCTGCAGAATGAAGTGGAGGACCTGATGATTGACGTGGAGCGATCAAATGCTGCCTGCGCAGCTCTGGATAAGAAGCAGAAGAACTTTGACAAGGTCTTGTGGGCTCCAGCCCTGGGGTTCCTGGGCAGAGCGTCCCCTCCCGATTGCCACATCCACGCTCACGTGCCGTTTCCCTTCAGATCCTGGCAGAATGGAAGCAGAAGTATGAGGAAACGCAGGCTGAGCTGGAGGCCTCCCAGAAGGAGGCTCGCTCCCTCAGCACGGAGCTGTTTAAGATGAAGAATGCCTACGAGGAGTCCCTGGACCACCTGGAAACGCTGAAGCGTGAGAACAAGAACTTGCAGCGTAAGTCCCTGGCCCTCTGCTCCTGGCTGGGCTTTCTAACAAGTTTCTCTATTTGTCACACTAAACTGGTTTGGGCCTGAACTGATAAGATGATGTTTGTCACCTTGGTGTCCCAGGGCCTGTTCCCATTCAGCTCTGTGCCTGACCATGCCACTTTTCACACTTCCTTGCAGAGGAGATCGCTGACCTCACAGAGCAGATTGCAGAGGGCGGCAAGGCCATTCATGAGCTGGAGAAAGTCAAGAAGCAGATTGAGCAGGAGAAATCTGAAATCCAGGCTGCTCTGGAGGAAGCTGAGGTACACGCCCATAATCCCTGGGGTCTGCACTAAAGAAATGAGCAATGGGGAAACGTGGCTGAAAAATGCTTGTTCCCCTCTGTTTTGGCTGGGGAGTGTAAACAGCTGAGACTTCCTGCAATATTCTACAATCACATAGAAATGAGCAGTGGCCTTATGTACATTACCAATATTTGTGTCCACTTGTCCAGGCTTCCCTAGAACATGAAGAGGGGAAGATCCTGCGCCTCCAGCTTGAGCTCAACCAGGTGAAGTCTGAGATTGACAGGAAGATAGCAGAGAAAGATGAGGAGATTGACCAGATGAAGAGGAACCACCTCAGAATTGTGGAGTCCATGCAGAGCACCCTGGACGCTGAGATCAGGAGCAGGAATGAGGCCCTGCGGCTGAAGAAGAAGATGGAGGGAGACCTGAATGAAATGGAGATCCAGCTGAGCCATGCCAACCGCGTGGCTGCAGAGGCACAAAAGAACCTGAGAAACACGCAGGCTGTGCTCAAGGTCCGTTCAGCAAAGCTACAGGGAGAGAAATGACGTCCCTGACAATTCTGGTGCCCAAGCGCACGCTGCCACCTTGCCATTTCTCTTGTCCCTTTTACAGGATACCCAGATACACTTGGACGATGCTCTGAGGACGCAGGAGGACCTGAAGGAGCAGGTGGCCATGGTGGAGCGCCGAGCAAACCTGCTGCAGGCTGAAATTGAGGAGCTGCGGGCAGCCCTGGAGCAGACGGAGCGGTCAAGGAAGGTGGCTGAGCAGGAGCTTCTGGATGCCACTGAACGAGTGCAGCTCCTCCATACCCAGGTCAGGCACTGCTCTGGAATTTAGTCCCATCCACAACACAGAATGTGATTGTTACGCATCTTGTGTTTGCTGTGTAAACACATTGAGAGCCACGCCGTCATAGGGCTGCTCCAGACAGCCACCCATGTCTGGTTTGCAGCTATGGCCCTAAAGAGGACTTTTGTGTTAAAGACAATCAAGAAACAATACTCACACTTTTAGCTCTTGGTGTTGAGGCATTAGGTCTGACAGTACAAATCCCGTCTTTCCTGTTGCACAGAACACCAGCTTGATCAACACCAAGAAGAAGCTGGAGACAGACATTACCCAAATCCAGAGTGAAATGGAGGATACGATCCAGGAAGCCCGCAATGCTGAAGAGAAGGCCAAGAAGGCCATCACAGATGTGAGTTGGGGGCTCCCTTCAGTGCCGATGGTGGGAGTAATTTCCCTCACATGGTCTCCAGCCCCACAATGGCTTTGACCCTTTGCTCTCATCAGGCAGCCATGATGGCAGAAGAGCTGAAGAAGGAGCAGGACACCAGCGCCCACCTGGAGAGGATGAAGAAGAACCTGGACCAGACGGTGAAGGACCTGCAGCACCGTCTGGATGAGGCCGAGCAGCTGGCTCTGAAGGGAGGCAAGAAGCAAATCCAGAAGCTGGAGGCCAGAGTGCGTGGGGCTTTTCTTTGTGCATGAGTGAGCACGCCACGTTAGCAGCCAGCAGGGAAGCTCCAAAGATGGGCTTCTCGTTGCAGGTGCGGGAGCTGGAAGGGGAGGTGGATGCTGAGCAGAAGCGCAGCGCTGAAGCCGTGAAGGGCATGCGCAAGTACGAGAGGAGGGTGAAGGAGCTGACCTACCAGGTAAGGCAGGAGGCCTCCTTGGCCTCACACACCCTCTTCCCAGGAAGCAAATATTTTTGCACTTGATTGTCAAGGGGAATTGTTAACTCACATGGTGGGAAAACTGATTCACGCTCTTTCCTGCTTTCCAACCACTCCAGTCTGAGGAGGACCGGAAGAATATTCTCAGGCTGCAGGATCTGGTGGACAAGCTGCAGATGAAAGTGAAATCCTACAAGAGACAAGCTGAGGAGGCTGTAAGTATTGCTTGGAGGATAGGCAAGTGTTGCTTTCTGTGAGTATCACACAAGCACTGAGGAGATGAATACCAGAAATCAGGAAAATGTCATTGAGAAATTATCAAGGTTTTTAGAGTCTTTGTCAATCCAGATAAGCACTCTTGACACATGAGCATGAAATGTGTGGGAGAATAAGTACACATATGGCAAGACCAAGTGATGAAATAGCTCCTGAAGAGTGACATAGTACTGGTGAATCTCGGCACAGTGGGGTCCTGAGTAAGGGAGGATGAGGAGGTCACAGTGAGGCTTACGTGTAAGCAGTAGTAGGTGGGAGATAGGAGTTCTGTGCCTTCCATTGGGGAACAGCTGCAGCCCCACAAGGCCGAGAGGTGCAGGTGGAGTGAAACCCCTGCCCTGGGCTCCTCACCACCAACTCCCTCTCCCCACACAGGAGGAACTGTCCAATGTCAACCTCTCCAAGTTCCGCAAGATCCAGCATGAGCTGGAGGAAGCCGAGGAGCGGGCTGACATTGCAGAGTCGCAGGTCAACAAGCTCCGAGCAAAGAGCCGCGAGTTTCACAGTAAGAAGATAGCAGAGGAGGAGTGAGGATTCATGAGGCAGCAAAGTGACCCGAGGACTGCACAAAATGTGAACCTCTCAGTCACTTTCTTCTGTAACTCATCTTCGAAGCATGTTTAAGTCTAGATAATAAAGACAGTAGACTCCTCTGCATACACAGCAGAAGCAGTGCTTTTGGTTGTTATAACTCAGTTCTGCAGTTACTTAATTTTTGACTGTTTTCAAAGAATGAATTTTCAGGAGTAAATTCCAGAAATTAATTTATTTTCTGGAGTAAGATCCAGAAGCTGTTCTACTCCAGCTACTGTTACAATTAGAGCCACCAGAGGAAACAAGATTTTTTGCTCTACACTACAGTGTTTCCCAGCAACAGAAATGTTATTTCAGGTTAGGTTTTCTGTTAGAGAATTCATACACCAATGCTCTACAAGGATACATGTCAAAAGGAACTGGTTTTGACTATCTAAAACTAGCAATGAGATCAGCTCTGGGAACATGACATCATGAAAAATCTCCTCATCTGACACTCTGAGAATACAGGGGAACACTAAACAGTGTTCAGTGGCAGCTCCACACTTCCAACCAGTGCTTCCTGGCTGCCTTTGGCAGCAAAGGATGGGTTTTCTTGTATAAACACTGGATGGAAAGAAGTAGCCAACAGTCACTGACTTGTTTTTTCATCCCACGTGGGGTAGCAATGCAAGCAAAATCAGAATGCAATGTGTGGGCAGGATACAAACAAGGAAAAGCTGACCATGAGGAAGAGTTTCAAGGCAGAAAGAACGGCTCCCAACCTCACCATCCTTGTCAGTGCCACGAGGAGGCTGTGCAGTCTGAGCAGAGGGCAAGGCTCAATAGCACTGACACCTCCACCCTGAAGCAGAGTGTTGTACCCACCGGGAGATCACAATGACACTCACATTAGTGCTTCATTTGTCTGGAATAGGTGTTTAACAGAGGCAACTGCCTAATTACCTGTACAGGAAGCAGCAGCGCAGCTTAAAATATGGAACAGCCACTCTGGTAGCACTGGACCCTGGTGCATCACGTTAGCTGTTAAGGGCAGATTCTACAAGCAGATGTCAGGCTCTCTTTCACTACAGGGACACTTAGGGGGTCTCTGAAGTCCCCGACTAGCTCTACACTGCTACATTTCCAGGGAGTACTTCAAGGAGCTGTGAAGTTGCTGTGGGAGGCAGCTGCAGTAGTTGGAGAGGAGGTGGGCAGGAGACAGCAGGAAGGGAGCTTTTTTCACTGACCACAGCAGTCAGTGTCTTTGCAGCAACAGCATTCAGGAATAGGTCCTCCTCCCAAGCATGCTGAATTTGCACCCAAGGAATCCTCCCATGTTATAACTAAATAGGGAAGTAGTTTGCTAGGCAGCGGCTAAATATATTTAAGGAAAAGCTGACACCCTGCGTGGACTCCTGTGTCACTGTCAGTGATGCTCTTGAGAGACAGCATATTTACGTGTGAAGCTGTGAAAGCTGCATCTGTGCCAGGGATATCTGGGCACCAAAGAAGGAAAAACACCCCTCTCCTCTCTCCCTTCCTACAGTACGCTTCCAAGAAATAGGTGGGATTCTTTCTTTCCAGACAAAACATTGATTTCCACACCTTGAAAGGAAGCAAAAGGATTCTGTTACTACAAAATCACATATTTCTTTAAACAAACAAACACACAACCCCAAAAGCTTAATGTCAAAGTCAGCATAGTGCAGCTGTGGCTCAGCAGAACCACGGAGAAATATTTCTGACTCCATGGGTACCTTTCCAAACCCGCTGACTGACTAGCAAATACTGCCACTTTGGGGACTGTATTTTGATGCCTAAAATCCCTGTTCCTTTTGGACAATATTACAACAACCATCCAAAACAAACATCCTGACCTGACTGTGGAAGAATCATGCACTTGAAAATGTTGGGGCTCTCCTATCACCTCTAAGAAATTGTGGCTTGAGAATTTGTTCCCAGATGCTCAGCTGATGAAAGGTAATGTTGCAGATTCCTTAAATGACATCTTTGACCAGTTATCTACTTCAAACTGCATGTATGGGAAATGGAGAGAAGTCCCACACATTGCACTGGGCTGACCTGGCCTTGTCACCGGCTATCCTGGAAAGCACAATTGGAGACTTCTTCAAATCAGAGTGGAATAAATATGAAGGGGAGGGGTAAGGAAAACTAATTTCTCCTCACTTTGTGGTTTGCTGCCTTAGCTGGATGACAGGAGTCATTTTGCACTGACACACTATTTCTGGAGTCAGACTGCTTGTGACCTGGTAAGTGCTGATGCACAGATAACTGATCTTGGGGAAAACATCGGTCCATAACAGGCATAAAGGAACATCTCTAAGAGAAGGTTTAAAATAGTTGCAGCTGATGAGCTCCATTAGAGCTGTTGCTGTATGTGGACTACAGAGTTCTCTGACCTTAAACAGCATGGGCATGAAAGAGCGGGGTGCGTCTTCTAAGCACTAAAGCATCAGCTCTGTAAGAGGCATTCATATAGAGAGAGTGTACATTAAATGGAGAAAGTATTTCTGACCTGCAGAAAAAAGCTCCTTAAAGAGGCTTCTTGCCAACACCACCAGATTCAGCTTTCCAGTTCTCTAAGTACTTACTGGCCATGTACTCAGGCCACAAAAACTTTGCCTTGACAGAAAGTGTGTTCCTCCCCAATAACAGAAAATGAGAGGGCAGAAAGTCAAAGAGAGAAAGCAAGAGAAAAGCAGGAGAGAGAGAGAAGGGGGGTGGGGCGGGGTGGAGAGAAATTGAGAGAAAGAAATAGGAAAAGAATGAAAAGAGAGAAAGGGAAAGGAAATAAGGAAGGAATTAAGCAAGCAAGCAATCATCATCTAGTAGTTGGTACCTGACCCTGGACTTCCACTCTGGTGTTTTGATCATCTGTGAGAGCATTTGCTAGTTACAACACCAGCCATCTTCAAGTAGTTGGGCCATGGTGCATGCAGCTGCTATTCCTAGGTGCAGAATTGTGGCTTCAGTGGCCAGAGGCGTGATAAGAACAGAAGGGTGCAGGGAACTCACTTGGTAGCGACTGTAACAGCTGTACATGCACTCCAGAAGGGGAATCCACACTGCTCTTGTGAACCCACTGTTGATCCACCGACTTCATGCCCATTGCCTTTGTACCCAAATGGCTGTCTTGCTGGATAAAGTACCTTGGGAAACATGTCTGTTTTCTGAATGTCTGCCTTGTCCTGGTGCTGCAGGAGGGCCAGGCAGGCTGTGCCTTGTGCCCCCTCACACCCCAAGTCCTTGTGAGCCATGGTGCCAAAAGAAATGCCTGAAAACACTGAAGGGAGGTGCAGCTTGGGAAAGCAGAGGTACTGGTGGGGACTGGGAGGATGGTTAGAGTGTGGGACACTCCCAGAAGAGCAGAGAGAGCAGGTTTGCACATTGGGCTTTGTATGACACACTACTACTTTGCAAGCTGGTAATGCTTTTAAATACAATAAGCCTAAATGTAATAATCTTTGTGGCAGAGTCATCGGTGAGTGAAGAGTGTGTTAGAACTTAAGCTAGGCAGGAAGATTTCCTACCCTTAAGTGCTCTTGGAAACATTCAGAATTTCCTCCTCTCTTGGTATGTAAAATCACAATATTCCAAATAATTTTTAGATGTTTGTCCCATCCTGAAAAACACCTGCCTTGGGTAGCCAAGAATCTGGCCTCAAGGAAAGATGGACTATATCCATGCCTCCACATTGCAATGCAGAACCACTAAAGTCAAAGAAAGAAATGCTTAGGATGAACACAGAGAAAAGATGTTTTTCCTAGGGTTTCTTTGAGATTTTGAATGAACCCTCATGGAAATGAGGGGGAAATGGGCATGAAAAAGTTAATACAAGGTAGCCCACAAGAATTCTGTGTAACTGTATGCACCTTACTCTGTTGTCAGGAGATATTCTGGGTGTTTCAACTGGGGTTTGTATCATGGTTTGTGACAGTATCTAAGAAGAGTACAACCACATCTCAGACAAAGGATGATATGCATGTTCCTTCCATACACAGCATCCAAAAGCAAGGCATCAAAGTCATATTAATCAGTTGACGTCATGGCATTTCTGTTATCTGTCAGAAATTGCAACTGATCAACATGTTCTCAGACCTTTTCTGGGGGAACAGTCACATTCTCAAACTTACACTATACTAGTAACTCTGATTTCCCATCACTCCAAATCCTTCTCCTTCTTCATCAACTCCTTCTACCACCTGTTGTCTCTCTTTTTGCCTGTTCTACCCTGAGATCACCCAGCCTTTTCACCCCACTCACCTGCTCTGTAACAGGAGCTTCTCAGCTGCTTTAGTAACTGATGGAAAGGGCATTCTTAATCTCACATCTTCATCCAGGGCTCTCGCTGCAGTTCTTTTCCATTGATACTTGCTGGAAAGAAAGGAAGAAACTAAGTAACTGTGTAACTTTTATTTTCATTCAGCACATGCCCAGGTATTATTTTATACCTTCTTCCCTGTTCACAGTCAAGTGGTGCTGAGCTATCTTCGGCATCCCAGTTGCTCTCTTCCTGCTCTCTCTTCTGAAAGACATTATAAGTGTGAAACATCGTACATAATTACGTGGCAGACTTCTCTGTACCATTAAAGCTATACCACAAATTCACTGCAAAAAGAAACATTGGAGAAGAGTCAACAGAGTACAATTCCGAGACAGAAAGAAATTCACAGTCCCTCCATGCTTTGGTGCATGGGGCAGGGCAGTCTTCACAGGTAACTTTTAGCTTACTTGGAAGTATGCTGAAGAAATTACCTGAAGAAATGCTAGCTTACCTTTGGTACGGCCAATGTCATAAAGGGCAGAAATTGCCCAATACCCACTCTGTATGTCTCCCCCTGAATATTTTTAAGTTTTTGGTAGTTCCGTCATCAATCTGTTTTCCTCAAAAATCAGTTAATACCTCTAGTCTTATCTCATGGTCATTAAGAGATTTTTTTAAACTACATAGCACACCACCACCACCACTTTGGACTAGATACTTCCTGCAGTAAATATCGGAAGCATGCATTTCATTAGTCAATAGGAGAAAGAGGGGTTTTAATAAGGAAAGTGTGCCCTACCATCTCCAGAGTCCAGTGCCCAGCTGCATCTTAGTGTTAGGAAGTGATGGGATGAGAAGCCTTGCTCTGAACGATCAGTGTTTCAGCAATTCTGTTTCTTTGGCGTTAACATTCCAGGGAGCTCTCACTTTACATGGAAGGCAGCAGAAGTGCTGCTGCAGCAGAGGCTGGGCATTCCCTGTCAGACGGTTCATCAGGGTCCACAGGGCACACTGATCCCTTCAGCATGCCCTGCTCATTCTGAGAGCATGGCCAACAGCAGCACTTGCAAGCTGCAAATCCCATGGGGAATGTTTCTCAAATAGTGTTGTACTCAATAATCCATAGATTTTGTAAGATCTGCCCACTCCACTGTTTTGGGGTTTTTTTTCTGGACAACTTGATAGTTTTTGTTCTTTCTGAATTCCAGTTTAGTCTTTCATCCGACAAGATTCATGATTGGTACAGCTAAGTACAAAGAAGGAAAAATATTGTTCATAGTGCAGGAGTGAAATTTCTTTTGTGAGTAAGGTTGGCAATGGTTGGCTGAAGGCATACTGTTTCTTACACCGACCATTCAGAGACATCTACTTTGCTGTGTTAGCACCAAGAACAATTTTATCAATATGACTAATGGAAAAATATTTTTAAATGAAAGCAGCTTGTGGGGCTAGCTCCAGATTACTAGAAACCATATGAGCGTTGCTTGTGAGTCTTTTCGTTGTAGTGAAGGTTTCAGGAGCATTTAAAAAGCCAAAAGGTGAATCAGACTGTAAAAAGAGCACAGAAGAAAATAAGACATGTACAGAAAAGTTGGGTTTTCACTACAGAGCTGTTAGGGATATTCCCACTTTTTTTATAGAAGTTGTTTTGCTAAATGAATTAAAATCTGAAGAAACTGATTTTCTGGAGCATATAACCAGTACTAAAACTAATGCCAGAGAAATTGAAATGGCGACTGTAACATCAGGCTTTAAGAGGAACTCAAGAGTGACTCTGAGAATACATTCCAGTGCATGTGATTTCTGTATCAACCAACGCCACTAAAAAAGGAAGCAAGAAATACACTGCATAAGAACCAGCACAGCTTTTGCAGAATAGTCATGTCTTACAAGCCAGTAAGCGTGTGCAAAAATGTGTCTGCATCCATGATGGGTGCCTCAAGGCTCACGCTGAAGCACTGCCAACTGCCTCGCTCCTTTATGGCTGCGGGTATTGACCTGGGGGCAGGGGGAGGGGGGGGCATTATCAAAGTGAACTCATCACAGGAACCTCAAATATACAGCAGGAAATGCAACAATTCACAGTGCAGTGTAATATTGGCTAAAGGATCATTGCGAAGGTGTCTTTAGAGGAGGTAAAGATAAAATTGCACTCTCTGACTCGCTACTAAGCTTCTAAATCCATGCAGGCTGGCTCTGTGGCTTGCACGCCCTCCAGTACTGGCACACCAGCTCTCCAGAAGTCCTTACTTCTCTCATTTTTCTGCCACTAAGGCAGGCATACAAACCAGAGAAGTGCAGGGAATGGAAGAAGGTCGTTGCTAGTCAGTGCTTTCTGGAAGTATGCCTCTGCTGGAAAAATTTAGCGTCAGCAACACAGGGTTACTGCCACCTCTCTGGTTGAGACCAGATCCATTCCAGTGCAAAGCTATGCCTTTTTAAATCTAAAAAGATTTTAAAAGGTTATCAAGGAGAATATAGTTGTCCATTGATGGTAGCTCATCACCCCTCTATTTAAATGAGAAAGATTTGTCCACACCACTGATACTTTCATCCCAGGCCTAAGATCCTGCTATTTGCCTGGGACAATAGGACTCAATGGAAGCAGTTCAGTTGCAAAGCAAGTTCAAAGAAGGTGCTATGAGAGATAGGCACCCTCTTTCTATCAAAGTTCTTTTTTACTTTGTCCGTTTCTTTAATCAGTTCATGTGTGGTATCAGAAATAGCTGTGTTTCTCTACACAAAGGACAGAACTTAAGACAAGAATTTGCTTAACCAATATTGCTACCAAAGCACTTCAAAACTGTTATCAGAATTGATCAAAGTCTTGAGTGTGGATCAGCCTCAAATATTTAAAATCACTGATACTAATATTCTCAGGGATTTTTATCCTGATAAGCACATGGAAAAGATGGGCAGGAATGGGTTCTCAGCAGAACAAGCTCAGAAAGGATGCAAGTATAAGTAGCCCAGAGAGAAAGGAAAAAACCCGAAGAAAAAAGGACAGTGTCCACACTGAGAAGTGTTGGGTACAGTAAGAAATCAAAATTAACTGCACCTTAAGAAAGGAATTAAAGCAGAAAGCATATAAATAAACAAGAATAGAGAATTAGGCTTTTTATGAAATAAAACCAAGCAGAAATGAAAGATATGTTAGTACAGCCTTTGGCTCGGAGAGCAGCATAGGCTCACCGTGCCAAATGACCTTCTGACACCAAAGAAAAGTTTATTGGGCACGGTGCAGCCGCAGCACAGATTTGCTATACATTTCCTGCAACCAGACAACATTATCAGAAAAGACATGGGAAAGAAAATTCCATGGGATGGCCAAAGGCTGTGATTTCTAACTCACAGACATGTGAATGGAGCAGGTTCCAGGTGGTCCAATTCCTTTTCTGAACTGAGGAAATAAGTAATATCAGAGTGGTTTGGGGTTCAGGCACAAGACAGATGCCAGTACACATCAAGCACCAACCTTGTCTCCAAATGGCAGGAACAGGACTGACCTCCATCAGGAATGTACACACTGAAGACAAATGCAACACAAGGGGAGGAACATTCAACCCCAGTGTGGAAGAGTTTTAACCACATGAATAACAACAACTACCCCATCATGTGGTATAGTTAAGCAAAAGCACGTTTATCTTCTCCGTAGAAAGGCATGCCCAGAACAAAGACAGATCTGGTGAAAAAAAAAAAAAAATTAAAAAAAAGCAGTCATCGGAGAATTGGAGCCACTGGGGCCCAGGCATACAAAACACTTCCAGAAAAATCACAGGCTGCAGGTTTCAGCAAGGTGTAACTCACAGGAGCTGGGGAAACCAGTATTTTGCATGAGAAAAAAACAAAACAAAAAAAAGCAATGGTTATTAACTATAAGAGAAAACACTGAACCAAACTCTAAAAATTATATCTGTAAAAAAAGCAGCAAAACATTGCTGCGTACAACAGCAGTGGGTAGCCAGCACAGGTTACCTGGATGAAAGAAGGAAAGTCCTCCCATTCATTCAGGCATTTAACTCCTTTCCAGAGCTGCTTTCTTACCAGCCATGAGGAACACATCTCATGGCCTGAGGACACTGGTGCCCAGGGACAGCTACCAGGCACGCAGAGCATCTGTGCCCAGGTGCCAGCAGGTTCACTTTGTATGTCTGTGTCCTATACTGCCAGTGCCAGACCATCACCCTGAACTGTCACAGGGGAACAGGATGGAGTCGTTTGTGCAGTTTGTATTTCTGCATGTGTTTGGGTGTGTTCAGCTGTGCTGATCTGAGTGGCCAGCTGTGCATATATGTACATGTGTGCTACATATGTGCACTCCGTGTGCATGTGCCACCTGGGATACTTCACTACTTGGTTGGACCTGGGCTTGGAACTCCAGCGATCTTGCTTCTGTCACATTGCCAGATTCAGCCCTTCTCCCTGACAAGAAACACCTCTGGAATAAAGCCAGAAGGGAAAGTGCTGTTGAGGTAGAGAACAGTCAGGTATTGAGCACTGTGAGGTGGGGAAAGGAGGGCTTTCTACCACAGAGCTGCCTGCAAGCTGGCCTCCTTCAGCTGGCAGGGCTGCAGGGCTTGTTGCTGCTCAATATACTCTGGCGGCGCCTGAGGCAGCAAGGGAGTGACAAGCATATTTGGGAAGTTCCTCTGGCTGACTTGGCTGGGAAGGCATAAACCTCACTATTCCTTTTCTATATTAGCCATGTGTGCTACTTGCTCAGGGCTGACAAAGAAGCATCTTTATGTAAAGCAAATTGATTGAAATAAGAAGCAGAGGAACAGACCAGAATGGCATGTTTGTGATCAGTGTCCAGCCCGACGTACCCTCCGAGAGCTATGGGTAAAAGCCCTTTGCCATAGGCCAACCAGCCTCGCTCATCTGGGACACTTCCCAGCAGGAGGCATGTCACAGCACTTGGCTCAAGGCAATAGAAAATGCAGGTGGTGGTGGGGAACCTCTGTACGTTACAAAAGACACACACACTCTCCTGCACACTTGTACATGGCCTAAAAAGGGCTCTCTTGTCACCTGCAATGTGACAGTCATAATTCAAGAAACACTTTTCCAGTATTTTCTCCTCTGAGCCTTAAGGTCAAATCCCTCCCTTTCCCTTCTTTCTGAGAAGGCAAAGCTGCGATAGTATCAGCATCCGGTCTGTGCCCTGGCCCAGCTCTGAACTACTCGCCCTGTGCATGCCTCCCTCCTGCTGGGCTGCATGGCTGGCCTGCGCTAGAAGCAGCCCGAATGCTTTGCATAATGTGGAAACCCAGCTCTTGGGTGCCAAACTTCCTTGTTACCCAGATAATCCAACAATTATCTGCTGCTTTGGCAAGAGTGAACTGGTGGAAGCCCAGCATTTTCCCCTGAGCTAAATGCAAGCCACTGTCAACAACAGCCAAGTTTTCTCCCATCGTCAAGTTCCTGATAAACACAACTCACTTTCCTGCAATACTTCTGTGACCATTGAACACATGCTACTTTCTCTGGCACAGATGTAGCATTCCCAGCTGAACAGAAGGACAGAACTCACTTGAGTTTCACTTACCAAGGGAAATCTTCTGTCATAACATTCAGATATGGGGGATAAAAAATACCCCCATAATTTTTTCAGAGTTATTGCCTCTTAAGACCCCTGATATTGAAGACTTTGAGTACAGAGAAGCTGCTGCAGACACTTCCCATGAGCTCACACACAATGATACTGGTTGCCTGTGGGAATCTGATGCCACATGGGAGACCTCCCTCCTGTTGTATTACACAGAGAAGAGGTAAGTGTTGGTCGTAGGGGATATCCAGGCTCTCCTGCAGTTCCAAAGCCACACTTCTGCTGCCAAAAAAAGGCAGTAAGTCCAGCTCCCAGTGCAAAAGCAGAAATGGAGAATTGTCTCTCTGTGGAACACTTCTATACCAAAGGAGAGGAAAAAGTTTACTCTTGTACACAGAAATCTCTTTTCTTATCAGAGAGCACCATGAATGTTGTTTCACATACTTATGTGAGAACTATGATGATGAAACAGTAAAAAAAAAAAAAAGGTGAACATGGCCATGGTCAACAGTGTCCATAATTCTCTGAGGAAAAACTAGTTTATCTACACATTCACCCAGAGATTCCTTCCCAGGAAGGCTTCAGACTCTGCACAGTGATGGTAAGGCAAATCCAGAGAGGAAACATCAGAATACCATAAATGGTATGGGAAAGGGATATGTGAGTATGTCTGTAAGGAGAACCATCACTTTAAATGAACTCCTAACATCTAAAACAAATGTATAAATCCCCGAGTCCTTAATTTGGCCCAGATCATATTCTCTGTGCAGCTGGTGGAGCCAAATGCTTCACTTACTCCCCAGAGTCCTCTAGCCTCCCCCTCAAATTTTACAATGTCAGCAAAAAATTAGATTCTTTCTTCTGAAACCTGACCCCTGAGAGTAGTAATATCAATAACCATAAAAATAGGCACTCCAGCTGGGGTCCTCAGAGATGTGTTTGTATTGGAATTGCTGAGCCAAGGCATTTTCATACCAAATCAGGCTCCACTGTGTTCCCCCAATATAGGTGAGCTCACTTTGAGAAGAGCATCATACATTTTATGTACACTGGGAAGACAGACAACTTTTTAATCTTTTCGAGATAAACATGAATCAGAAAGAGATATTTTCAAGCACCCCGCAGGGATCCCTCCCGCTGGAGAGGGCATTCAGTGTCATCTGGCACAGGCATCTTAAATGTCCTTCAGCACTTGAAAATGCCCAGTCAGCCTTGGGCCCTTCAAGCAGGAGAGGAGACAGCAGATGTAAAATCAGGAGAGGACAACATGAGGGAGTGGATGAATGACTGGGTGCACAAGAAGTAGGGGCATCAAGTGAAATCAGCAGGTGACCCAAGACAGAAAGATGGGATTTTTCAGACCACTTGTAATTAATCTGCACAGCTCCTCACGACTGATGAAGTTGCTGCTGAATGTTTCCGTTCATTCAAAAAGCTGCCACACAAATCCATGGGAGGAGAACCAGGTGCAGACCCCTGACCCCACACACCACAAGCACATCAGGATTGGGATGTGCCTGAGGCAGGAGCACCTGGGGAACGGGGCAGTGTTCAGGGAGAGCCTCAGCACACCCGCCTGTTACCGCAGTTCCTGGACTTTGTCAGCCTCAGACACCAGCGAGGCTGTTTCTGCCAGGGAGATGCTGCTCTGGGCTGGCCTTTGGGCTGACCCAGAGCAACTGCCATGTCCTGACACGCGTCACCCCCAGCCAACGTGCAGCAGCAAGGCAAGTAGGTCCCCTCAGGGCCAGCACCCGGCAAAGAGGCACAGAGAGCCTGGAGCCCAGGTGCTGCTGCTCTGGTGCCAGGGCAGCTCTGCTCCCTGGAGGGAGGATGCCCCCCTGCACGGGCAGGAGGCTGGGCACAGGCAGCTCCAGGCGCAGCCGCTGCGTGTGGCACTGGGCAGAGCACTCTGTGCGTTCATCCCATGGCCTTTGAGCACAGCCTCAGATGTTCGCTGGGTTCAGATGCAAAGGTGTGACTTCAGCACAGGTGGGCCTGCTCACAGCTAAGAAAATCCCACCCACAGGCTCCTACAGACAGCAGGGATACCATCAGGGCTTTCAACACGGCTCCTGGAGTTTATCATGGATCCTGGATTACTTCTTCAGTGCCTGGCCCGTAACCTCAGTGTTCATGCCACCTGACTATCAAGATAGAAGCTAACACAGGTGTGCCATTGCATGTCTGTACAGCAGCCTCCAGAGTCATGCAGAGATGCCTGAACTACCTGCATTGCTGCTTCTTGCCTAAGTAGAAGAGCCTTGCTGTGCTGCTTAGCCTGTTCTGTAGCTGGGATCATGAAATCATACAGAATAGCTGAGACTGGAAGCATCTCCAGAGGTTTAGTCCAACATCCTACTCAAAGAAGGCTAAATAGATCAGGTTGCTCAGGGATTTGTTCAGTCAAGTCCTGAACACCTCCACAAATGGAGCCTCTTTGGACAATCTGTTCCTGCCTTTGATCACTGTCATGGTAAAAATAATTTTCTTTTTATCCAATCTGAATTTCTCATGTTGCAGTTTCTGTCCACCTTTTCTCACTGTATCAGATAGCTCTAGGTATCTCTTAGATCTCCCTTTACCCTTCTCTATTAGATTGAGCCAACCCATTTCTAATAGCTTCTCCTTGTACACCATCTGCTCCAGTCCCCTGACCCTCTTGGTGGCCCTAAGACTACAAAACAGTCCTTAGAAACAAAATTCTCACCCAGAGATCTTTGTGACAATGTTCTTGACAGTTTTACAGTGTCTTTGTAAAAGCACTTTAGGTCAAAACATTCTTTTCTTCGACATTAATAAACACTCCTCATGTATCCTTTTCCACTGAAAAATCTTGGTTTTGATTAGACTAAACGAAGCTCTTTTATTTACTACTTTTTAACTCAGTGGTTAGTTTTCTAGATCACTTTTTTCCTGCACCAGTTCCAGTCTGTGAAGAAGTGGAAAGTACCACATCTGGTAAAGGGGCTCATACAGCAGCCTTCACATCTCCAGAGCTGTACCAGAACTTTACAAGGCCTGGGTTTGCAGTGCTCGAAAGATTTAAAAAAAAAAAAAACCAAAGCCACTCAATATTGAGATTTTTTTGCCATCTCTGTAACTTTGTGTCCTCTCTGTATCACACAGAAGCAAAAAGATTAGACACAGCTCTTACAAATTCATCTTGCCGCGAACCTTCTGCCACTGACAGGTCAGACAACAGCATAACTGAGCCAGGAACAACCAGTGGGTAGGGCTGCCCACACAAGTATCTCTGGCACACCAAGCAGGGCCTACAGAATATCTGTGGTTCCTTTAATGTCAGAGGCCAAGCAAAACTAAGCTTGTTGGCCTCTGCATCAAAGAGCAGCTCATGCCACATTTTTTGTTTAACTCTAAAGATAAAGCCTGAAATTGTATCAAGGATCTACACTCTTTGGGGACTGTTACATCACCTATTCTGATGACCCCCCAAAAAAAGAAACTGCTGCTTGTGTATGCTCCCAAGCGCTGCACTCCCACAAGGCACCTGTGCCTGCAACAGAACTGTGAGAAATGTGTTGCTGGGAGAAGGTAATAATCAAAATTCTGAGTTACAGCTCATAATATGGCATCTAAGAAATCACTCTTAGAGAGCTTGTGAGGAAAGATCAGAGTTGAGTAGACTGCTCACTATTTTCCACTGTCAGAAACTTGTTCAAACCCAACTACAGGTTGCATTCCAACACCAAACTTGTTCCCATTAAAGACCCAGTAAGCTTTGGGAAAATATGCAAATGTGCAAATCTAAAATCTGGCAAAGTCTCACAGAGAAGCTGTGCATGTAGATGACGCTGAGAAGTGCCCGAGTTAGAAGACCATTTCAGGAAAGGGCAGAGGACACCTGCAGACTCTGTCAGCATCCCCACCTGGGCCACCTCCACCAGCCCATGAGCACAGCTGCTCAGCCAGGCTTTTATCCATTTACATCATACCCTGATGGCCATTACAGAGTGGGAAAACAACTCTGCTGAATCAAGAACACACGTACCATCAAATATCTTCAAATAAGTAATTTTAGTATTAAACCATCCTCATGTGGAATATCTAAAAGGACCAGAGTGTCACAGCACTATCAAAACCAGCCAGCTGCAGTAAGGTTTTTACCATCCCAGACCAGACTAACTTCAATAAGTAGCTCCCACATCTTGCCCCAGCACAGCCACCAACCCCCCACAAGGTTTCAACAGTTCATCTACTGTTTGTGCTGTTTCTCTATCCTGCTCAGGCCAGTCCACCCTGCTTCTTGCCTCTGCTGCATCCAGATTCTTCCTTCTCCAGGCTCCTAGCAGGCCAGCCTCTCCTCATCCAGGCCCCCTGCTTCTCCCAGGGTGATCTCTCCTCCCTCTACTTCATCCAGAGCTCCCTTTCCCTACCCCTTAGAGCTATTTAACTACTCTGCAGGAACCAGCCACAGCTGCACCTTATCCACATCAGCCAGCCCACCGCCCCTGAAGCCAGCCCACAGCTGTATGTTATCAATGTTAATTAACCCAGCTTCATTCCTCTATAATTCCTCTATGCCAGAGAGTATTGGTCTCTGACATAATCTCACATGAGGTGCTCACCATGGATCTGCTGTGAGCATGATGAGCGTATGTGCTTGTCATGACAGATAGAAAGGAAGTAGGCTCTGATGTGACTTATTTTTTGGTGGCATTGCTGTATCTGCATGGAAGGCAAGTCCTTCTGGGAACCTAGGGCAACAGGAAAGAATGTGAAAGGATTAATGACAATTTGATGAAAGCCAAGATAGAAATTCATGTGCTTTTAGAATTCCGAACTACTGTATTCTGAAGTCTGCCATGATTTAAATGCTGGTCACACTTTGTTTTGCCTGACTTTACCTTCCACAGTCCATAAAGTGACTTCTGCACTCAGATTGGTAAATCTAGAACATTTTATCCTGCTTAATATCACTCACTTCCACCAGAGGTAAGAAAGGCTTAACTGCCTTTGTCCTAGCACATTTTTTTTTAAGATTAGTATAAACATTTTTAGAAAGAAAAAAGTTTTTCAGGTAGTTATTCTTGCCTCTGAGAAAAGAACACACTCTCACTAATTAGCGCCAAAAGAAGGACTTCTCCAGTAACTCAACAGTGGCCTGAAGTGAGAAGGCATGAACAAGCTGCAGAATCTCAATATCCAGTGACATACTGCTAGGGCAGGGCAGGAGGGGATAGACAATGCAGGTTTCTTTCTGGATCTGAATCAGAAAGGTCCAACAACAAATGGCTTAATAAAATAGCCAGTTGGATAAGACAGAATAAAAAGATGAACACAGATGATAAGTAAATATTATATCCCTTCAGATGTTGGACACCCCATGATCGTGCAGCATTGGATGGACCCAGAATGGATTTTCCCATGGTACGCTGCAGAGATCCCATCTGTGGAGAAGTTCTTTGTTTTCAGGTCATTCGTGCTACTAAAATTTGCTTACAGAACCCCATTATACTCATAAAGGATGTCCACATGAGTACTTTTTGCACTTTTAGGTACAGGCAAGGTCTAGACACAGGCAGCCTAGAACGCTGCATCTCAAAGTGTATTTTATATTTTAGCAAATCATTTTGTGCAGAATGTCTGTCCATTATGCCTTTGAAGTTCTGTGGCATTTTGGTATTCAAGTAACAATTATGCAGGCAGTAGAAGCTCATATTTCTGCCAGGAAGCCACATTAGATGATCTGTAGGTACAGATCTTCAAAGTGATATCTGTCCCCTGTCACACTCTCAGAAGTGCAGTTCTCAGGGTCTGTATTTAATGGGAGTGGGAAGGAGAAGAGGAACACAAGAGGACATGAGGAGAAGATATGGAAAATGGTCTGGGGAGATGGAATGTAGAGTTTGAAGGCTCTGTCTAGGAAGACATGAAGAGGAAGGGTCACCAATCAATGTTGCAGCTGCTTTCTCACATACAGTAGCTTTCTATTGCCTTCCAATCCCAGAGCCTCTGTCTGTACAGACTACCAGGTATTACCAGCTGCTGTTTGCCAGTCTCTTCAATGACATTCTTCAAGATCTTTTATGTCTCTGGCTGCACCCAAAAGCAGTGGAAAATTTTGAATAAAGACATTAAAGTCTTTCCCTCATCCTGCTTATGAAAGGACATCACCAGTGCATTTCCCAGTCCATGCCAGCACTAGAGGTGGCACAATTTATTTTACAGTCCCCCAGATATAAAACATTCTCACAGAAAGAATATATCAGCCAAATTCCACTGTTCAGAGAGAGCATGATGGATTGCGAAAGGAAGAAATAAGAGGGGAAGAAAGAACTGATGCCCAGTACTTTGAAAACTGAATACGACAATGGGTAACTGCCAAGTAAATGAAGAATCCATGTCAGAGTAAATGCTCAGGGTTATGGTATTGGTCTGATCACGACAGGTCAACAAAAGAACCCATTCAGACCAGCTGGAGAGACATATCTTACTCCTACTTTGCAGTGCCTACTTGTAATTGGTTAGAGCTGCCACCTCTCCTAGGACACCTGCCATGTGTATTTCTTCAGCCCTTGCTGAGAGACTTGCTGCTGCATTCTTGTAGGCTCAAGCTCCAACTCTCCTCTCTTGGCAGACCTGACAAAAAATTAACCATGAATATAGGCCACTTGGTATGGATTGCCCAAGAAATGCAATAGTGACTGGTCCTGTGCCCAACTAAAACAGTTTTCTGTTGATAGAAGTTGATGAAGGTGGAGGAGGGACAGGACCCAAAGTCAGGTAAGTCATCAACATCAGTAAGGATGGAAGTTTCTGTTTTGCTGTGGTGGAAGCAGAGGTGTCAGACAGCCCAGAAAAGATTCAGCCTGGGCAACGACCAGCATTACCCACTCAGACTTGGGCAGAACAGAGAAGCTTCAGAACACACCAATGAAGGACATGTCCAGAATTTACAGCCTGGGGAAAAAGAGCCAAGGAGGAAAACTCTAGGAGTCCAGCAACAAGCCAACATCAGACATAGGAAAAAAGGAAAAAGCACCTAAGACAATAACCAAAGAGAGCTTAATGCAAGCTAGACCTCGAACACCAAAATGCCTCAGGAAGAATTTTATAGTGACAGAAAGTGTTACTGTGGGCATACCAGAGCCTGCATAAGTTATTGTATTGCACCTACATATCAATAACCTTTACAGATTTCTTGCAAGTATTACAGTAATGCTAATGCTTCTGTCTAGTGTGTTACCTTAAAATCAGTGAGCAATATTTGCTGAGGATAGTAGCATGAAGATTGTGTTGCTTATGAGTAAACGCTCCTTTCAAAGTAGTGCGTTGCTCATATCAATTATTCCCACTTGAAATGTAAGTCATCTCCACAGCAGAATGAAAAGAAGGAAGATAATTTCTCTTGGGGGTCTCGGAAGGGGCAGGCCATAAACGGGGATTTTTTAGATATTTCAACTTTATTTCATCTAAACTGCTGAAATTACCTGTCTGTCATTTCTGGCCCCTCTCAGCATGGGGGAAGGGGAGTCATATCTTCGCAGCTGGCAGAAAGTGAGGCAGCTGCCTGGTCTCCGTCTCAGGAAGGATCTATTTTCAGCATATCCAAATCCCCCCTCCTCTGTAGGGAATGTCAGCACTCCAGTGCCTTGCTCACACTGCATTGCTGTGCAGGATGTTCTATATCCAGAGATGGCTGTCAATCAGCCACTTCTTTTTAGTTGTGCTGTGTTCCTTCTGGTGCCAGTGGAGTCCAACCCTGCATAGATGGAAACAGAAATGGCAGAAAGAATTATTCACAGGACTCTCTTTGCTTTTCTTTTTGCATCCAAATGTTGTTGGCTCTTTCAGGACTGTCTGCATCATCTAGCTGAATCTTGGTTAGGTATGGCACTCAGACACGCAGACTGAATGCAATCTTATTGTAAATTTCCATACTCCAACCATTCTGAATTTCTGTTTATAATCACCTTCTCTTTTGTAAGAATACTTTTTGTGTTTTGTTTTGTGCTTTGTTTGGGTTTTTATTTAAAGTACACAAACATATACACCCCTCCTCCCTCCCAGGATTGTCAGCTTTCCTTGGATTGTATCTACTTGACACTAACCTGTGCACATTATTTGCATTTCTCTTTCTTGAATATCATGAGATTACTTTCTTCAAGTTTACCCAGCCTGTCGTGGTTCTTCTGAATAGAAGCATACAATAAGAACATTCAATAACATCAATTTAAGCAACAGTCTGTGTGACTGATCAACAAAACCTCACAAGAGAAGACGGCTCAGAGATAGTAAGCAATGATGCTGGGCTCAAGAAGCTCAGGAAAGAAAGTAGGAAGTGATCACAGCTATCCTGAAGGGAGCTGAACTTACCTCAACACAAAAAGGACCTTTGCTTTAAATAAACAGCTGTTATAGTAGAGTAGCACAACTGTTTATGTGAATGATTTTCCCTAAAACAACCAGGAGAAAGTATAATCCTCCTGAGCCAGTCAGATGAGACAGGAGGAGAGAAGGAGTGGGGGGGGAAGCATGTATAGGGCTCAGGCCAACATAGAGTTTAAGATCAATATAGCAATAAGCAAAATTAACTTTGAAGACAGCCATGGGCTTTGGCTGGCTTCAGCCCCCATGTTCCTTCCCAGAGACTGGGGATGCCCAGCGTCACTATGGCGAGCATCTAGAAACTGATATTGGGAATCGTGTTTGTACTGTGATTCAACTGTATGTTGTTATCGCTACATTATGCTTGTGTTGCAATTTCCATATTTTGCAGTATCAATCTGCTAAAGCAAAATACTGTGTAATGTCAAATATCTTCAAATAGATACATCTGGTCTTAAAACTTTAAAGCCTTTTTGTGTGGAATATGCAAAAGAGCCTGATCAGAGAGCATTGGAATCTGACAATCCAGAAAATTCCCTTTAAAACACTTTATTTAACAAAAGGGAGATTATAATTATTAAAGTGCTAAAGTAAAACAAACGGCTAAAAGTAGTCCTAAATAGTTTATCAAATTAATCTTCTTTTTAGGTTTGTTTAAAAAATAGGGTTTGAATACTGGCTGTGATAGCAGAGCTAACAGGATCAAGTAGGTACACAGCATTTAGTGTGATGTGCCCGTGCTGCTGAAACACAGCAACTGTTAACACAGTTTTCCAGCATGGGATATGAAGGCATGGACCCCAAGTAAGATCCTTTATTGCATACATAAGTGCTGGTTATATACAATCACTAATCCACCCAAGTTCTGCCCTGAAATATGCGTACATGCAGCACAGCACCTTTGCAGCCAGTTCACACTCCACCAAGCTGTTTTCTCCATCCATGCCCATCTGAGAAGGTCCCTTCTTCCCAGATCAGGATCTAAGCTGTGGGAGGCTTTGGGCATGCCCCTCATTGCAGGCAGGTGTGCACAGAATTGATTTCCAGGTGAGCTCAGGAGAGCCAGATTTAGTGCTAGTTGCTTCCTCAGTACATTTTAAGGCATAATCACTCTGCAGCTTGGCACTCCGACAATGAACAAAGCCTTTTCTTTTATCTCCACATCCAGGGCTTGGGAACAAACAGGAAAAGCCTGCACAGATTCGAGAAAGAGCCCTTACATCCAGCTCACAGACCTCAGTGCAAAGACAACTGAGCTGCAGCTCACTACAGTGACATCTACAGCGTGACGAAGAAGGCACGTGTTGCATTAGGATATAGGTGGCCTATTTAGTAGCTATATTGTCTGTCTGGAACAGATTCTGGGGTGAACTAATGTATCATATTGTGCCATAGCTGCCAGGTCGAGAGAACCAGCCAGTGTTCTCCAGATTGGATTCTGGGAGCAAAGTGTCATGTCTGTATGTGGAGTCACATTGGAGTGAAACAATGAGACATGCTGACAGCAACAACAATTTCAATCTCACCAAATTTCCCCATCACCTCTGCTTGGCCCTGCAAAGAATAATGTGCATCTCCTATAAGCTATTAATTTGACAGCTGTTGATATGAAAGATTTAGTACTTCCAGAGGGGAAAGCCAACTATGCCATGCTCCAGACTGAGATGAGATGTACAAAGAATCTAGGAATCCAGAGTGCAAAATGGCATTATAAAGGTGGGACATAACTGCACTCTTTTCGACTGGCAGGCAAGCTGGCATCCTGATGCTCCCACAGAAGAATCATTTGCACCAGTTCTGGATAATCCCATGTTATGCATGACATCCAGTGACACCCCTGAGATACAGAGGTTTGTTTGGGATCCCTTAGTTTAATAGAAACATGGGCACAACTGACAAAACTGCAAACAATATGCGATACAGGAAATACAGGAACAGAAAATATAGATTCTGTAGTGTTTAACATCATCAATAACAAACTGGATGATGGGACAGTACACACTCTCAACAAATTTGCATATAACACAAAACTGGGAGTAGTTGATAAGGATCTCAGCAGCAGGCTGGAGAAAAGGGCTGACATGAAGTCCAACAAAGGGAAGCGTGAAGTCCTGTAGCTGAGAAAGAATAGCCACATGCGTCAGCACAGGCTGAGAACCTGGAAAACAGCTTTGCAGAGAAGGACCAGGCAGTCCTGGTGGAGAGCAATGCGCCCTTGCAGCAAAGGAGGCTAAGCACCCTGAGGTGCATCAGGAAGAGCATCAGCAGCAGGTTGAGGGAGGTGATCCTTACCCTCCGCTCAGCACTGGTAAAAGGGTAAAATAAACTGCAGGAATTATCAGAAAAGGGAATAGAGAAAAAAACCCAAAACAAATCCCCAGATTGCATTGCAATATAAGTCTGTAAGTCTTGGAAACAGTGGCTGTTCTTATCCCTCATCTCAAAGAGGAGATAGCAGAACTGAATAAGGTCTAGAGAGAAAAATAAAGACAGTGGTTTAGAGATTTGAACAGGATGGTCTACCTAGACTAGTATGAATAATCGCTTCTGATGGACCTATTCTCAAAAAAATAGACTATATTTTTATGAAAATTAAAAAAAAAAGAAGAAACAACACAACAAAATTTGTTAATTCTTTTTAACTCATTTACCCTTTGACCTTCACAGCGTTCTGTGGAAATTATTTCTACAGGTCAATTGGGCAATCTAAGAAAAACTACTTCATTGATACCAGGTGTCTCTTAGCTATTTTTTCATATTCATCTTTGCATACCTGCCATTATTTTGTGGAGTTTTTGAGACCTAGGTGTAATCAGCCACTCTCAAAAAAGAAGGGTCCTGTCCTATGCATGTCCTTTATGTCCAGGCCACTCCTGATCTCTGATCAATCTCACTTTTTTTTTTTTTTTTTGGTTTCTACTACAGACATACAGTTTTCAGTGGAATAATCACATGGATTCCCCAGGCAAGTTGTGGGTGCCCAGTCAACTTAGTAACATAGCGTAGTAATGTTTCCTTGGTTTATATTCTATTAATGTTTTGAGTGCTGCCAAGCCCCAATCTATTTCTTTCTTTTTTGAGCACCATACTTTTTAATTCCTTTGCCTAAAGTTTCTGAGATGTCTGATTAGGCCAGGAGCCTGAACTCATCAAAACTTTGCAGATGACCTGCACAAATAATTTTTGTAAGGTGATGAAATCAGTACTATTATAAGACTATTATATCTCTAAACCTGATCCTACAATGAAGGACAGTTTGTAAGAACACAAAAAAATTCAGAAACAGATCAGAAGCACAAAGATCTTTTAATAGCCTCCCACAGAAAGGACCATGATAGAGCACATATCCATGCTACCACTCATGAAGGACCCCACACTGGAGCAAGTGGAAATTTCCTGAAGCAACTGCAGCCCATGGAAAGCCCATGCTGGAGTAATAGAAAAATATGAAGAGGAAGGAGCAGCAGAGAGGAACTGTTATGGACTGACTGCTACCCCCTTTCCCATCTACCTGCACCACTCAGAGGTGGGGTTAGAGGAGTGAGCAAGGAAGAAGTGGAGTCTGGGAAGTGTTAGGGAGAAGCATTGTTTTAATTTTTGTCCTTGTTTCACAGTAATTGAATCTATTTTAATTGCCAAAAATTAAACAAATTTTCCTCAAGCTGAGTTTGTTTTTGCCTGTGACAGTAACTGGTGAGCAGCCTCCCTGTCTTCATCTTGACCCATGAGCTTGTCCACTCTGTTGTCTGCCTTTCCTTCTCCTGTTGAGGAGGGGAGTCCGAGATCAACACCGTATTACACCATATCACAAAGACTTTTCACTGTGGTGTGCTGTGACAAGAGGCAATAGGCACAAACTGAAACACTGGAAACCCCATTCAAACATAAGAAAAAAGAATTTAACAGTGAGAGCATTCAAGTGCTAGAACAGGTTGCTGAGATAAGCAAAACCTGGAACAAAGTCCAGACTTCTACTTATTCCATGCAGCGCTATAACCTGTAGTTGCAACTCCGAGAAAATAAATTTAAGTTACAAACTTTTTTATTATTTCAGTTATGGTTTACCTGTTTAATAATTTTATTTCTGCAAAACAAAAATCACTTAAATCAGATTTTTAGAAAACAGAACATGATAAAATGACAATTAACTAGAAAAAGTGATGAATGATGTAGTTGTTCCAATCTGTGTACATTTCATTCATCCAGATCCAAGGTGACCTAAACAACATGAAAAACAATACAAAATGCTGACTAGATTAGAATTAGTTTCATTAATAATTTATAAATTACTTCCATTTTGAAACTGAATTTTCAATTGTTGGTTGTATTTTCACCTCATCCTCCTGGTTTTTTTTCCCCTCTGATCATTGCAATGTAGGGAGAATGAATAGAGGAAGCGTTTCTTATTATTTTCTGATTATTTTTACTTAATGTCTTTCTTTCCTCTTTGTAAGTTTTAAAAACTTAAGACGCCTTCAAAAGTTATAGGACACCTAATGAAGTGAAGAACAGAAGGAAGGAAAAATAATTGTGCTGGAAGAGACTGCTTCTATGATTATATAAATAGGTAGGAGGATGAGGGAAAAAAATTGAACTGTACTAAGGATTTTGACATGGTATCCTACAGCAATCTTATTCAAAAGAATCCACTGGATAGATGAACTACTAGATTTCTTGAAAATCGGCTGGATCCCTGAGTTCAAGGGATAGTGATGAATGGCTTGATAGTTAGCTGTCAATAACACTAGCAAAGGAAGTTAAAGACACAGGAGACAGGAAAACAAGTCATCTTTCATTCTATCTTGAATATGGTGCCTTCCCAGATATTCACCCTAGGAGGTGAAGCAAAATAAAAGATGTCAAACAGACAGAGAGTATGATATACTGCAAGTGTTATCTTTGAACCAGTGTACCCGAATCCAAGTCATCCTCTTTAATTACCATGTGCAGTGTTAAAGAAGTTTCTTCACTGTAGGTACCCTGTAGGAGAGTCTCAGGCATAATCTGAATTAATCAATCTATTCAGTACAGCATCAAGATGCAGCTCGAAATGGGTGCCTCTGGAAAGGGACCCCAAACAAAGAAATTCCTGGGAAATTATACCCTTACAATCCAAGTTTTCCTGCCCCTCATGCAACAGTTCAGTCCAGTAATAATATTGTGGTCTGGAGACATTTTTTCTTTTCTGGGTCTCGTTGTTCTCTCTAGACAGGTCATTTCTTCTCTATCTCTGAGGTTGCAGCTTCTGCCAAAGAGGGTAGTGACCTTCCTTGCTTCCTTATCTCCAGGCACAATCCAGCTCTGGGACCTGCTTTTACTGAAGTAGGCAAAAGTTTCAGTGTCTCTAGGTGAAAGTTCACAGCTTGCAGCCTAAGGCTTCAGCAAATTCAACTAGTAATGCTAAGCAGTTAACTCCAGACAGTTTCAATCTAATATTCCTTAACACAGAGGACCCAAGAAGGAAGCTGAAATACAAAGAATCATTTTGCAGCTACTACTAGACACATAAACGCTGTAGTGTCTGTAGAAGTGGATATTGCCAGGGTCACAGAGAGCCTTAATCAGAATTGAAAGGATGAGAGGCTTCTTGCAGCTCTATGGATTCCAGCTGCTAAGCTTTCAGTTCCTGCACAGCTCAGAAGTCACTGTGTCAACAGCCAAAGGCAAGTTTATCAAAAAACCACAGATCCAACTCAGAGTTAATGTTATGTATCATAGAAAGAACAGTCAAGTCTGTTCTTTGTTAAACAACTATATAATGCATTAGAAGAGGGGGAAATCTATCCTTTCTTTCTCTCCCTTTATCCCATTTTGCATGCTAGAGGATGAATAAGACCTTTCCATTTTCTTCAGTGGTATTTCTACAAGTACTCAGTATTATTTTTCAGACAGAAACTATAAAGCCTCTACATTTATTGTTCAGAAAGACATTGCAGCCTCATAAAAGAATACTTGATCTCAGATGTTTCAGTTGTACATGCAGTGTTGGAAACATACAAAAGTTCTTTAAAGCAGTGAGCTGAGAAGACTGGTCATCCTCTCTGAGCCTTCCTACAGTGCTTCGCCTCCCAGACATTTGAGGGAGAGTGTAAGCCTTCAGAATATGCTACAGCATCACAGTACCTCATCCTAGTTCCATGGAAGAACTTCAAATAGCAGATCACAACTAACTCATTGCAAAAGAAATGACAGCTCTGCAGGTCCCCAAAGGTATTCCCAGACTCTTCATTAATCTCACACTTCTATTATATAGAGCAGCTGGAGTGTTCTACCTGTGTCTTTTCACACTACACCCTTCCCACAAGATATAAATTTTCTGCTGTCTAATGCATATCTATAGCACCAGAGAATATGGCCACACCAGATTCCCTGAAGTGGCCATATCCTTAAAATTCCCCGTGAATTGCTAAAAGCCATGTGAGTGGCTTTTTCCTCCCAATTACTTAATGCATCTCTTCCCAGGTTTACCTAACATTCACCTTCACTGGCAGCTATCATGCTTAGTTTAAAAGCTATCTGCACAGCTATATTTGTTTGTATATAGATAAATTTGCCTGTCTTAAGACACAATACATTGTAATTGGTGTGTTCTTGTTCCTCTATGTAAAGAGCATCCAAAACCTTTGTGAGTTTTGCTTAAACTAATGATTCTTCTTTTGTTTGTGTGTTTTAGAAATGACAAGGCATTTTAAGATTGAGAAAAAAGTTCTTTCTTAATCTAGGTTTGTATTCTCAGGGTGAGGTTTATGTTACTTTTTGTTAACACTTTCTGTTGAATGAGACTTCTGGCAGAATATCTCTACCTGTAATACTGAGGATTTGTGCTGGATTGCTATGAGGGAAAAGTAAGTCATGTCTACATCCTCAGGTTAGAAATGTCAAGACCTGGAGCCTCCCAGGAGTCCCCTAAACTTCTGTGGATTTTGGGTTTGTGCTTGGAGAGGCTGGGGGAGGTGTGTTTGGGTTAAACCCCTTTCTTGCATTTGGTAACTATAGCCACTATCCAAGGTCTCTACAATAACAGCAAATTGGCAAGCTAAGATTGCCAATAAATGTAAAAGACAAAGGATGCAAAATGCCAGTAATCACTGCTAATCTGACATTACCACAACTTTTGCTAGACATACGTCTGAGCAAACCAGCACAGCCAGATATGGAGAACAGCAAAAAAAACCCTTTAAAATTCAATTTAATTTTGTAGCAAAACAGCAATACTTCAGAAGAAGGTGAAATATGTAACAAAATATATGAATCAAGGGGGATAAACAATCCTCTCTTATCTTTTAAAACTAGCCAGCAAAAGGTGAAGGAGCTGTAAATAAGGGCAGTAACACAAGCATTATATGGTTCTGCAAACTTTTGGAATGAGACTATACTGGATTGTTCCTGTGCTTTATTTTCAGAATATTTCAGAATAGAATCTCCCCAAAGCTCTTTGTAATAGTAATCCTTCTCACTACTGCTGAATCCTGAGACACACAAATCTTATATGTCAAACAGCAATTCAGAGTCAGGAGAAGAGAAGCCAACAATTCCAAGTCCCAGTGTCCTGCTCTATTTGCTGGACAGCACTTCCTCCTTTCAGATTCCTAGTCAAAATATTTATAGGAGATTTATTCACATAGCTAGTAAGACTTCAAATATTTCTAAATATATCCATGAGCACGAATGGGAATCATGCACTCAGGCAACTTTGCCAAACAATGCTTTGCCAAAAATTTTTTGACCTAAGAAAGAGGAGGAGGGAGTTGTATGTGCAGACCAGAACCTATAAAAGTGGTGGTAGGACAAACCTGTTCTGTTTCCACAGAAAGCTTCAAGGTAAGAGTATGGAGGGCTGAGTGCTGGCAGAATCCCACTGCATTGCTGTTGCCTGTGGAACTGCTTCAGTTCAAAGGACCGCCTCTATCAATAGAGATTTTCCTCCTGTTTTCAAGTCACTGCCATATTTTTGCCCAGTGACTTACCCTTGAGAGTCTGCGCAAAAATAAGAAGGAAATTGTCATTTTTGTTTTTCAGTATTGACCAGCTTCCAGCCTGAGTGCCAGCTGGTATCACAAGAGGTAAGACTCTGATTTACCTACTCCATAGCAATAGACTTCCAAGATTTTTTTTTTTTTTTTTTTTGTGCAGCTGTATGGGCACTTCCCATACCCCTTTACATCTGTGCATACTAATGCAGTGCAATTCTACCTGAGCTTTATCTAAAAGAGCAAATTTCCTTTCATAAGCGGGTTGAACACATTTGTTTGGTACCTACTGGGAGATAGCTGACCTCTTACCACACAGAACTGTTAACAGGAGATTGCCTGTAAAGACAAACCCAGGAAAGAGAAGATAAATGAACAGCACGTACATAGTTAAGATTTTGTCAAATCCCACTGAGCCATTTTATTGAGAATTTTCCTCTTTTGGTACAAGTTAATCTCAAAGGATCAGCTTGAACTGGAAAAGGAAGAACAACTGGAGAAGCTAAAACTCTGATTTTGAACTAAGGTAAAAGCCTTGCATAGACAATCCACACCTGTGCTTCTGCTTAGTCCATACCTTTTTTTATGTTCCTCCATCTCTAAGATTTATAAAAATTACATGGTCTAATTTGTACAAAAGAGAAAGAATATAAGTGGGATTTCCTAATTCTGATAATGATTTCCCTTGGTATCGCTGCTGTTTTGTAGAGAAAATTTTTATATTGTGCAAATCAATCCAATTTTTCTGTGTAGCCTACGGAATCATTGATAGATTTAAAGAAACGAATGTGTAGAAGGTAATAATGGAGACAAAGTCAAAATAATCTAAATCAAAGACACTTATCTTCTTTAGGTTCTAAACAAGTTAAAGGATATCTAGGGTGAAAAGCAGGTAAGAAAGAGAGGGAGAATGTAAGAATAGGCTGAGCAAAACACTACAGAGAATCAGGTGTGTTGTACAAAGGTACATCTTCCCTCACTCAGAACTGTAGTCTGTCTCTCCGGTTCAGGCCTGTGCCATACTGCGCTCCATAAAGTGCAGCCATGTCATCAGACGCTGAGATGGCCATCTTTGGGGAGGCGGCTCCTTACCTCCGAAAATCGGAAAAGGAAAGAATTGCAGCCCAGAACAAGCCTTTCGATGCCAAGACATCCGTCTTTGTGGTACATGCAAAGGAATCCTATGTGAAAAGCACAATCCAGAGCAAAGAATCAGGGAAAGTCACTGTCAAGACTGAAGGTGGAGAAGTGAGTAAACCGTAAGATTTACAAACAGCATTTGATTCCTGCTCTGGGCTCTTAGCTGGCATGCAGGGACCTTTCTTTCCTCTGACAGACCCTGACCGTGAAGGAAGATCAAATCTTCTCCATGAACCCTCCCAAGTACGACAAGATCGAGGACATGGCCATGATGACCCACCTCCACGAGCCCGCTGTGCTGTACAACCTCAAAGAGCGTTACGCAGCCTGGATGATCTACGTAAGTACCAGCAGCAGCCTGCCTTTGGGCAGCCGGGAGGAACTGCTCTGCCAGGCCAAGTGGGAGCCAACGTGCTGTCTCCCTTCCTCGCAGACCTACTCGGGGCTCTTCTGCGTCACTGTCAACCCCTACAAGTGGCTGCCGGTGTACAACCCGGAGGTGGTGTTGGCCTACCGAGGCAAGAAGCGCCAGGAGGCCCCTCCACACATCTTCTCCATCTCGGACAACGCCTATCAGTTCATGCTGACTGGTGAGTTGCTTGACCTCCCTCACAGCAATCTAAACCAAGAAGGCCCAGTGATCTCACTGCGGTATGTGACAAGCCCAGCTAAAGACACCACAGAGATGTTTGACTGAGAACTTGGTCGATTTATGCAGGAATTAATTTCAAGTGAAACTGACCCAGAAGCATGCATGAGTCAGCACTGTGTATTATTTGCACATTGTTTTAAAAAATTCTACCCTTTCACACTGCAGAAACACTGCTTGACTTTGTTTACTACTTTTTTCCACTGATGGGGAGAAAGAATTATTATTCTATGTAATCCTCTATTTTAGACAAAAATAAACAGTTTGATTAGATTTCCTAATGAGAACTGTGTAAAGAACAAGTAGGTATGAAGCTTTTGAAAAGGACCGCATGCCTCCAACAGCTCTATGCATCCATTTTGGCTTTTATTTTCTGCTGTTGGGATCTTGAAAGAAATCAGGTAGTCTTAGACTACTACTTGTAGACTTGGGAGAAGCCCCGGCTTCCACAGCTTTACTTTTCATTCAGCTCAGTATTACCCAGGTCAACTGCAAACACTGTCTTTCATTCTGTCCCTTTCACAGATCGCGAGAACCAGTCGATCCTGATCACGTACGTACACCCCCTGCTCGGGTCCCTGTGGGGCTGCCCGGTGCCAGGGGACCTCCTGCCTGACCACACACTCTCTGCGTCTCTCTTTGGGTTGACAGCGGAGAATCCGGTGCCGGGAAGACTGTGAACACGAAGCGTGTCATCCAGTACTTTGCAACAATTGCAGCGAGCGGGGATAAGAAGAAGGAAGAGCAGCAGCAGGCAGGCAAAATGCAGGTGAGGTTCTAGGGATGGGAACCTGAAACTATCCAATTTATTTATGAGGTGTATCATGACAATAAGGTTTCTGTGTTAGGGGACACTTGAGGATCAAATCATCAGCGCCAACCCACTGCTGGAGGCCTTTGGAAACGCCAAGACCGTGAGGAACGACAACTCCTCACGCTTTGTAAGTTGTTGCCTGGCACAAAACAACTTCTTCCTTATCAGCGCACTGACTCAGATATTCTCGCAGTCAGGATTGGAAAAATGGATCTCAAGTGAGTTTTCTGCTTCTTTCAGGGCAAATTCATCAGAATCCATTTTGGCGCCACGGGGAAGCTGGCTTCAGCTGACATTGAAACATGTAAGTGACCCTTCTGGCCTGATCCCTCTCCTCCCAGCCTTCCTCAGTTCTTGCGCTCACTCTGTCCTACCGTCCTCGCCAGACCTGCTGGAGAAGTCCAGAGTCACTTTCCAGCTCAAGGCAGAAAGAAGCTACCACATATTCTATCAGATCATGTCCAACAAGAAGCCAGAGCTAATTGGTAGGAAAGATCACTAACTTCTCCAAGCAAGCATCACGCAGCAACACTCCATTCCTTTACGTGCCAATTCCATTTGATCTCTATGTGTTCGATCTTCTTTTCAGAGATGTTGCTCATCACCACCAACCCATATGACTATCAGTATGTGAGTCAAGGTGAGATCACGGTTCCCAGCATTAATGACCAGGAAGAGCTGATGGCCACAGATGTAAGTAACACACAGAAGTGTCCTTAGGCGCACTCTGACCTTTAACAGGCAAGGTACTTACTCTAATGATTCTTCTACCAGAGTGCCATTGACATCCTGGGCTTCACTGCTGATGAGAAGACAGCCATCTACAAGCTGACAGGGGCTGTCATGCACTACGGGAACCTGAAGTTCAAGCAGAAGCAGCGTGAGGAGCAGGCAGAGCCGGACGGCACAGAAGGTACCAGCACAATACACACCACAGCACAGATTATACCAGAGCACTCACTGATACAGGCAGTAATTCAGAGTCAGCATCACAGAACCGCAGCCACAGAACGGTCAGGGCTGGAAGGGACCTCTAGAGATCACCTAGTCCAACCCTCCTGCTAAAGCAGCTTCTCCTAGAGCAGAGCCTGTCCATTTCCCCAGGTGCTGGTATTGTACAATAGAAACATGACCGAAGCAGAGGACTTTGCTGGAAGAGCACAACTCAGTGGAAGATGCAGATTATTCTGAAGCATGCAAACTATGAGGGCCAGTGATTCCGAGAGCACACTGCTGCTATTGGCGGAGGCAGCCAGAAGCAACACAAGCTTTGCTGCTGTGCTGAATGGCAGCTTCCCAGACCCAGCACAGACCTAGGAGCCACCCTGCTCACTGCCTGAAGTTTATGTACCCAGGTCTCATTTATCATCAGCTGTAGTCCCCTCCTAATGGAATTGTTTCCAGGTGGTAGGAAGCCAGAATCCTGAAGCTGCTCTGCTTCAAAGCCCATATTCTGGAGACAGCTCCCAATGCCTCAGCTGAGAGCATCGTGCTGCTGCATTTTACATGGGGGGGTTTAAAGAAGCATCTGCTAATATGGCACCTATGGCTTATATGTTCTACATTTTCTTTTATATAAGCATTCTTTTCTTAAAGAAATCATTTTACATACTGTGCCTGCTGTCAGACTTTGGATTCAGTGGTAAAAGCAATAGGGGAAGATAGAATGCAAACTTTTCTTTGAGCTCGCACTTCCAAAAATAGCCCTTCATCTCATGTGTCTGGCTGTAGATTTGTAAAGTCATAATGCAGACTTTTGCATTCCGATTTCTTTTGTGTGATGCCTTTAAATTTACTTTATCACAAGTCACTGAAACAAACTGCACTGTATTTTCTTCTGATTGGATTTGCAATTATCTGCAAACTTATCATCACACCATGCTGATCTTTCCTTTTACTTTTTAACATGTATTATTGAGAAGTTTGCTCCCTAAATAACTCTAAACTTATTTTTCATTCAAAATTCAAAATAAACTATTAATAGTCGAAGAAAAACCACAAAACATAAATGCTCCATAATTACTGGAGTATGTTGCTTATGACAAACTATATTACTTTTTTATCTTAACTAATCTTTTTATCTGTACTAGAAATGTGTTTTAAAACTTTTTTTAAAGGAACAGTAATGTCTGCTGATACCTTAACAACTGATTTTTTTTTTGGTGTTTAGTGGCTGACAAGGCTGCCTACCTGATGGGTCTGAACTCAGCTGACCTGCTCAAGGCCCTCTGCTACCCCCGAGTCAAAGTTGGGAATGAGTACGTGACCAAGGGTCAAACTGTGCAGCAGGTAACAGAAATCCCTGGTTTTTTGACAAATCCATTGGACTTCCTCTTCTGCTCTACAAGCCTTCTGGTTTTTATTTTAGGTATACAATGCAGTTGGCGCCCTGGCAAAGGCTGTCTTTGAGAAGATGTTCCTGTGGATGGTTATTCGTATCAACCAACAGCTGGATACCAAGCAACCCAGACAGTACTTCATTGGTGTCCTGGACATCGCTGGCTTTGAGATCTTTGATGTAAGGCCAGTGTTTTATTACCATGCTTTGAGAAGTAACACTTTTATCTGCCAAAGTACTTAAGATGGAATTATGCCTTCCCGCCCCGCCCCCCCCCCCCCAAGAAATCATTTGATCCTTTCATCTAAAGCATCATGATTCCCACAGGTTTTTAATTGAGTATAGGCTTTTGAGTTGCACATATGCCAATGGAAATCCATAAATGCATCTTTTGACTGATTTCAAACAGTAGACTAAACATGGCATTTGGTACCTAATGCAGAGACGCCAGATCCATAGATGTAATTTGTGCTTAGAAGACTTGGGACATGCTTTGAAATCAGCATTTGGAAATGTTGGAAAACTATTATGTTGTGGAGCCTCCTCTAACTAAATTAGGGCAGTCTAGTATATATCAAAACTGACAAGTCTGAAATATTAAAGTGACATAAGCATCTAGAGATCATAAACATATAGAAAATATTTAGCTTGACAAAAGAGACAAACTGACAGAAATTCCAAAATCCTGGCTAAGCGAAGAAGGAACACTTGCAGATCCCCCTGTAACTTGGTACAAAGAGCCAGCATGTTCTTAATCCTTAGCTTTCTAAATTTACATTAACAGGAATCATTTTTTGTAATTCTGCAGTTCAACAGCCTGGAGCAGCTGTGCATCAACTTCACCAACGAGAAACTGCAACAGTTCTTCAACCACCACATGTTCGTGCTGGAGCAGGAGGAGTACAAGAAGGAAGGAATTGAATGGGAGTTCATTGACTTTGGGATGGACCTGGCTGCCTGCATTGAGCTCATTGAGAAGGTAGAGAGAATCTTTCTGTTTCAGGGAAGCACATTTCTTTCATGGTCATTTATTTTAGTCCAGTCATTCTTAATAAAATGACACATTATCGTTGAATTCTCCCAGCCCATGGGCATCTTCTCCATCCTGGAAGAGGAGTGCATGTTCCCCAAGGCAACTGACACCTCTTTCAAGAACAAGCTCTACGACCAGCACCTGGGCAAGTCCAACAACTTCCAGAAGCCCAAGCCTGCCAAAGGCAAGGCTGAGGCCCACTTCTCCCTGGTGCACTATGCTGGCACGGTGGACTATAACATCACTGGCTGGCTTGACAAGAACAAGGACCCCCTGAATGAAACTGTTGTGGGGCTGTACCAGAAATCATCAATGAAGACACTGGCCTTACTCTTTGCCTCTGCTGGAGGAGAGGCAGGTCAGTTCTGTGAAATTCTTTTTTTCATTTTTATTTAATGACTACCAGAGGCATAAATATCAGCTTGGGTGTTCTAAAGAAAACACATGTAATACAGATTCTCCCATGGTTTGAATTTATTAATAAAGGAAAAGATCAAATGTATTTCAGGCCTTCTCCTCAGCCATGATAACCCCTTTCATTATCGCACACATTTGTTCCCGTATTCCTTTAGACTGAGTGTTGACTCTGTTTCCCGCTGCAACCTAGCTCCCTTTTTTAGCATGATAGATACATATAAACGAGCTTCTTGCAGTCTTATAGAGAAAAAATTTACAAATCAAAGTTTTGAAACCATCTTTTTTCGGTATTCAGAGAGTAGTGGTGGTGGTGGTGGCAAGAAAGGAGGCAAGAAGAAGGGTTCTTCTTTCCAGACTGTATCAGCTCTTTTCAGGGTAAGTACATAAATCATACTATCTATTTTTTTCCTTTTTTTTTTTTTAAGTTAAAGACTGTGAAACCTCACACTAACTCCAACAAGGCAGGTTTACTGCACCTATTAACAGTTTTCTGCATCAAGACCATCTTTTCAGTTATTCATAAATAAGCTGACTGTAAGTCAGCTGAGGCCAGCTGAGGAAGGTACAACTTGATCTGAGCTTTCTTGATACGTTGGAAAAAGTGCTTAGGTCAGCTCTTCCTCCTCTCCCTCTGCCTTGGGAAGACAATGGTGGATACAACTACCTGCCTCAGGGGATCACAAGTCTGGATCAACAAATACAAATGGATGGGCATTTGCACATGGTAATACATAACATATAATACATAACACGTAAGTGTTTGCACATGATTATACATATGAAGTCAAGGCAATAGAGAAACACCAAGGCCACTTACCTTTCCACCAATGGGCAGAGCTTAAGGCAGGTGGAAACAGTCATGTTTCAGAACCAGTGGCATCCTGCTACTAACTGGCATACTGAAGTTTTTCACACTGTGAAAGAGGTAAGTTTCTTAGCAGCTCCAAACCAGGGCTAAACTGAGAACTGTTAGGACCTAGCTAGTAAAAGTGATTGCTAAAATCAGAGATAGTTCATGGGTTTCCTTCTAAAAACACTAGGACGGGGTGCTGTAGGACTTGCCACTCAAGCCTTTTCTCTACAACTTGTGACCCCATTGTCACAAACAAGGAGTTTTTCTTGTCTTCTGCTCAACCTTTGTCAAATATATCTTCACAAGTAGCACCTAATGCCATTAAGCTTCTATTTCCTAGCCTTCTCTGCACTTGTTCCTTGTCCCTCTTCCCTTTTGTCCTATTTTTGATTTAATTTCTGTTCCCATCAATAGTCAGTGTCTACCACAGACTGAGAATCTGGTGATTACAAAGTATCATCTCTCATTCAGAATTATGCCTTTTGCCACAGACTTCTGGTCACTATTCACCATAGGTGTCCTATTCACCATAGGTGTCCTGTCTGAGTGGATGTGTCCCTCAGTCTCTTGAAAACACATTACACATGCTTGTGACTTTCTTTCACGCTCAAGACTTAAAGGCAGAAGAAAACTCAAATTAGAATGATTATAGGTGTAAACAGTGAATCTATTATTGCTTTTCAACACTTTACTCACATCTGACGATGTACCTGCAGAGGTACCATTTGTTAATGAAAATCTTTGCTTATGAACCCACAGGAGAACCTGAACAAGCTGATGACCAATCTACGGAGCACTCACCCACATTTTGTGCGCTGTATCATCCCCAATGAAACAAAAACACCTGGTAAGAACCTCAAATAGACAGAAATCACAGTGTGATGCAGGCATTAGTCTCTATGCTTTATCATTAAGTATCAAATAATTGTCTTATTTGCTTAGGTGCCATGGAGCATGAACTGGTGCTACACCAGCTGCGCTGCAATGGTGTGCTGGAAGGGATCAGAATTTGCAGGAAGGGATTCCCCAGCAGAATCCTCTATGCAGACTTCAAACAAAGGTCAGTCTCTTTGCTGGTCTCCATTCTGTCTTTACTGCATAAGTAGTACATCTCAACTATTTTAACATTGGTGGTTATTTTTTTATACCAATTCTATCTGATTATAACTGAAAGAAGGAGGAAATGTTGGACCGTATAACCAAAGGCAACATGAGTGGCTAGCAAAAGAGAAACTGTTGGAAATGAAGAGAGAAGTCAGATGTCCTCACTGACTGCTGTTCATCAAACAGCTGAACTTTGCCAGTGTATTTCAATATGGAAGCACAATGAAGCTACAAAAGCCAAAGCTTAAAAAATTAAAAAATGCAGATTGGGATATGGCTACAACACGTTCTCAGGCAAAAATTGGAAACTCAGAGTGCTTTGGCCATTGTATCAGCTCCAAGTTTCAGGGGCAGATGCTTTCTTCCTATGCATCTAATGGCAACATTTCTCTCTAGCAATTTACTACAACATAGTGAAAAAGAAACCAGACTGAAATGGCTGGAGATCAGTGTCCTCTTTTCATCTATGACTGATTACCTAAAGACAGAAAAAGTTTACTTAGTTTTGTTACCATCAGATTAGGACTTCATTATAACCATGTCTTTGAACAAGGGATGGAATTCCAACTTCCTCAGCCTCATTTGTCTGCAAAGACTGCTGTTAATTTCAGGAAACATTATAACCTTATGACTTGAGATTGTCTTCATTAATATTTCCTTTCATTCCACAGATACAAGGTGCTTAATGCCAGCGCTATCCCAGAGGGACAGTTCATTGACAGCAAGAAGGCTTCTGAGAAGCTGCTTGGGTCAATCGATGTGGATCACACCCAGTACAAATTTGGCCACACCAAGGTACAAGCCCTCCTTGACTCACTCACAGCATGTCTGTGCTTTGCTCTGCCTGACAGTGACGGGCTGCAACATTCCCTTTCTCAAGGTCTTCTTCAAAGCTGGGCTGCTGGGACTCCTGGAGGAGATGAGGGATGAGAAGCTGGCACAGCTCATCACCCGCACACAGGCCAGGTGCAGGGGCTTCCTGATGAGAGTGGAGTACCAGAGAATGGTGGAGAGGAGGTAGACATTCCCCAGCTTCACTTAAACCCCTGAACTTGGGGGAAACTGTTGGCACTCATCATACTGAAGATATTCAATGTGCGCTTTAATTGTGCTTCAGGGAGTCCATCTTCTGCATCCAGTACAACGTTCGTGCATTCATGAACGTGAAGCACTGGCCCTGGATGAAGCTGTACTTCAAGATCAAGCCCTTGCTGAAGAGTGCAGAGTCTGAGAAGGAGATGGCCAACATGAAGGAAGAGTTTGAGAAAACCAAGGAAGAGCTTGCAAAGTCTGAGGCAAAGAGGAAGGAGCTGGAGGAGAAAATGGTGAAACTGGTGCAGGAAAAAAACGATCTGCAGCTCCAGGTGCAGTCGGTGAGTATTATTAGTGTATTTCTTCCAGAGGTAAATTAATTAGGTCTAAATCCTCTCCCATAATACAGAATTCCCACACTACATACTAAATTGCCTTAGGAAACATTTTAATCTGAATCACTAATTGTAAAATTCAGACCACTCAGTGTCAACATTACAATATGAGGTTTTAAATTGGGAGCGACTTTCAAAGTTTCTGTGCCTGCAGGTATATTTCTCCATGCAAGCTCACAATATAAGGTCCAACTGTAGTCACTACACAGTTGGTACACACAGTTAACAGAGTCTGAGGAGCAATTCCATTGAATACTTACCAGGTTTTTAATCAGTTGCCTAACTAAATGATCCTTCTGTTGTTTCTTAGGATACATGGTATCTCACCTGTCCTCCTGCAGCTACTATTCCAGGAAGACACAAATACCCTCGTCATTCTAACTGTCAGCCCTATGTGTGTCTTCAATGCCCTTTGGAAGATCAAAAGATTTGGCAACATTTACACAGTGCTCTTCTGTCTTTTAGTGTCTACTTTGCAGCTTCAAAATAAAGTCAGGTTCAAGTTGAAACCACCATATCTAGATTATGTTCCGATTTATCTGGAACAAAGAAGGTGGATTCAAAGTCAGTCATGCCAAGAAGAGCTTTTACAGATGCAAAACAAAAAAGATCTGTCCACAATTATATTCAGTTATTAACTCTCAAGGAACATAATCAAAATCCTTAGTAAAAAAAGTATTTTCAGCTATATAGACATGTTATCTATAAACCCAGCAATAGACAATACTTGATTAGAGTAAAAAAATTAAATAGAACAAAACCCTACTCTGATTTAAAAGAGGCTGTACACAAATAATTCTGCAGAAGATAATAAAAAGTAATTCCAAGTTTCTTCTCTCAGCAGTAAATACCACTTTTTCTATGCAGTTTTTCCTAGAACATGACATGAGCAAACAAAACTATGTTTCTCTAACAGGAAGCTGATGCTTTGGCTGATGCTGAGGAAAGGTGTGACCAGCTCATCAAAACCAAAATCCAGCTGGAAGCCAAAATTAAGGAGGTGACTGAAAGGGCTGAGGATGAGGAGGAAATCAATGCTGAGCTGACAGCCAAGAAGAGAAAACTGGAGGATGAATGTTCAGAGCTCAAGAAAGATATTGATGACCTGGAGTTAACGTTGGCCAAGGTTGAGAAGGAAAAACATGCCACTGAAAACAAGGTATGAGGCAGAACCTGTCACCCCTACTCCAGAAAAGAGCATGTGCTGTTACAGGACTTCTGCATCTACTTCCTTTATTTACACTTGCTCTCTACTTCTCAAAGGTGAAAAACCTCACAGAGGAGATGGCAGCCCTGGACGAGACCATTGCCAAGCTGACTAAAGAGAAGAAAGCCCTCCAAGAGGCCCATCAGCAGACACTGGATGACCTGCAGGCAGAGGAGGACAAAGTCAATACGCTGACCAAAGCTAAGACCAAGCTGGAGCAGCAAGTGGACGATGTAAGCACGGTTGTCCAGAAGAACAGGGCGGGTATAGATTATAGAACTGGCTGGTAGAGCACTGATGGTTATCTTCTATTCAGCTGGAAGGGTCCCTGGAGCAAGAGAAGAAACTGCGCATGGACCTTGAGAGAGCTAAGAGGAAACTCGAAGGAGACCTGAAGCTGGCCCATGACAGCATCATGGATTTGGAAAACGACAAGCAGCAGCTGGATGAGAAACTGAAGAAGTAAGCGTGGCTGTGGGGCACCAGACTGTGGGGCTGGTGCGCTTGGCGGGTTTTTGCTCAGACGCTAACACAGTTTGCTTTGCCCAAAGGAAAGACTTTGAAATCAGCCAGATCCAGAGCAAAATTGAGGATGAGCAAGCCCTGGGCATGCAGTTACAGAAGAAGATCAAGGAGCTGCAGGCAAGTGTCTGGCCCTTCCCCTCTCTCAGCCAGTCTCAGGTCGGGAAGGAGGAGGGCATGGGTGCGAAGGGTGCCTAATGTTCCCCAGGCTCGTATTGAGGAGCTGGAGGAGGAAATTGAGGCAGAGCGAACCTCTCGGGCAAAAGCCGAGAAGCATCGGGCTGACCTGTCGAGGGAGCTAGAGGAGATCAGCGAGCGCCTGGAAGAAGCCGGAGGGGCTACCGCCGCTCAGATTGAGATGAACAAGAAGCGTGAGGCAGAATTTCAGAAGATGCGTCGCGACCTGGAGGAGGCCACGCTGCAGCACGAAGCCACGGCTGCGGCCCTGCGCAAGAAGCACGCGGACAGCACCGCTGAGCTTGGGGAGCAGATCGACAACCTGCAGCGAGTGAAGCAGAAGCTGGAGAAGGAGAAGAGTGAGCTCAAGATGGAGATTGACGACTTGGCCAGTAACATGGAGTCTGTCTCCAAAGCCAAGGTACAGAAATACCTTATAGGTTTTTCTGACCAACAGAATTCTATACAATACAACATCTGCCACCTGCTGTTATTAAGAGTGTGGATGGTTAACCCCTCCCCTTCTGTACAGGCAAGTCTGGAAAAGATGTGTCACACACTGGAAGATCAACTAAGTGAGATTAAGACAAAAGAAGAGGAGCATCAGCGCATGATTAATGACCTCAGTGCTCAAAGAGCTCGTCTGCAGACAGAATCAGGTAAGACATACACATCTGTGATGTGCAAATTAATAGCGTCAGAGAGGTAATGCAGAAAAGACCATCCTGCGTATAAGGTCTTTCAGACATGCTTTGTCTATACTGTAATGGAAATACATGAAATGGGATCATAAGCTTCAGTAAGGTCTGCTATCTTCTTTTACACGCCCATATGTCCAAAATACTGTCATCAATAGCAATAAAAGGCTTGTGTATCTGCAAACTTTTCCAGGTGAATATTCACGACAGGTGGAGGAGAAAGATGCTCTGATTTCACAGCTGTCAAGAGGCAAGCAAGCTTTCACTCAACAAATCGAGGAAATCAAGAGGCACCTAGAGGAAGAGATAAAGGTGAGAAGGCTTCGTCATAAACATATGAAATCACAGAATCAACAAGATGAGAGAGAGAAAAAAAACACTTAGGTAACTCAGTGCAGGTCTTATGTTAGCTTTGCTCCCCCAGCCTTGCAGCCTATGCACTAATTTTTTTGCAGATTCCCAGGTCTTACTCTCTCACTCAGTAGCTTGCACTCCCTCCCACCAGAATAACCCAGTGTCTATCAACACTGCAGTCAGCCTTCCCAGGATATTTCTATTCATTCTTGCACCACGCGTTTTTTCTCCCAGGCCAAGAACGCGCTGGCCCACGCCTTGCAGTCTGCTCGCCACGACTGTGACCTGCTGCGGGAGCAATACGAGGAGGAGCAGGAAGCCAAGGGGGAGCTGCAGCGCGCCCTGTCCAAGGCCAACAGCGAAGTGGCCCAGTGGAGAACCAAATACGAGACGGACGCTATTCAGCGCACGGAGGAGCTGGAGGAGGCCAAGTACGTGGGAAGCGGGATGTCAAACGGCTGGAGAAGACTGAGGCTGTCAAGGGAAAGTGGAGTCTCTGGGAGTGGGTTACGACAGGGGTGGGACAAAGGCAGGGATCTGTTGTCTTTGTGGTAGAGGGGTCAGAGGGAGAGACAGGAAAGCGTGCTGTGGAAAAAGTGCAAACTGGAAGGACAAACGTAGCCCTTAGGGCTAGAAATGCGGAACCAGGCTGAATACTCCTTAGGTGCTAGGACACAGAGTGACAGAACCTGTAGGCAGCATGCAGTCTTGGAACAGAAAAAACACTGTGAAAGGCACTGGGCTCAGAGCCCCCAGAAGCGGCCAGCTGCCCTCTCACCGAAGTACAAAATGGGCTGCCCTCTGGTCTCTGACCTGGAGCTGTACTTATCTCCCCCCAGGAAGAAGCTGGCCCAGCGCCTGCAGGAAGCAGAGGAACACGTTGAAGCTGTGAATGCCAAATGTGCCTCCCTGGAGAAGACAAAGCAGAGGCTGCAGAATGAAGTGGAGGACCTGATGATTGATGTGGAGCGATCAAATGCTGCCTGCGCAGCTCTGGATAAGAAGCAGAAGAACTTTGACAAGGTCTTGTGGGCTCCAGCCCTGGGGTTCCTGGGCAGAGCGTCCCCTCCCGATTGCCACATCCACGCTCACGTGCCGTTTCCCTTCAGATCCTGGCAGAATGGAAGCAGAAGTATGAGGAAACGCAGGCTGAGCTGGAGGCCTCCCAGAAGGAGGCTCGCTCCCTCAGCACGGAGCTCTTTAAGATGAAGAATGCCTACGAGGAGTCCCTGGACCACCTGGAAACGCTGAAGCGTGAGAACAAGAACTTGCAGCGTAAGTCCCTGGCCCTCTGCTCCTGGCTGGGCTTTCCCACTGTCCACCACTACCCACCGCTCCACAGGGGTCTGTGCCTGCGTGTCTGCAAAGATGCCCGTCACCTTGGTGCGGCAGGACCCTTCCCGTTCTGCTCCGTGCCTGACCGTGCCGTTGGCCTTTGCTCCCACAGAGGAGATCGCTGACCTCACAGAGCAGATTGCAGAGGGAGGCAAGGCCATTCATGAGCTGGAGAAAGCCAAGAAGCAGATTGAGCAGGAGAAATCTGAACTCCAGGCCTCGCTGGAGGAAGCTGAGGTACACAGCATTACTTATGGCTCTCTTACATGTCTTGGATCTCTGTCTCGTTGTAAACACTGCGGAGTCATTGCCAGGCACAGGAGGAAAAGAGTGTTTGTATAAAAGCGTGGCAATATTATCTAAACCTGGCATTCCTTTATACTCAGGGCTTCGGGGTCAACATTTGTCTTATGAAAAGTATTCCTGTTCACTCTTTCTCAGGCGTCCCTTGAACATGAAGAGGGGAAGATCTTGCGCCTCCAGCTTGAGCTCAACCAGGTGAAGTCTGAGATTGACAGGAAGATAGCCGAGAAAGATGAGGAGATTGACCAGATGAAGAGGAACCACCTCAGAATTGTGGAGTCCATGCAGAGCACCCTGGACGCTGAGATCAGGAGCAGGAATGAGGCCCTGCGGCTGAAGAAGAAGATGGAGGGAGACCTGAATGAAATGGAGATCCAGCTGAGCCATGCCAACCGCGTGGCTGCAGAGGCACAAAAGAACCTGAGAAACACGCAGGCTGTGCTCAAGGTCTGTTCAGCAAAGCAACAGGGAGAGAAATGACGTCTCTGACAATTCTGGTGCACAAGCGCATGCTGCCACCTTGCCATTTCTCTTGTCCCTTTTACAGGATACCCAGATACACTTGGACGATGCTCTGAGGACGCAGGAGGACCTGAAGGAGCAGGTGGCCATGGTGGAGCGCCGAGCAAACCTGCTGCAGGCTGAAATTGAGGAGCTGCGGGCAGCCCTGGAGCAGACGGAGCGGTCAAGGAAGGTGGCTGAGCAGGAACTGATGGATGCAAGTGAGCGTGTGCAGCTCCTCCATACCCAGGTCAGTGTATAAATATGTTTAGTATTTATACTTGTGTTCCATATATATAAAATAACTGAAGACTGGCTGAACTGTAACACTGTTTTGTAAAATGCATTGTAATTTTCATAATATGTATAACAAATTATAGAAGTTACTTTTCAGTTTCAGGTGTAATATGGATTTCATTTAACTACACAGTACAGATACCTTATAAGCAATAAATTCAGAGAGATACATTGAGGTTCTTACTCTACAACTTAAGTTCAATAGCTTTCACATTTGCATTTGTGACTGTAAATTCAAAATTAGGTTGAACATCAACAAAATAGGAATGCACAAATCCTGCCATTAACATTTAATAATGTCATTATAAGTGTTTTATAGCACCAATTAAAACTTTTACTGCCAGTAGATTGAAAGTGGTAAGGAAGGACTATGTCTTTTTTCTTTATAAGTCTAAACTTCTCTTTCTTTTGACTGAGGAAGTGTAAGAAAGGGTTTTGAGGAGGATGCTGCTGAAATACATCACAGCTGAGAAATTAACAGCTACCACAGCAGCTCTTTTACAACAGAATCCCATGTGACTGGAGGCAGAATTTAATAGTAAAAAGCCAACATTTATGCAATGTAATGACATTGATACATTATTGCAAGTTAACAAAAAGAATTCTGATGTTGATACTTTTCAACAGAACACCAGCTTGATCAACACCAAGAAGAAGCTGGAGACAGACATTACCCAAATCCAGAGTGAAATGGAGGATACGATCCAGGAAGCCCGCAATGCTGAAGAGAAGGCCAAGAAGGCCATCACAGATGTGAGTTGGGGGCTCCCTTCAGTGCCGATGGTGGGAGTAATTTCCCTCACATGGTCTCCAGCCCCACAATGGCTTTGACCCTTTGCTCTCATCAGGCAGCCATGATGGCAGAAGAGCTGAAGAAGGAGCAGGACACCAGCGCCCACCTGGAGAGGATGAAGAAGAACCTGGACCAGACGGTGAAGGACCTGCAGCACCGTCTGGATGAGGCCGAGCAGCTGGCTCTGAAGGGAGGCAAGAAGCAAATCCAGAAGCTGGAGGCCAGAGTGCGTGGGGCTTTTCTTTGTGCATGAGTGAGCACGCCACGTTAGCAGCCAGCAGGGAAGCTCCAAAGATGGGCTTCTCGTTGCAGGTGCGGGAGCTGGAAGGGGAGGTGGATGCTGAGCAGAAGCGCAGCGCTGAAGCCGTGAAGGGCATGCGCAAGTACGAGAGGAGGGTGAAGGAGCTGACCTACCAGGTAAGGCAGGAGGCTTCTTTGTGTTGACACACTCTTCTTCCAGGATGTCGAAATGTTGGTACTTTACCTCCCAGAGGGCTTTCTTTCTATACATCAGTCAGTGACACGTTTAACAGGATTTTGACTTCTGTCCTCCTGGACAGCAGTGCTCCATAAGAAATGTTACTCCATCTTTTTCACATTTATGGAATGTAGAGGAAAAGGCTAACGAGGGCTTCTCTTAATTGCCATTCTCTGTAGTCTGAGGAGGACCGGAAGAATATTCTCAGGCTGCAGGATCTGGTGGACAAGCTGCAAATGAAGGTGAAATCCTACAAGAGACAAGCTGAGGAGGCTGTAAGTATCACTCTGACCAAGGTCAGACTTCCTTCTGATGGTGGTGGAATTCGATGTTGGTGTTTTCTTCTGTCCATCTTATTAAAAAGTTGACTGTTTTGATGCATTTGCTGCTGCAAAACAGTGGGGAATGTTCTGGGTTTGGAAGGAACTGTACTTCCCCAGCTCCATTTGTTTTGCCGTAAGCCTCACTTACTGCCTCTCTCCCTTCCTACCCTACCCTGAGTGTTAGAAGATCCTGCTAGTCTGCCTGTTCAGGACTCTGCCTTGAACTCTGCCTAGACTATGTTGTGTGAAATGTGGCCATGGTCTTTTTGACACTCAGATGTTCTTTTCTCTTCTGGCACACTTAGTGCCTTGAGCAGCTTCTTACCTGGGTTTTTAACCTGCCCTGCTTCTGCAGCTGTGGCATTTAAATTTTTTTTTGTCCAGTTTTCAGATTTTTAATGTCCATACACTGCCTATTTTTTTCACAACTCACTCTCCCCACACAGGAGGAGCTGTCCAATGTCAACCTCTCCAAGTTCCGCAAGATCCAGCACGAGCTGGAGGAAGCCGAGGAGCGGGCTGACATTGCAGAGTCGCAGGTCAACAAGCTCCGAGTGAAGAGCCGTGAGTTTCATGGCAAGAAGATAGCAGAGGAGGAATGAGGATTCCAAGGCGAAAAAGTGACCTGAGGCATGCATAAAATGTAAATCTCTGTGTTGCTTTCTTCTGTAATTATCATTTATGTCTCTGTAATAAAAACAGTAGAGACCTTTACATATGATCAGTGATCAGCGTGTGTTATTCTAACACTCATTATTTTTGTAGTACATGTACACAGTTCATGTTTTCATTTTAAAGTATATTAAACAGCAATACATATTTACATTTTTAAAAATGCATGAAGAATAATAAAAATTATATAGATTCACTATTCATCTTGTAATGAGATGTAAGCAATTATTTGATAGAGTAAAACTACATTATTTCAAGTTATTTTGATGAATCTTAGGGAAAAAAAAAGAAGAAAAAAACAAAAAAAGATAAAGGAAAAAAGAAAAGGAAAGGGGATTCCGGCAACATTTTTTTTCTTAAATTTATATATTATTTTTATTAATTGAAAATGTTGATTGTTTGGTTAGGTTTCAGCGTGTGAGAAACTCAAATTTCTACTTTGATTCAGGAGACTGATGTTCATTCCAAGTATTGACAAGCACTCAAACCACTGTAGTGAGATAGTGGCATGAAGACAAACCCTCACTGTCTTTCTCAGAAGCTGTTTTGTTTCCCATGTAGCACAAAATGATAGCCAGTTCACAGGCAGGGTGACTGACAAGAATCCACAGGTAAAAGACTATGGAAGAAAGAATAGCTAAGGCTGCAGACTCCTAGACATGGGTAAAATAGTATTTCATGGACAACTGAAAGATAATTGAACATATATTAAGACGGATAAAGGTGATGAAGTGTTTTCTTTTTTTCATTGTAGATAAAATATAAAGAAGTCATTTCACAGATAAAAATAACAAGTTTAAGTGAAATTGCTTTCAAGAATTGTGACAGTTTCTACTGAGGTATTAACATGGTATCAGGAAAGTCTGCTACACTTACCAGAGACTAGATTTCAATATGGATAGGTATTTCTGTATTACAAAAAAGAGAAACAATTCTGGAGTTGTTGATTCAGTTTAAAAGAAGGGATACACAGATACTACTTAAATCACCTTTTTAGACAGTAAGGAAAATTTTTAACATAACAATTGATGGACATAAAAGTTTAGAATGTAAGAGGTGCAGCAACTATCAACAGTGGATAAAGTCTGTTGATGTCCTTGTGTTTAAAAACCACCTTCTATAGAAATCAAACCATGTTTCATAATGAAAATCATGTTCAGGGTGAGATTCACCTGCCATATCTTGACACAGGTAGACACCTATGGAAGAGCTGGCCTCATCTCACTGCTTTATTTCACTGTTCCCTGCATGCACACTTGCTGTAGGAGACCTGCAAAAGAGCTCTGTGAAAAGCAAACATACAGGGTTTTCTATATTCTCTGCAGTCTGACATGCACAAACAATTTGTCTCTGCTTGGACATCAAGAGGGATGGAAAAGTATCTGCCTCTCCTGGAGGAGCAGGGCCAGGAGAAGGCAGTCCTGTGTTAGAAGGAGTCCCTGATGAAAGATGTGTTGTGGAAATGGAAGAAAGATAGAACAGGTGTTCTCTGACAGGTCAAGCCCAACCAGCCAGTGTTGCGCCAGCAGCCCTGGGAGAAGATGAACTGTTAGGTACAGAATACTGCTTTCCTCATCTGTCTGTAAAGAAGAGAGATCAGTCATGCACCCACACTAATCTTTACAGATCTAAATCTCTGGAAGGACCCTATGATTAAGAACACTACAAGAGATGCCCCTGAACAAGATCCCCAAATGCATTGAAATCCCCAAATACAATAACATAAGGAAATGGAAAATGTTCTTTTCTTAAGAACGGATTATTCATCCAAACCATAACATTTTGTGCTAAACTGAATTAGACATTCAACATTAACATGTTGACTGCAAATGCAACATAAGATAAAGTACAGCACTGATTGTGTAAGGCGTCTAACTAGTGATCACACTTTACAGACAGGTAAGTAAATTAGATGGTTTGGAAATACATTCATTGCATCTAGGGGCTCTGGTAAATTAGAAGTGAAGCTGTATAGGGACTGCTGTTACTGCTAAATAAATTTGATTTTGCTAAGCCACAGCGAGAGAGAGCGTGAGATTCATTTTGTTGGTATTTTTGGCATATGTGACAAGCTTTAGCAGCTACCTCAAACGTGCTGTTTATTTAAAGCAAGTGCTTGACATCTTTTGCCATCCCACAATTGTTAATCCCCAGGCGACCTTCATGTGTCCTTTTTGGATATCTTTTCTAACCCTCCAGCCAGCCTTCATGTGCTGTAAGAAACCACTGCCCTCAAATACTAAGGGTTCTTAATAAAACATGCAAATAACGCTTGGGCAACAAGATAGGTGGAATTAGGAAGGGACAATAATCCATTCATTTTGGAAATGGCAGTGCAGGACCCACCATACCTGAGTGTCTCTGGTGCTTTTAGCACTCCTGAACCCTTCAGGTGATTGTGGCACCCTTTGTACAAGCAGCAACCAGCTCCCCTGTGACACTGGTGATGCTAAACACAACTCACCTGCAGTGAGAAGCATCGCCCACCGCAGGGTTTGTAAGCATGCTAACACATGCCCTGCTCTTCTAAGGGTTCATCAGAGACCTCCATTAATACATCACAGGTTTTGGTACTGGCCACATTTCAGGAAGGGTGGCAGGGGGTGAACAAGCTGTTCTGGCTAATGCACTTATTCATTTGGCCACGCACTAGGAAAGACAGCGTGCTTATCTGCTGCAGGGCACCAGCTCGGCTCCTGAGCTCAGGGACTCTCAGGGGAAGCGTGTGGGGAGGCAGGCCGGTGAATGCCAGCTATGAGCTGGTTTTAAAGCCCCTTTCAGCAGTCTGTTCTGCTCTCCGGGAATTCCAGTAGTTCCCTTTCTCCTTTCACTATTTTTTTCAGCCTCGGAACACCCTGCTTTGCCCCTGGTGCCTCACCGCCAGCGCCTGCCCGAGCTCTGCCCTGGTGTCCTCAGCCATGGCGCAGCCTGCCACAGGCCAGGGCTGGCTCAGGGCTCCACCAGCCACCTCAGGGCCCTGCCAGCACCGGGCCTGCCCTTGTGGCAGCGCTGTACAGCAGCATGGATGCTGGTCACACTGCTGCAGCCCCACAGACTGTCCCCACTGTGGCACCTGCCTCTGGGTCTTCAGCCCAGCCATCACACCCGTCTGCATCCCCTGCGGGGGGACAGCAGGATGAGGGACGGGAGCATGGGGTGAGCCTGTTGGAGGTAGGGGATGAATATTGTGCATGATACTTATTTAATCCTTTCTTCTACCAGTCAGAAATAACGTTGCCTGTGTAGTACTAGTGGTGGCAGACAGGAAAGTATCAGTGGCATCGGTAGACCCCCAGACAGCTTACGGAGTATACCTGAAATGGGAGATAATTTATTTTGTCCTCTATATGCATTTATTCTTTTTTTCTGGAATGTATCATATATAATCTAGTCTTTATGCCCTCCCAGTTGCAGTAGCTTGCTTAGTGAACGTTCAGCAGCGATCAGTTGCAATGGCTCTGTGGCTGACGCTTACCAGGGATTACTGTTTATCATTGCTGACTTCCTGGAAAGCTGCATTGTTAGCCCAAACTGAACATGTCATAAAGGTAAAGCACAAACTAGTTATAATACAAAGGGGAAATTTTCATCAGCATAGTTTTTGCAATTGTGCTCAACAAGCAAAACTTGTCCTTTGTAAGTGCCCAAACATTTTCCTTTTGAAGAAGCCACCGTCTTTCAGCAGGGCTGAGAGCTGGCTAAGAGGCCGTTCAGGGTTCCCATTGCACTGCAGCCTCTCTAGAAGCATTTACAGGTTCCTCTGTGCTCAGACAATGCCTCTTCCCCTTTCTCAAGCAGTGCAGCAATTTTAGCTCCAGTAACTGTTGCCAGTGTGAACAACCTCAGAAAGAATAAAAGGCAAAATGAGCAAGAACTGGACACAAGGAGAGAGGAATTTCAGTGACGGATAGATGTGCAGTACTAGGTTTGGGCTTGTTACATGTGTGGGTGAGATTCAATTCCAAATTCTAATATCTACATTTAGTCATCTTCATGCCTAAATGAATATGTAGGTGAGTGAGCTGGATGTCTAAACTCCCACTGTAGGCACTACTATTAAAGACAAGGAAACGGGGAGTGCATTTATATACAGTAGGAGGGCTATGCTTGTGCAGGTAGTAGGGAGAGAGTTGTATTGGATTTGGTAGAGAAGGGAAGGCCTAGGGAGAACATTATTTTGTGAAAAGCTGTAAAATCTTGTGGCTGTTTTCATTCTGCTTGATTGAAACAAAAGCATTGTATTAAAGCAAAAGTTTTCCTGACCTTTTGAAGAGAAAAAAGCTGCAGGTTTTTATGAGCTCCCACAAATAATATTTTTAATTTTGACTTTTTTCTTTTACTTCCAAAGGTAGCAAAATAAATTATACACAAGTCTTAATCCCCCAGACACACATACACACATACACATGTGCATACACACTTTTCCTTGACCTCTTGACCTCCAGCTTTTACTTGTCTGTATTTTTTCCAAGTTTTTTCAATTCATATAGTATTAGTTTCAGTTTTTCTTTGACAGCTACAGAGTTTTTCCAAATTAAGAAAACTTTGCTCTTAAAATCACAAAAAGGAAAAACCAAAAGCAAGAATACATACAGATAGAAAAGCAATAGTCACATTGTGTTCTGTTGTATTGTCTAGCAACATAAATGCAAAAACAAGCAAGTGAAAAATACAAGTGAAAAGGGACCAAGCAAAGTGCTACAGGTTATGGAAATCTAAAATTTCAATCTAATTTTGAAAAATACTTTGAGATTTTATTTTTCATAAGTCCTTTTGAGTCTTCAAAAATGTATGGATTATTCTTATTGTATTTGAAAAAAATCTGCAAATAAAGACTTTCAGCCAGCTGCCAGCTTTATGCCAGTATTACATATGACTGTAGGAAAACTATGAATTTTCCTTTTCTTGGTAACCAGTTTTAATCCAGGTCAAAACTGCATGCACCAGCAAAATGAGACAACATACAGAATCACTGAAATACCTGAAATTCATAATGAATTCTAGCTCTCAGGCAACGTAATTGTCAGACAATGGAAGACATGAAAGAAGTGCTGTTTTACACTCAGGTGAGGCTCTAGCTGTTAAGGTTACACCATAGGCATCAGCCTTATTCTTCAGAGTGAATTTACTCCACATGTAAAGTGAATGTCTGCCAACTTCTTCCCCGCCCCCATGATTACAAGTGAGCTAAGAGAAGAGGAGGAAGGAATTTAATCACTTTCTTATCCAGACCTCTGAGTAGGTGATGCTAAGAGGGAGTGAAGCCCAACAGGTGCTGTAAGTAAGGAGGCAGTATGCTATGGGATCAGGTGAAGATGCTGATATGTGATTCAGTTCAGATTGCCTTGTTTGTCATATGAACTCTAATTTGGAAAGCGAAGACCAACACATGAAAAAAAGCCCCAAATGAACATCTGTTGCACGGAGATTAAATTGTTTTTTAATAAAGTGAAGGGCTCCACTGCCCTCTTCACCACTCTCCTCCTTGTCTTGTTGCAGACCATGTGTAAGCTCCTCCTTAATCTGGGTGGGGAACATCCCAGGGATCAGCACAGTGGATTGGCTTTTTTCACAGGCTGGAATGGGGTTCAGCTCCTTCTAACAATAACAGTCTCTCTTCCACACTACAATAGGACATGATTGTTTCTCTTCTAGAGAATGTAAATTTATTAATCCTTTCCCTCCACATAGCACACTTACCTTGCAAATGTAATGCTGGATGACCGCCCTGCGTTGAGACAGCACTCATTTCTCCTGCTTCCAGTGAGACACATCTGAAGTTCAGTACAATGGTTCCATAGTCCTGTTTGTATGATCTTTGAAACCCTTCAGCCCCAGAAACAACAACTGGATTTCTATGCCTTTCCTCTGGGACCTAACTTGGTGACTTCAGTCTTAGAGGCTTCTGTCTTCAACTCTAGACTTAACTTGTTTTGCCCTTTTATTAGTCCTTGTGTCTATGGTGACTTGCTGTTACCCCCTTGGAATCACACTGCTCTTTACTTTGTCTTCCTTATCACTACCTTCAGACTCATCCTTTCCCCCTTCTCTTGCTTTGGCTTTGGTCCATTTTACTACGTGGTCTTTCATATCATCCCTTGATTCTCAATCCTGTGACTTCTGTTCCTATTCAGGTGCTTCCTCCTGCATTGGGATTTCCTTCCTCTAACAGTGACCCTACATCTCAGTAGGAGCCCTCGTGCTTTTCCACACTGCAGACTCAGAGCATTTGCAGCATGCAGGAACCTGTGCCTTCACCTCTCCATCCCTATGTGTTTCCTGTTATAATACACTGACTCTTACTCTTCACTTTCTCTGCTGGAGTCAGCATCCAGTGGGTTACAGCACCAATGTAGCCCATTTCATCTCCTTTAGCACACTCTCCTGCTTTCCCCCCCTTCTCAGTCTCTCTTGCCAAATTATTTATAGGAGATTGATTCACAGACCTGTTATTTCTAATTATATCCATTCACTTCTAATATGAATGGCAATTCTGCTAGCAGTTTAGATTGCCAAAAATGTTTTGACCTAAGAAAGAGGAGGTGGTGGCTACATATGCAGATCAGACCCTATAAAAGCACCCTGGGATCAGTGTGTCTTGTCCTTCCTCAGAAATCTCTAAGGTAAGAGTGTCAGAGGCTTTGGACTGGGGAGGTGGGGGATGAAGGGAAACTGACCCTGCATTCCACAAGCACCAGTGCATTCCTGCAGACACTCACATTCATTCAATGGGGGACTGCTAGTGTCAGCTGGGATTTTCAGCCTGCTTTCAAGGCATCCATGTTTTCTGTCTGTAAATTTTCTCTGGAATTCTGTGCAGCAGTAAGAAAGAAGTTGCTAATTCTGTTTTACAATACTGACCAGCTTCCAGTCTGCAAGCCATTCATCTTGTCTTACAAAAGGTAAGATCTAGATTTATTCACTTTCTAGGGAGAGAGAGAGAGATACTCTCAGTTAGAGCTTCTATGCAGGTGTGCTGGCAGTCCCTCTGTTCCTTATATTTATGTCCATTGTATATATACAGCGTGAGAACTGGGCTGGATTGCTGGTGGCTTTGTCACAAGATTCTCAAAGACAGTGGTCCTAAAAGTACTGATCACTGCTACATTGCTGACATTCTCCCCAGGATTCTTCTATAGAGAGCAGTTTCCTACATTAACAGACATTAGGTCCCAAGCTTAGGAGAAGCTGTCCTAAGAAGAAAAACCTTATCAGAAAGTAGTTTGCAATTACTTGACTGTAAATTAAATATATTCTTGAAGCAAACAATTACCTTTTTGGGTGGTTTGTTTTTTTTTGTATTTATCTCAAACATCAAGGGTCACTGGCACTAGCTGTGAAGCAACAGAGAAAGATACATGTGTTTAATATTAATAATTTCTTTTTTCACATGGAAGCTTGGGGAATAGGGTTCGAATATTGTGTATCAAAATGTCAAAGTGCTAAAACAAAGCATTTCAGTCTGAGACCCTTATAAGCTTGTTTATGTCTATGAAAATATTGTATAATTGTGATATAATTATATAAGCAAATACTAATAAACAGAGGGAAATGAAGAAAGAGTGACGCCTACTTGGATAACTAGAAAAATGAGATGGAACAGCAACTAAATTCAAAGTTTCAAATATTTGCACCCAGGAGAATTAACTGTTCATATTGGTCTTTTATATTAATTTACATTAATATATTGTCACTGGAATATAACCCTCACAATTATAAATCTCAACAAGCTATCATGTGTAAAGAATATAACAAGCGTACTTTGACTAAGTGGAGGACAGTTACCATATTATTGATTTCAGGAAAAGTCATATAGAACAGTCAAAAGAAAATAGTAATCAAATACTTTAAAAGGCAACCTACCAAGGCATTTTATATATATTATATGCTAACAGAACGTATACTAACCTACTATATATACGATGCATTGTAATAATACCATAAAGAAACACTACAATAATATCATACAATATCTATACAAAAATACATGGTATATGCACAATATATATATAATATACACTAATGTACTATAATATATACTAACATAGTGTATACTAATGTATTTAATATGCTAATATTATTCCTGTTAGGAATCTTGTAAGAAAATCCGAGATATTATAGGCAATGATAAAACTGTTAGTGAAAAATTAGGTCCATTTTACAACCTTATGTAATTATTTTGTGAAATGGTATAATTTCATTAATAACACTTCAATGAAGTGGTAGCTAGAATCATATAGTTAGGAAAAAAAACATCAGTCAGGAGACTGTACACATGCATTTGAATTGAAAACAGTAAGTTGTGTCATGAAGTCTGTCTACTGACTAAGAAGGAAAAGCAATTATTTTCACATGTAAGCAGTAGAATACTGAGTGGAACAAGTTTTATAATGTACAAAAATACTGTGATCATTAGTAAAATATTATTTCTGCTAGGCTGGCCACACTGCAATAATGAGGTTGCTAAACAGTAAGTGGTTCAGAAAAGAGTTTAAAAAAATATTCTAAGTTCAGAATATCTTTCCTGCAATCAAAGGGAAACTGTTTCTCAAGAAAAAATGAACCAATTATTTGATTTTCACCAGTCTGCCATATCTGGAAGTATTGACAGAGAAATGAGCTGCTTAATTTATACAGAAAAGCTGCTCAATATCCAATTTGTAGGTAGATGAACCTAGATAAAATGAGGCTTAAAAAAAAAAAAAAAAGGATTAATTCGGAACAGTGTTAATTTTGGAACAATATGTCTAAATTACAGCTTCAAAATTGCATGAAACTTTTCAGTCAACTCTTTGGCAATAATTAACAGGGTTACTGATTTCTTATTTTTTTTTAAATACTAGTGAACGAATGCAAGACTACTCAGTTTCTGTTACGAAAAAGATGAAAAGTTGAAGAGATCAGCTTTGTTAACACATGGATCAGTGGAATAACTGAAATAATTGACAACTTGGGCTATTTTATCCTAAGGGAATATCTTCAATGAGAAGTGCTAATAATATTAGCTCTCTGCATATCCAGTGTACCATACTTCTTTCAGTGTTTTACTGTAAAAAAAAATCTCATAGTCTGAAAGATAAATGAGAGGGCCTTCACAACTCCTAAATTGGGAGTATCTAGTGAGTGCAGTGTTTAGAACATTGGAAAGGATTTGTTCATCCTGTCAATTAAAAAAAAATAAAAACAAAACAAAAACCATAGAAAGGACTCCTCTGTAAACGCAGTTGTCCAGTAGGCCTAGAGATCTGACTACATAAAACCAAAACAGAGCACAGCAAGTTATAGAACAGAGCTCTGCATTAACCAAAAAATGAAACAGCCAGATCAATCAGCCAATAGACACAACAGAGCAACATCTAATCCACTATGCTCTATGAGTGTTTCTTCCATCATGCACTATTATCATGTATTTTCCATCCTCTCAGATTCCTGCTGCGTTATCCCTTGTGAACAGCAGCCATGTCATCAGACTCCGAGATGGCCATCTTTGGGGAGGCGGCTCCTTACCTCCGAAAATCGGAAAAGGAGAGAATCGAGGCCCAGAACAAGCCTTTCGATGCCAAGTCATCCGTCTTTGTGGTACATGCAAAGGAATCCTATGTGAAAAGCACAATACAGAGCAAAGAATCAGGGAAAGTCACTGTCAAGACTGAAGGTGGAGAAGTGAGTAAAAAAACTTTCAGGTCTTGAGAATACATTTCTGCTGTGGACTTTTATGATTTTTATTTATTTGATGGCAAATATGTATCTTTCTTTCCTCTGACAGACCCTGACCGTGAAGGAAGATCAAATCTTCTCCATGAACCCTCCCAAGTACGACAAGATCGAGGACATGGCCATGATGACCCACCTCCACGAGCCCGCTGTGCTGTACAACCTCAAAGAGCGTTACGCAGCCTGGATGATCTACGTAAGTACCAGCAGCAGCCTGCCTTTGGGCAGCCGGGAGGAACTGCTCTGCCAGGCCAAGTGGGAGCCAACGTGCTGTCTCCCTTCCTCGCAGACCTACTCGGGGCTCTTCTGCGTCACTGTCAACCCCTACAAGTGGCTGCCGGTGTACAACCCGGAGGTGGTGTTGGCCTACCGAGGCAAGAAGCGCCAGGAGGCCCCTCCACACATCTTCTCCATCTCGGACAACGCCTATCAGTTCATGCTGACTGGTGAGTGGCAACGTCTATCTCAGAGGGATTGTACCATGAAGTTCTCTGAAGGCATGCTCTGTCCCAGTAATAAAATGAGACTTTTTCAAAGCTTTCATGGTTCTCATGCATACATGCCAAAAGTGACTCTTTTACTATCTTCACCCCATTGTTTCTACTATTTTGAATTACAGACACCCTTGCACTCACTGAGGGGTTCTAGAGGGTTTTTTGGCTGGTTGGTTGGTGTTTTAAGTTAAGCTGACAGCATAGAGTTGAGAACATTAAACTTACCTGACTGCGTTTCATTCAGCTCAGTATTGTTCATTGAGTTTTAAGCACTGTTCTCCACTTTGTCCCTTTCACAGATCGCGAGAACCAGTCGATCCTGATCACGTACGTACACCCCCTGCTCGGGTCCCTGTGGGGCTGCCCGGTGCCAGGGGACCTCCTGCCTGACCACACACTCTCTGTGTCTCTCTTTGGGTTGACAGCGGAGAATCCGGTGCTGGGAAGACTGTGAACACGAAGCGTGTCATCCAGTACTTTGCAACAATTGCAGCGAGCGGGGATAAGAAGAAGGAAGAGCAGCAGCAGGCAGGCAAAATGCAGGTGAGGTTCTAGGGATGGGAACCTGAAACTATCCAATTTATTTATGAGGTGTATCATGACAATAAGGTTTCTGTGTTAGGGGACACTTGAGGATCAAATCATCAGCGCCAACCCACTGCTGGAGGCCTTTGGAAACGCCAAGACTGTGAGGAACGACAACTCCTCACGCTTTGTAAGTTGTTGCCTGGCACAAAACAACTTCTTCCTTATCAGCGCACTGACTCAGATATTCTCGCAGTCAGGACTGGAAAAATGGATCTCAAGTGAGTTTTCTGCTTCTTTCAGGGCAAATTCATCAGAATCCATTTTGGCGCCACGGGGAAGCTGGCTTCAGCTGACATTGAAACATGTAAGTGACCCTTCTGGCCTGATCCCTCTCCTCCCAGCCTTCCTCAGTTCTTGCGCTCACTCTGTCCTACCGTCCTCGCCAGACCTGCTGGAGAAGTCCAGAGTCACTTTCCAGCTCAAGGCAGAAAGAAGCTACCACATATTCTATCAGATCATGTCCAACAAGAAGCCAGAGCTAATTGGTAGGAAAGATCACTAACTTCTCCAAGCAAGCATCACGCAGCAACACTCCATTCCTTTACGTGCCAATTCCATTTGATCGCTATGTGTTCGATCTTCTTTTCAGAGATGTTGCTCATCACCACCAACCCATATGACTATCAGTATGTGAGTCAAGGTGAGATCACGGTTCCCAGCATTAATGACCAGGAAGAGCTGATGGCCACAGATGTAAGTAACACACAGAAGTGTCCTTAGGCGCACTCTGACCTTTAACAGGCAAGGTACTTACTCTAATGATTCTTCTACCAGAGTGCCATTGACATCCTGGGCTTCACCGCTGATGAGAAGACAGCCATCTACAAGCTGACAGGGGCTGTCATGCACTACGGGAACCTGAAGTTCAAGCAGAAGCAGCGTGAGGAGCAGGCAGAGCCGGACGGCACAGAAGGTACCAGCACAATACACACCACAGCACAGATTATACCAGAGCACTCACTGATACAGGCAGTAATTCAGAGTCAGCATCACAGAATCGCAGCCACAGAACGGTCAGGGCTGGAAGGGACCTCTAGAGATCACCGAGTCCAACCCTCCTGCTAAAGCAGCTTCTCCTAGAGCAGAGCCTGTCCATTTCCCCAGGTGCTGGTATTGTACAGTAGAAACATGACCGAAGCAGAGGACTTTGCTGGAAGAGCACAACTCAGTGGAAGATGCAGATTATTCTGAAGCATGCAAACTATGAGGGCCAGTGATTCCGAGAGCACACTGCTGCTATTGGCGGAGGCAGCCAGAAGCAACACAAGCTTTGCTGCTGTGCTGAATGGCAGCTTCCCAGACCCAGCACAGACCTAGGAGCCACCCTGCTCACTGCCTGAAGTTTATGTACCCAGGTCTCATTTACCATCAGCTGTAGTCCCCTCCTAATGGAATTGTTTCCAGGTGGTAGGAAGCCAGAATCCTGAAGCTGCTCTGCTTCAAAGCCCATATTCTGGAGACAGCTCACAATGCCTCAGCTGAGAGCATCGTGCTGCTGCATTTTACATGGCGGGGTTTAAAGAAGCATCTGCTAATATGGCACCTATGGCTTATATGTTCTACATTTTTTGTAGTCTCAGCATGTCTTCTGGCCTTCTTTTTTGTAAATAGGCATCTGAGATGTCTATCACATTTGCTTTGCCTAGCATCATTCAAAGGTGCATTCCTTAGAAATTCATGGGAGTATTTCTATGAAACCAGAGTTATTTGCATATGTCATAAGTATGTACTCTTAAGGTTTTGGGTGGTTTTATCTTGAGTTGTTTTTTAGTGCATGTAGTTTGTGGGGGTTTTAGGAAAGTTAAGACAAGTGAAAATGACTGCAAGGAATACAATGGCATGGAATCTGACAATGATGAATAGCAATGATAGATTAGGCTACAAATAATACTTGTAATCATTGCATGAATATAACAAAAGAGTTATAGAAGAATATAATATAATGACTGCTTAATTATTAAAAACAACTCTATAAAAATGAAATAAAACTTAAGATCCAATTTTCTTTATGTTTCATACTTTACTCTTTCTAGCAATAAATGTACATTAAATACATAGCTGTAAATAAAATGTATAATAGAAGCCGCTCAAAATTAGCATCTGTATAGTTCCTCTATACAGATGAGGTTTGGCCTTCTGACTTTGAAGGACTCTGTATATAATACTGGTGCTTGCTATCATCTTTGCTATGAGACAGGCAGCAAATTGGAAAGTGATGACAAGAGTATATCCAGTGCTCTACTGCTTGTTTTTAATGATCTAGATTCATAGAAACTGAGAGCTGGGAAAGACATATGTGTGCGATATTTATCCTTAGGGAGAATATGGTTCCATTACGAAATTTGTACGAAATACTTTTTCATACTTTTGGCATAATTCTTCACTACCTCTCTATCTCTAATAACAGTAGAGTTTCACCGAGTATAATTTTGAGTGCAGTGTATTTCAATATCAACACATTTCCTTTTCTGTTTATTCTGAAATTGTGACTTATTTGACCTGGCATTTTCATGGCCCTTGGTCCTTTTGTCTGTCTAGTCACTTGTTTCAAAATTTGCATGTTCATTGTAAAGGCATTTGGAAGAATCTTTCCATTTACAAATCATCTAAATTAAATGAGGGAAAAAATCAGTAAATCAAGAAAAATCACAATATATTTAAAGTATATGTGACTTTTGCAGAAATTACTCTGAACTACTACAAGTAGTATCTACTGGAGAGCCAATATTCAAAGCTGCTGTATGCTTGTTTCCTTAGTTGCTGACAAGGCTGCCTACCTGATGGGTCTCAACTCAGCAGATTTGCTCAAAGCCCTCTGCTACCCCCGTGTCAAGGTTGGGAATGAGTATGTGACCAAGGGTCAAACCGTGCAGCAGGTAAGAGAGAAGTGATGACAGAAAAAAAGATGACATGAATTTAAAACTTTGAACTTCCTCTTTTGCCCTGGATGGCAACTTTTATTTTACTTTTCTTTAGGTATACAACTCAGTGGGGGCCTTGGCAAAATCTGTCTTTGAGAAGATGTTCCTATGGATGGTTGTTCGCATCAACCAACAGCTGGATACCAAGCAACCCAGACAGTACTTCATTGGTGTCCTGGACATCGCTGGCTTTGAGATCTTTGATGTAAGAGGAGAGGCTTCACACAATTTTCCTGGAAGGGGCATTAAGAAACTGGAATAATTTGACGTTTGTTGTTTGGGGGTTTTTTAAGCATGGCTTGTTTTTATTTATTGGATAATTCTGACATTCCTGTAGGAATGGCATTCTTCTGGTTCTCATAGTACGTATTATGCCACAAGGGCTGCAGATTTTTATAGATGTCTGCTGTTGCATGCAGAAGTGAAAATTGCATTGAAAACTGATATGAAAATGTTAAAGAACTGATAGGTAATAGCAGAAACAGATTTTGAGGAAGTTAAAATATGGCATCTTGAAGGAAGATCTTGTTAATGCTGAAACCAGATTCCTTCCAGATGCTTAAAGTAGACTGGCAGTGCAGACAAATTCAAGCAGATGAAAAGCTGGACTTAGACTAAGCTCTGCAACACTTTTCAGAGCTCATAAATGTGTTGAGACTGTGCCAGGGCCTGAAATGATAGATATATTACAGGATGGAATATTCTGGTCACCTGTCCAGTCCCATGACCAGAAATTGAGGACCCCAGTCATGGAGACCTTACCTTAAAGGGTTAAAATAAAACCTGTTGGAAGATGGAAAGTGTTCCTGGAACTGAACTTCACAAGTAAGTAAATCTCTGCATTCTGCAGTTCAACAGCCTGGAGCAGCTGTGCATCAACTTCACCAATGAGAAGCTGCAACAGTTCTTCAACCACCACATGTTTGTGCTGGAGCAGGAGGAGTACAAGAAGGAGGGAATTGAATGGGAGTTCATTGACTTTGGGATGGACCTGGCTGCCTGCATTGAGCTCATTGAGAAGGTTCTTAAGGCCTACATAAATAATTTTCCAGATGTAAAACATAAAAGGAATCTGCTATGGTCAAATTAAACTGCTCTAACATGTGGCACTCACACTTAATGTAGCACTTAACAGGATTTTTTTCTGGGCGTCAGGCATCTCAGATATATTTTCATTTGTCTGTTACTTGTTGCCTGTGGGATTCTGTTACATAAGACTTAGAATTACCATGGGGAAAAAATTTCAGTCCTAGTCATCACTGTTCTGGAGTTCATACTCAAATGCATGTATTTTAATACATGGGGAGTGATTAAACACACTGAGAAACTTCTATTTTAATATATTTAAAGAAATTTTCTATCTTGGTTCCAAGAAAAAGCATTTAGGAAGTATAAACTTCCTTACATATGAATCCTACTAATTTCATTCATTTGGCTTTCCATCTTCAACTAACATGCACATAGTGAATTTCTACATGCTAGGTCTTTATTACATCGCAACCCTGAAACTTATGGGTGATCCTGTTTTCATATAGCTGATGACACTAACAAAACACCCTTTCTGGAAAAACATAAAATTACACATTCAGAGGAAGGGGGTTTGTAAGATTGTTATGTTCCATTCCTCTCTCTTTGATAATTCTCTCTGCTTCTTGTTTCCACACTTTCTTCACGTGTTGCTATTTCTCCCAGCCCATGGGCATCTTCTCCATCCTGGAAGAGGAGTGCATGTTCCCCAAGGCAACTGACACCTCTTTCAAGAACAAGCTCTACGACCAGCACCTGGGCAAGTCCAACAACTTCCAGAAGCCCAAGCCTGCCAAAGGCAAGGCTGAGGCCCACTTCTCCCTGGTGCACTATGCTGGCACGGTGGACTATAACATCACTGGCTGGCTGGAGAAGAACAAGGACCCCCTGAATGAAACTGTTGTGGGGCTGTACCAGAAATCGTCCCTGAAGACGCTGGCCTTACTCTTTGCCTCTGTTGGTGGAGGAGAAGCAGGTGATTTCTTTGAAATCATTTCTACTATAATTTACAGAAATAGAATCTTGTAATAATATTTCACAATAATATTTACATTTCAAAAATTGAAAACCCAAAACCTCACCTACTTTCTGGAACTCAGTCACTCAGACTTATAAAGGATATTACATTTCCCTAGATACCTTAATAGATTTGTAGGTTTTAAGGCAAGACAGCTGTATTACAACACTAACCCAGGTTAGCTGACATACCAAATTTCTGTAATATGAGGCATTCCCAAATGCTGCAGGGAATACAATCAATGTATTAACATGCTACTAAATTTATACGTACAGGGAGACTGCATTTAGTGTACTCACTAGCCATTTCTTAAATTTCTTAAATATCTTACTATGCAAAAAGTTACGTTTTATTTCCTGTTTGCCTTTTCTTAATGTCAGCTTGAAGTCATTAGACTTCCATTCTGCTATCATCTGAAAAAATCATCTGCCTTTGTAGCTTTAAATACTGTATGCATTTGCAGATTTTGAACATATTATTACATTTTCTACTTTTTTAAGACAAACACACAAAGCTCTTCAGATTCTAATCACATGCCTTTGTTGTTCATTTCTTTTTTTAAAAAAAATATTATTGTTTAGAGAGTGGTGGCGGTGGCAAGAAGGGCGCCAAGAAGAAGGGTTCTTCTTTCCAGACTGTCTCTGCTCTTTTCCGGGTACTGTAGAACAATCATTAAACAATTTACCACATTGTGAAAAAAATAAAGAAAATTCAGTTCAGAAAAGTATTAGATTGATCTAATATACAAGATCTTTAATTTCAGAAAGGATAGTCACACGATTCTTAATAAAGAAGGATTCTCATTGAATCCTTGGAATCGTTCTTTCAGAACTGCCCGAAAATTATGACAAAAGAGATACTGACCATGGTTTTATTGCAGTGGTTTTACTCTACCTAACATTGTGATTGTGTAAGTGATCCAGGTCTTTGCTCTTGCTCTTAAGGAAAATTTAAACAAGCTGATGAGCAATCTGCGAAGCACACATCCCCATTTTGTGCGATGCCTTATTCCTAATGAAACAAAAACACCTGGTAAGTTGTTAAAATTCAAAGATGTGATAAATCTTTTCTTCTCTGTGCAGTATAATGAAGTACAAATTCATTATGTCATTTATTAGGTGCCATGGAGCATGAGCTGGTGCTGCATCAGCTGCGGTGTAACGGTGTGCTGGAAGGGATCAGAATTTGCAGGAAAGGGTTCCCCAGCAGAATAATCTATGCAGACTTCAAACAGAGGTCAGATTCTATGCCATCCACCCACCACCATATCCACCAATGCTGAATAATTTGCATTTCCTGTTTTAATTACTGTGTGACTTATGGAAGGGGTTCACTGTACCTGCCTTTAGGCATACAAAAGTCAATTGTCCGAGTCAGTCATCCAGTTTCTTTCTTTAGCTAACTAGAAAAACAGGCATTTTCAAACGGCAAGTATTTATTCCTATCCTTGATTCATATTCTGGTATGGGTTACTGCATTTTTTTATTAACTATCCAGAAATGAAGTTGCCTACCTTAGACTTAGTTAACTTCTGGGTATCACAGTAAGATGACTTGCAGCCATCAGCATGGAAATGTGAATAAAGAAACTACAAGATATTCTAACTTGTTGGAAAAGAAAATAAAATAAAAAGATCTTGTTTCTTGTTCTGTATCAGCTTGAAAATATTCACATAATATGTGCTGCCACTATTTTTGATGAAGAATTTATTTTCCTCTCCACATATTTTGTTATTGCACATAAAGTTCTCGTTTGGAGATAAGGCATTAGATAATAGGGAATGTGAAATACGCCAGCAGTTAGTCATGGATATCAGTACCCATACTGTGTCAAGAATTTCTGGACTAAGTGTAAGGTTTTTCCTAAAAACATTTACCCACGAAAATTTGATTTCTAAACAATAGAACATAGTTCAGACATTCAATTCTCTTCCACTCTTGATCTCCCCTTCAGAGAGTCTTAACAATGACATCAGTTGGTACAGGTTTGATTGGGCTTTCAGGAATCTGACCCTCTTCATATTCTGCTTCGTTCCACAGATACAAGGTGCTTAATGCCAGCGCTATCCCAGAGGGACAGTTCATTGACAGCAAGAAGGCCTCTGAGAAACTCCTTGGATCTATCGATGTGGATCACACCCAGTACAAATTTGGTCACACCAAGGTACAAATGCTGCTTGACTGATGTACTGTGCTTGCAATACCCAACAGTTATGTACTCCAGCATTCTCTTTGTCAAGGTCTTCTTCAAAGCTGGGCTGCTGGGACTCCTGGAGGAGATGAGAGATGAGAAGCTGGCACAGCTCATCACCCGCACACAAGCCATGTGCAGGGGTTACCTGATGAGAGTGGAGTTCAAGAAAATGATGGAAAGGAGGTAGATGCTTACACTTATTTGGCTTGCTGGGCCACTCCTCATGAGATAACAAGGACATGAACAAAACTGAAAATACGCTGCTTCTCACCAAATCTCATTTCTTTCTCATTAACTTGGTCTACTATATGTGGGTGTATTTCAGAGTATACCCTGCCAGTAGATGAAGCAGTATAAAGCCCTGATACACGAAAAATTTATCGCTTTTAACTTATAACACTCTTTGTACTAATTTTTTGCTGAATTCAGTAAGTGGCTACATTACATGTATGCCCAGAAACCAGGTATCTAGTCTAAGCTAATTACTTTATGTCACCTTTATAATCAAAAGTGAGAAACATGTACTTCTAGCATAAGAGAACTATCTTCTTCCCTTGGATAATTGTCATGAAACGGACCAAGTCAACTTCTGTAGGTGTTCCTTTTCTTTGCTTAAGAAAGTGAGTCAAACATCTGGACTTCAAAACAGTCCAAACAGGCTGACAATCTACATCACAGTAGGTAGTTTTTCTCAGAGATGTGTATTTTGTAATACATCAAATAATATATTTTAAAATGTTCATAAATATATAATTAATAATATAGAAATATTTTATGTACACACATATGTAGAACTATAAGATACTATATGTATAAATTCATGTTATACATATTGATATGTACAAATAAATATGTATGACAAATTTTAAAATATGTAACATAATATATTCTTATTACTTTTCAGGGAGTCCATCTTCTGCATCCAGTACAACGTTCGTGCATTCATGAACGTGAAGCACTGGCCCTGGATGAAGCTGTACTTCAAGATCAAGCCCTTGCTGAAGAGTGCAGAGTCTGAGAAGGAGATGGCCAACATGAAGGAAGAGTTTGAGAAAACCAAGGAAGAGCTTGCAAAGTCTGAGGCAAAGAGGAAGGAGCTGGAGGAGAAAATGGTGAAACTGGTGCAGGAGAAGAATGACCTGCAGCTCCAGGTGCAGGCGGTGAGTATTGCTAATGTTTTTGGCTTGTAATGTCCTGTGTAAAATGATCCTAAATGTGTCAGTAACAGACAAGTTATCCCCAAAACGTATTTATTTTAAAAACATACACATATTTTGTAAAATAGGAACCAAAACCACACAGCGAAGCTAGCAGAAAACTACAAATATTAATTATGATGTGAATTATTTGCAGCTGATTCCTTGCACTTTAAAATCAGAAGCAAAGTCATCAATTTCCAGTTAGTAAATAGTACAATTTACAGTATGGCATTTTAAATCATACATGGAAACTGACAGTAGCAATTATCACATCTTCATAAACACTATACATACTATATAATTTTCATGTCTTATCATCTGATCAATGAAGGTAGTCTGGAGGTACTATTAACACCTTTTATATGGAGAATCACAATGGATTCATGTGGAGTAGGAGGGGTTGAGAGTGTCAGTCATTTCTCTAGTATTTATGGTCCTTGGCTCCTCCGGAAAAACACTGATGGAAGTAGAGTCCTTCCCTTTTTCTCTAGAAATAAAAAGATAGCAACAAAAATCCCCTTAAAACTGTTTTTATCAGCATGGATTAGGAGTCATCTGACCCCATTCTGATGGGTCAGATGAGCTAGTAGCCTCAGGTTTTCTTCATTTTCAGCAATGAGAAATTCATCCTTTTAGAGTGTGATATAGTTAATCCAAGATTGTAAGGTTTTGTTGCTGTTGAATGGACTGCATATTCATATCATGGCAGATACCTATATCTGCATTAGACAAACCCACTGTAGCTATCTTGCTGAGCTACAAAAAGTCCTCTGCCTGGATAGTGTCATTGCTCTTCACTAGAGCAAAGAGAAAAAGAATAAGCAGTATGTAGAAAATAAAGATTATTTCTTAGTAACATCCATTTTAGAATGCATGTGAATTCAGGTAATTGGTACTGTCCTTGTAAACGCCAGTCTCCCAAACTGTTGTTCTAGACCACAAAGGCCTTGAAACATGTTTAATTCAACTCCTGCCTTTGAAACAGTGATCTTAACAAAAAATTTTGCCAAAACTAAAAATTAAATTCATACTCAGGAAATCTTTTTGGAAGAGTTGTAACACAATTTTCTCAGCTGAATGCTGCAGTTTTTAGCATTCAGGTTTTAAATACTAAAAATCTATGTTAAAAAGGTATGCTAACGAATCTGCCTACATGGTACTCTTCAGTAGAACTCTATGCCAGTTTCCAGTGCAGTCAAATGCAACAACAGTAAAATGATGAAAAGCTAAAGGGAGATACTGCCATGTCTGATTCCAGGCTCTACCTTCAAATTAATATTGGATTTGCATGAGTAGTTCAGGAGTTTTAAAAAAATGCTCAGAAGCTATATTTATAGCGTGATAAAATATTACTTTATTTTCTGGGCTGCAAGCAGTCCAAAAAAACCAGATATTCTTAAAATAATGAGTTTTAACTACAAAGAACATTGTAAGCTACTTTGAAAATAATAATTTCTTTTTGAATATCAGTGACAAAAAACAATTCTTTGAAAATCACTTTATCTAAATGAGCCATTTTGTGTAGGAAGCTGATGGTTTGGCTGATGCTGAGGAAAGGTGTGACCAGCTCATCAAAACGAAAATCCAGCTGGAAGCCAAAATTAAAGAGCTGACAGAGAGAGCAGAAGATGAAGAAGAAATGAATGCTGAGCTGACAGCCAAGAAGAGAAAACTGGAGGATGAATGTTCAGAGCTCAAGAAAGATATTGATGACCTGGAGTTAACGTTGGCCAAGGTTGAGAAGGAAAAACATGCCACTGAAAACAAGGTATGAGGCAGAACCTGTCACCCCTACTCCAGAAAAGAGCATGTGCTGTTACAGGACTTCTGCATCTACTTCCTTTATTTACACTTGCTCTCTTCTTCTCAAAGGTGAAAAACCTCACAGAGGAGATGGCAGCCCTGGACGAGACCATTGCCAAGCTGACTAAAGAGAAGAAAGCCCTCCAAGAGGCCCATCAGCAGACACTGGATGACCTGCAGGCAGAGGAGGACAAAGTCAATACGCTGACCAAAGCTAAGACCAAGCTGGAGCAGCAAGTGGACGATGTAAGCACGGTTGTCCAGAAGAACAGGGCGGGTATAGATTATAGAACTGGCTGGTAGAGCACTGATGGTTATCTTCTATTCAGCTGGAAGGGTCCCTGGAGCAAGAGAAGAAACTGCGCATGGACCTTGAGAGAGCTAAGAGGAAACTCGAAGGAGACCTGAAGCTGGCCCATGACAGCATCATGGACTTGGAGAACGACAAGCAGCAGCTGGATGAGAAACTGAAGAAGTAAGTGTGGCTGTGGGGCACCAGACTGTGGGGCTGGTGCGCTTGGCGGGTTTTGCTCAGACGCTAACACAGTTTGCTTTGCCCAAAGGAAAGACTTTGAAATCAGCCAGATCCAGAGCAAAATTGAGGACGAGCAAGCTCTGGGCATGCAGTTACAGAAGAAGATCAAGGAGCTGCAGGCAAGTGTCTGGCCCTTCCCCTCTCTCAGCCAGTCTCAGGTCGGGAAGGAGGAGGGCATGGGTGCGAAGGGTGCCTAATGTTCCCCAGGCTCGTATTGAGGAGCTGGAGGAGGAAATTGAGGCAGAGCGAACCTCTCGGGCAAAAGCCGAGAAGCATCGGGCTGACCTGTCGAGGGAGCTAGAGGAGATCAGCGAGCGCCTGGAAGAAGCCGGAGGGGCTACCGCCGCTCAGATTGAGATGAACAAGAAGCGTGAGGCAGAATTTCAGAAGATGCGTCGTGACCTGGAGGAGGCCACGCTGCAGCACGAAGCCACGGCTGCGGCCCTGCGCAAGAAGCACGCGGACAGCACCGCTGAGCTTGGGGAGCAGATCGACAACCTGCAGCGAGTGAAGCAGAAGCTGGAGAAGGAGAAGAGTGAGCTCAAGATGGAGATTGACGACTTGGCCAGTAACATGGAGTCTGTCTCCAAAGCCAAGGTACATAAATATTTCCTTGTAGTAATCCAAACATAATGAAGTATTTATATTTGAACATAGAAATTGAAGTTAGTCATACTTTAATATAAATAGCTGCATTTTACAACTTGAATTTGAATTTATATATTTCAGTACTGGTATAATATTATATTGTGTCCTTTGGGTGAGAGCTAAAACCTTTAGTTGAAGCATGTAGGCTAAGGAACTATGGGGTCATATTGCTTGGTTCAGAAAATTATGATAATGAAAAGAAAGGCACAGACCTTATCAGTTTTTTAGTTTCTTCTAAAATAGAAATTACTCCTACCCTTCCCTTTCCTTTTATCCCTATTTTCTTTCCCAGCCTTAAATACTGCAATGACATAATCACTAAGAGCCAAACAGAATTTTAAAATAATTTGTCATGTTACATCCCATCCTTTATATCTATTGAAGAAATGGACTGTACATTAAAAAATTATATAAATGCTGGGATTTAGGAAGCAAATTCCATAGAAGTCTCTATTATTTAACCAAGACATTTAACTTTAATTCTAAATCAGTAGCTTCTTTTTTAGCCTTTTGTAAGACTTTACATTCTCAGTAATTACGTGTTGAACCTTCAATCATCTTCCATTCTGTTCTTCATGCAAATAGGCAAATCTGGAGAAGATGTGTCGTTCGCTAGAAGATCAACTCAGTGAGATTAAGAACAAGGAGGAAGAACAACAGCGCACAATTAATGACATTAGTGCACAGAGAGCTCGGCTACAAACAGAATCTGGTAAGATTTATTTTTTTTTAAGACAACATTGTGTATGAGCTGGGGCTTTAAAAAAAAAAAAAAATCCACCAGGTTCCCTAGGTCTTTTTGACCCTGGGTTGAACAATAGCCAGAAATATGCTCTTTTAACAAAGGTGGGCAACTGAATCTGGAGCTGCATTAGGAGTAATGCAGGTTAACAGAGGGTGATCCCCTTGCTCAGCACACGTGAAGCCACGCCTGGAGTGCTGTGTCCAGTACTATGTTCCTCAGTCCAGAGAGATACAGACATCCTGGAGCAGGACCAATAATGTGTTTAAGGGACCGGAACAACCAGTCACTGGAACAAACTCCCCCAGGGTGTGGTAGAGCTCAATCACCGGAGGCTTTCAAGACACAGCTGAACAGGGTGCTAGACAATCTCATCTACTCTGCCCTTCCCATGAAAGGTTGGATCAGATGACCTTTCAATGTCCTTTCCAACATGGACTATTCTATGATTCTGTGGCTGGAGTTTCAAAGAATAATTCATCTATTTCATAACCTAGAGTGCTGATTCCCAGGAGACATTCAGGACAGGACAATGATATTACTTGAGCACATACACCATATAGGACTCATTCTGTTAACTCGAGGTTTGAAGGGACCACTGCACTTAGTTCAAACATACACCATGCCCACTTTCTAATAGCTGACTAGTCTTCCTGTATCTCATTTCTTGTCTATAATATAAATATTTCAGCACGCTCAGAGATATGGATAGGTATCAGTGATTAGGATCCCATACAAGAAATAATACTTTTTAACTAAAATTATTTTCACATGCATTTAATTACCAAGGTTAATACTTTTAAATAAGTCATTAAAAGGTTCTTTTACTCATCTGAACTCTCCCAGGTGAATATTCACGACAGGTGGAGGAGAAAGATGCTCTAATTTCACAGCTGTCAAGAGGCAAGCAAGCTTTCACCCAACAGATTGAGGAACTCAAGAGGCACCTAGAGGAAGAGATAAAGGTGAGAAGGCTTCGTCATAAACATATGAAATCACAGAATCAACAAGATGAGAGAGAGAAAAAAACACTTAGGTAACTCAGTGCAGGTCTTATGTTAGCTTTGCTCCCCCAGCCTTGCAGCCTATGCACTATTTTTTTGCAGATTCCCAGGTCTTACTCTCTCACTCAGTAGCTTGCACTCCCTCCCACCAGAATAACCCAGTGTCTATCAACACTGCAGTCAGCCTTCCCAGGATATTTCTATTCATTCTTGCACAACGCTCTTTTTTCTCCCAGGCCAAGAACGCGCTGGCCCACGCCTTGCAGTCTGCTCGCCACGACTGTGACCTGCTGCGGGAGCAATACGAGGAGGAGCAGGAAGCCAAGGGGGAGCTGCAGCGCGCCCTGTCCAAGGCCAACAGCGAAGTGGCCCAGTGGAGAACCAAATACGAGACGGACGCTATTCAGCGCACGGAGGAGCTGGAGGAGGCCAAGTACGTGGGAAGCGGGATGTCAAACGGCTGGAGAAGACTGAGGCTGTCAAGGGAAAGTGGAGTCTCTGGGAGTGGGTTACGACAGGGGTGGGACAAAGGCAGGGATCTGTTGTCTTTGTGGTAGAGGGGTCAGAGGGAGAGACAGGAAAGCGTGCTGTGGAAAAAGTGCAAACTGGAAGGACAAACGTAGCCCTTAGGGCTAGAAATGCGGAACCAGGCTGAATACTCCTTAGGTGCTAGGACACAGAGTGACAGAACCTGTAGGCAGCATGCAGTCTTGGAACAGAAAAAACACTGTGAAAGGCACTGGGCTCAGAGCCCCCAGAAGCGGCCAGCTGCCCTCTCACCGAAGTACAAAATGGGCTGCCCTCTGGTCTCTGACCTGGAGCTGTACTTATCTCCCCCCAGGAAGAAGCTGGCCCAGCGCCTGCAGGAAGCAGAGGAACACGTTGAAGCTGTGAATGCCAAATGTGCCTCCCTGGAGAAGACAAAGCAGAGGCTGCAGAATGAAGTGGAGGACCTGATGATTGATGTGGAGCGATCAAATGCTGCCTGCGCAGCTCTGGATAAGAAGCAGAAGAACTTTGACAAGGTCTTGTGGGCTCCAGCCCTGGGGTTCCTGGGCAGAGCGTCCCCTCCCGATTGCCACATCCACGCTCACGTGCCGTTTCCCTTCAGATCCTGGCAGAATGGAAGCAGAAGTATGAGGAAACGCAGGCTGAGCTGGAGGCCTCCCAGAAGGAGGCTCGCTCCCTCAGCACGGAGCTCTTTAAGATGAAGAATGCCTACGAGGAGTCCCTGGACCACCTGGAAACGCTGAAGCGTGAGAACAAGAACTTGCAGCGTAAGTCCCTGGCCCTCCGCTCCTGGCTGGGCTTTCCCACTGTCCACCACTACCCACCGCTCCACAGGGGTCTGTGCCTGCGTGTCTGCAAAGATGCCCGTCACCTTGGTGCGGCAGGACCCTTCCCGTTCTGCTCCGTGCCTGACCGTGCCGTTGGCCTTTGCTCCCACAGAGGAGATCGCTGACCTCACAGAGCAGATTGCAGAGGGCAGCAAGGCCATTCATGAGCTGGAGAAAGCCAAGAAGCAGATTGAGCAGGAGAAATCTGAACTCCAGGCCTCGCTGGAGGAAGCTGAGGTACACAGCATTACTTATGGCTCTCTTACATGTCTTGGATCTCTGTCTCGTTGTAAACACTGCGGAGTCATTGCCAGGCACAGGAGGAAAAGAGCGTTTGTATAAAAGCGTGGCAATAATATCTAAACGTGGCATTCCTTTATACTCAGGGCTTCAGGTTCAACATTTGTCTTATGAAAAGTATTCCTGTTCACTCTTTCTTAGGCATCCCTTGAACATGAAGAGGGGAAGATCCTGCGCCTCCAGCTTGAGCTCAACCAGGTGAAGTCTGAGATTGACAGGAAGATAGCCGAGAAAGATGAGGAGATTGACCAGATGAAGAGGAACCACCTCAGAATTGTGGAGTCCATGCAGAGCACCCTGGACGCTGAGATCAGGAGCAGGAATGAGGCCCTGCGGCTGAAGAAGAAGATGGAGGGAGACCTGAATGAAATAGAGATTCAGCTGAGCCATGCCAACCGCGTGGCTGCAGAGGCACAAAAGAACCTGAGAAACACACAGGCGGTGCTCAAGGTCCATTCAACAGAAGTTGCCAACAAAGAAATTTATTAGGTGGTATTTTTGGTACCAAACAACTCTGAATCTGCTTATAATTTCTTTTCATGGCTCTACAGGATACCCAGCTGCACTTAGACGATGCTCTGAGGACACAGGAGGACCTGAAGGAGCAGGTGGCCATGGTGGAGCGCCGAGCAAACCTGCTGCAGGCTGAAATTGAGGAGCTACGGGCGGCACTAGAACAAACAGAGAGGTGTAGAAAGGTGGCTGAGCAGGAACTGATGGATGCAAGTGAGCGTGTGCAGCTCCTCCATACCCAGGTGAGATCATTTCGTGAGAAATGTACTCTTGGTAAGTAGGAGAACATCTATATGCTTTATTCCAGTCATAATTGGAAGCTTAACTTTGAAGATGAGATTTACCTTTTCCGTAAATCATCATCATAATAATAAGCGATGTTTGCTGAAAAAGTGTGTATTCTGACTGTGTTCCCAGGTTACATTCAATGAAACCCATGCTTCTACCTTCTTTGTATGCTAACATAATCTCCAGAGGAACATTTAGTCACACACATCAGATTTTATTCACATATGCCAAATGATCTGCCAACTGAGCAATCAAGGACTGAAACTCTGAGACTACAGGCATCCATTCCTTGCTCAGTTGAAATGCAGCATTAGGGAATCCTCATATTCTTTCAAAAATGTGCTTGCTTGTCTAGCAAGAAAGTGGGGATGAACTCCTGGTCTGGTGCAACCTATGTTAAGCAGACTTTGACATGAGCTACATGTCATTACAGGAATCCAGCAGTCAAGTACCGAAAGCTATGGAAAGTGTCTGGTTTCAAATGCTGAAAAGTTTCTAGAATGAATCCGTCCAATCTACATTACAAATATTGCTCTTTTCACTTCTTGAGAGTAGATTATTCTTCCCTAATTCTGTTGAAGAGAAGGCATTTCACTGAGTCCCTCACTCTATTTTTACTACTTTTCTCTGCTAGTCTTGGTAGGTGGCATGGCACAGATTATATTTCTAAGTACTCTTTTCAAAATACTGAAATTAATTATTGGAGAAAACCAAAAAGCATTGTTCCCCAGCTATAAGAAATTTTACAGAAAAAAAATGTGGTATCATTTTTTCATATAATTATGTCTGAAATGATTCAAAATCCTGCAATGTTCTGGATTTGAACAGAACACCAGCTTGATCAACACCAAGAAGAAGCTGGAGACAGACATTACCCAAATCCAGAGTGAAATGGAGGATACGATCCAGGAAGCCCGCAATGCTGAAGAGAAGGCCAAGAAGGCCATCACAGATGTGAGTTGGGGGCTCCCTTCAGTGCCGATGGTGGGAGTAATTTCCCTCAGATGGTCTCCAGCCCCACAATGGCTTTGACCCTTTGCTCTCATCAGGCAGCCATGATGGCAGAAGAGCTGAAGAAGGAGCAGGACACCAGCGCCCACCTGGAGAGGATGAAGAAGAACCTGGACCAGACGGTGAAGGACCTGCAGCACCGTCTGGATGAGGCCGAGCAGCTGGCTCTGAAGGGAGGCAAGAAGCAAATCCAGAAGCTGGAGGCCAGAGTGCGTGGGGCTTTTCTTTGTGCATGAGTGAGCACGCCACGTTAGCAGCCAGCAGGGAAGCTCCAAAGATGGGCTTCTCGTTGCAGGTGCGGGAGCTGGAAGGGGAGGTTGATGCTGAGCAGAAGCGCAGCGCTGAAGCCGTGAAGGGCATGCGCAAGTACGAGAGGAGGGTGAAGGAGCTGACCTACCAGGTAAGGAGGGGGCCTCCTTGGCCTCACACACCCTTCTTGCATGAAGCCAAGATGTAGGCCTTAGGGTTTTCATTCTGTCCTGAGTCACACAGTTAAAAAGCAGAAGACTGAGAATATCAGAAGAAATTATCTTTCTGGTTATGTTAGGAAGATCCAGCTTATCAGCTCTGTCTCTACTGGACAGCAATGGTCTATAAGGAATGTTTCTCACTGTTTCATGTAGAGGGCATTTAAAAAATAGGGGAAAAGAAGTGCTTCTCTTTTTTGTCCTTCTCTTTAGTCTGAAGAAGACAGGAAGAACGTTCTCAGGCTGCAGGATCTGGTGGACAAGCTGCAGATGAAAGTGAAATCCTACAAGCGACAAGCTGAGGAGGCTGTAAGTATTGCTGTTTGCAGTTCAGTCTCCATACAGGTGGAGGTGGAATTCTGTGAGTGTGTTTTTCCCCAGGTAGCTTTGTTTGAACACTTAACTTTTCAGCCTGTTTTTTCACTGTGCACTCAGAAATGAACAGCTTTTCTGTCTGAACAGCTCAGGGGTCTAAAGGGGTATAGAATACATTTTCTGTGAACATTACTGTGCCACTGGGTAGAGCAGAGAAGTTCTGCTCTACAGAAAAGAGTAGAAGCTCAGGTCAACATTGTGGGAGTAAGTCTCTGCTTCCTTTCACTTTTTTTTATTTCATATTTCTGCTTAGCAAAGGGAAAAAAATTACCTTCAAAAATTGTAATACATAATTCTATAGAACTAAATAAATAGAAAATCATGTCATGAAAATAACTATAATTATGTATAAATTATTTAAAAATTCAAAAGTTCATTAGCACTTCATACCCAGAGAGAGATTCCTGGTATGTCTTATTAACCATGTAAACATTTAGCATTTAAGCTATTTCTTTGGATTCCCCCTAGAAGTATTTGGGAGAATTACATACTACCACACAGTCTTTTTTTATTATTTTTATTATGTAAAAGCAAAATACCACAGCATGTCCAGTGCAGTGTTACAGTAGGATCATTATTAAACATTTTCAAACCTGTTTTTTATCTCTCCCTATCCCCAGGAGGAGCTGTCCAATGTCAATCTCTCCAAATTCCGCAAGATCCAGCACGAGCTGGAGGAAGCCGAGGAGCGGGCTGACATTGCAGAGTCGCAGGTCAACAAGCTCCGAGCGAAGAGCCGTGAAATTAGCAAGAAGGCAGAAAGTGAAGAGTAAATGCCTCCGGTAGTTCGAAGTGAAAGAGAATTGCACAAAATGTGAAATTCTATCACTCTGATTTTGTAATCACAGCTTAGTCCTCTATGAATCTCTAGATAATGAATACCTAGACAATAAAAATTGTAGAGATTTTCCAATGGAAATAATGAGAAGTTCACTTTTGTATTTTAATCAGTATCCTGAATTCTTTTAAGTTGTACATTTTTCATTATTTATTTAAATTCATTCAATTTAAAATCTTGCTTCAAGTATTCTCAAAGTGTTTCAGCCGCTGTTAAAAAGTGGTCTAATCAGACATCCTGCTTCGTTCTCACCATGGAATTTCATCTAAGATTTCCTCAAATGAGAAAATAATTATTTCTTTGCAATAGGATCTAATTATTCCTTTTAATTTCTGCTTTACAGAATAGAATAGATTTTAAGTCAAAGGTTCTGTCCAAAGAATAAGAATTTATTGCATCTTCTAGTAATCTAGTCTAATCATTGATTATTCTATTAAATCACGTGTCTTATTTGCAAGATCTTTTTTCCACTTTAAACCTCTGCAGTCCTTCAAGCCACTTCCAAACAGAGAACATTTAAACTTAAAATAAGATCTACTTTTAACTTTTGTTCATGAAAGTGATGTGCAAACCAACATTCCAAGGGCAGCATAACCATCTACCCCACACAGTCGTTCACTGTCTATATTCTGTTCCCAAAAGTCCCCTGAGTCTTCTAAACTGATCAGGCAGCTACTTAGCTCCTATGTTGTCTCTGGGGTAATCCAGATAACTTTGCCAAGGATGGCCTCACTCAGAGTGAGAGGTTTCATTCTTTGTAGATATTGGCATACATCAGAGAATCCATGGTCTCCTTTGAAAACAAGGAGAAAAAGGTGTTGTTTGGAGAAGCCAAATCAACCATTCCTGTTGAAGATGAACTGCTATGCCTTCCAGAATGAAAAAATAATTATCTACAATGAAAAATGTCAAAACAGTCTCTATAGGATAATAGAGAAAATACTCATCTGGGAGAAGGATGACTGCATTTGATAGACCCATCAGCACTACTGAATGGCTGGCAATTGGTTTGTGTTACATGGGCCTGTCCAACTCCTTTTTTGATTGGTATGATGAACCTAATTTCTGGTCAGAGTTCCCAAGCACCAAGGAAATTCAATTATCTTCATTTTGAGTTGGGCCATACCCTAAAACTTTCTTCCTCATTTCTCTCATTATCTGAGGTCTCATATCAACTTCTTCCTTTCATAACCCAATGTTAACTGGACAGTGAGACTGTGGTGCTATCATCTGCTGTGTTTTGAAGAAGTCCAGAGTGTAAAGCTATGATAACCAACACAGTGTAGTTGCTTTCCTTGCAGTAGACTCCTGTTTGTAGTTTCTTCATTTGGCTTCTTCTGAGAGGATTGATCCAGCCCGCAATGCATCGGCATTTTGGCATTGAGACACCAGTGTCACAGACCAGTCTTACAGCCATTGTACTTCTCAGTGAACACAGGTTTGACTAAACAATACTGCAGGTCTCAGAACTGATCATCATTCTACATGGTTTGCCAGTCATTCACAACCCTTCCATTTCCTCTAAAAAAAAAAAAAAATAAAGTTATTGAGCTTCCTAACCATAGAGTGGGTAGAAAAAGACAGAATTATAACTGGTTCAGTCTACTACAGTTGCTCCTGATTATGTATTAGGTTATATAACCTTTAGTTGTTTTCCACTGGTCTGATTATTAATTTAAGACCCATAAAATACAGTGGTCAGTGACTGAGAGTTATTCAGTACTTTTTCCCTTGTGTTTTCTGTTTAATGAGTATTATTCAAGCCAGGCTTCATGATGGAAATACTAAATTCCTCATAGCCTTTCCAAGGTTATGACATACATGTGTGAAACATTACACATTAATATATTCACTGTATGCAATATATGCATACATATATAGATATGTGTATATATGTATATATACACATGCATACACACATATAAATAAAGTTTCCAAAGCTATTTTTTCAGCAGCAATCCAATAATATGAAGACATATGTTACTGTTTCATCACTGATATGTAATCAAGGTCAAAAATAGTCACTATTTTTAGCATTCAATCTCAAGGCTTTGATAAGCATTTTACAGCTTTACAGGACAGCTTCCCCTGACTCCAGTCCTAGTTGAGTGTCACCGTATTTCCAAACCCATTCCCAGACCCACACGTCAGGCACCTGAGAAATTAAGTCTGTGGGATTGATTACCACCTGTGAGAAGTGTTGCTACCAAGTTCCTTTTGGAGGAAGAAAAAAGATGACAAATCAGCATGCAGCCTCCATGCCGTGTAGATATCCCTGTTTTCCTGTATGCCACAGAAAGAAAAGCAGTCGAAAGCCGCCTTGCTCAGAAGCCTCTGTACCTGCCACAGAACCGTTCAGGCTTTTGGGGACCCCACTTCCTAATTTCAGGGTATTTTTTTCCTGCCTCTGACTCAAGCAGATTATATATATGCTTCTTTCAGGCAGTGTGTGGACTTCAAACTAGATCGTACTCCAAACTGTTACCATCCACAGACACAAACTTTAGCTTTGCCTGCATTCCAGTGTACAGACAGGATTTTACTTTTACACAGTGTATAGACAGGATTTTACTTTTACACAGGCTTTTTCCTATCTGCTTTGCAGTGTACGCACAGGGTGAAACCCTGGGTTACAAAATATGGGCTGCAAAAGCCCTCCAGACTCTGGGACCTGTACCAGTTCATTACAGAAACCAAGGCTGACAGGTCTATTTTATCACCCCAACAGGGCAGCTCAGCCATGAAGGGGAGTTTGTGAGCCCACAGGCAGCAGCAGCAAATATTGCTGTGCAGCAGACAACACCTCATCACCCATAGACATCAGCTGGCGTGGTCAGAGAGCTGTGCAATGCTGTGGCAAGCACAGCAAGCCTCCTCTGACTGTGGGGTTCTGCTGGTCAGACGTACACTTCAACCATGTCTAACGGGCTGACTGTGAGTAGTCAGACCTTGAAGAAGAGGCTGGGCAACAGCTTCTCCCTCTCTTTGTCTGTCTGCCACACCTTGCAGACACTGTGCAAGGGCACCAGTGAGCTACGCCACCCAGAACGGTTGCAACAGACCTGGTCTCATCAGGTTCTGTACAGTATTGGGCCATTCAATACATCAATACAGTGACACCACTGGCACCAGAAAAAAATGTGAAAGCTGTCACCTAGCCTATCTGGCATCACAACATTCACAAATGACACAACAATATGCTGATGAGGCTTCAAACATCATGCTAACATCAGCAAAACCACCAAGTTTGACTCCTGACTCTTTCCACTTCCCCTCCAAATGACTTATCCCATCCCTACCTGCCCCAGGTCCATGTGATCACACCATAGCTGTGTGTTGGCAGCCCTGCTCTTATCCCCTTTTCCATGCTTGCTCACACCCTGTGTTCACAGAGCAGTGCTACCAAGCCTCTACAGCCCTATCAGCCAGGTTCTGCCTTCCACGCATAATCTGACAGGTGGATACTGTCGAATATCTCCTGAAAAGACTCCTGCAATACCGTGCTGTGCCCATTACAAAGCAGTGCCTTGCTTCAGTCAAGCCTTAAAACACAACAGCAATGAGGAAAACCATCTCTGGTCTAGGCAAACATTTCCAACAACAGACATTAAACAGCTAAAACCATTCACCCACAACAGTCATGCCTCAGATAAGTCTGAAGGAAAACAAAAGCAGTAAGTGGAAACGGCTCAATGCTACGCATGCTTTTACAGAAAAAGGAAAATAAAGCCTCGGTCTGGCTCAGCCACGACATTGTCTCTGCCTGGCTGACTTCTGCTGAACCTCTGCAGACATGAGGCTGCAGCTGGAGTTTTGCCCCACTGGTGCGATAGACTGCAGGGACAGGGACTGACTGAGGAGCTGATCCCACCCTGGAACAGCCGACACAAGCAACTTCTTGCAGCAGGCCAGTCGCAGGAATGAATCCCAAAACACCATGAAAGATCTGCGTGTGCCTCTTCAGGTCTTCCTTCCACCTTCTGTTGCAGATGACACATTGTTCCCACAGGGAAGCCCAGCTAACGTGCAGGCAACATCCGAGCAGCCTGTGTTAGCTTATGTGATAAAAACTTGTATGTACACCCATAAAGCAGCACAGAGAGACAATGGCAGGAGGGAGAGCCCAAATAACACCCTGCCCAGCTACTCCCAGGCCCATCACAGGAGCCATCAGTCCTTTAAAGGCACTTTTCCTCCAGCCCAGAGGAGCACAGGGTGCATGGGGACCCTGAGGAACAGTACCTTTGCCAGGCCCCTCCCAGGGCTGTCCTGATGCCTGGGATCCAGGCGTGAAGCCCACCACCATGAGCCATGGGAAGCCACTCTGCTTTCAAATTGAGGGGGGCTGCTGCCAGGGGGTGTGGGACGCACCACGGGTTGCAGGGGAATGTGGAGGAATTGTAGAGGAATGAAACTGGGTTAATTAACATTGATAATATACAGCTGCGGGTTGGCTTCAGGGGCGGTGGGTTGGCTGACGTGGATAAGGTGCAGCTGTGGCTGGTTCCTGAGAGTAGTTAAATAGCTCTAAGGGGTAGGGAAGGGGAGTCTTGGATGAGGCAGAGGGAGTGTGCTCTGGGTGTAGGAGAGACAAGGATAGGTCCTGGGAGAAGCAGGGGGCCTGGATAAGGAGAGGCTGGCTGGAAGAAGAGCCCAGAGATGGGGTGCAGCAGAGGCAAGAAGCAGGGTAGACTTGCCTGAAGAGGATAAAGACACAGCATGGGCAGTAGATGAAATTTTGAAACCTTGTGGGTGGTTGGTGGCTGTGCTGGGGCAAGGCGTGGGAGCTACTAACTGAAGTTAACCTGGGATGGTAAAAGCCTTGCTGCAGCTGGCTGGTTTTGATAGTGCTGTGACAGGGGAAGAGCAGTCATGCTCACAGGGGGGCTGCTGATGGGATGCTTAAGGGAGGAACCAAAGGTGTGGAAGCAGGTGAGTAGGTGATCAGGCCAGGAGATGGCACCACCTTTTAGTCTCATACACAGAGGCCTCACCAGTACCTGGTACTTAGTCCATGCATGCACATGTATACACTGGATAGTGAGATTTCATGGAGAGATTGCAGAGAAAATATTTCATAAGAAGACAGGACAGACTGTGGTGATGAGGTTCAGGACTCAGCCAGAAAAGCACACAGAGTGGTACAGTTTTCCATGTGATCGGCCCCTTTTATACCCTTTTCTGTTTACCTGCCTCTTTGTCCCTCCCTGCATTCCCCTCATGGGCTTGTACAGCTCTATCAGTTCCTGCACCCACCCCAACCCTGTCTGGGATCTCCCCTGGTTCATGTAGCAGTTGTGCAGTCCAGGATGATCTTCCTGGAAATAGCACCTGTAGCTTTCTGATAGCCCATCAGTTAATGTCCCTGGTGAAGTTTGTTTCTTTTTGTCTTGGTTTTTTTTTTGTCAGGTCTGTGTCTCCATGTATATTGTTTCTGGTTCCCCCTTTTACCTTACTTTCCCAGCTGACAAGGTCCTTGATCTGGTAACCTTGCTGGAATAAACATTTTCACGCTCTTCACATGCCTTCATCAAGTAGTGTGACTGATCGGATTTGGTTCCCATCACCTCCTCCCTCAACATTTGTCAGCCAGGTTTGTGTCCTGGTATGTTCTTGGTTATGACTTCCTTTCTTACTGTCCCTTGTGTGTCAAAAAAGGTCCTTAAGCAGATACCCTTGAAGGAGCAGACACTCTCTTTCCACATAATGTTATAGAGCAAGTCAAAGTTACTCTGGTTTGATGTTCAGCCTGCTCCGTTACATCCTCTGCTGGATAACGGAGTGGCACAGAAGCCAGGCTCCTTCCCAGGGGCTGGGACCTGGGGTATGCCTGCAGCCCTCGTGTATCGTAAACCTACAGGCCAGGACTGCACGCTGGCAGCTGTCTTAAGTTGTCCCAAGCTTGAGGCTGGTTTCAAGCTTATCAGCACCCCATACAGTGATAGAAAGAATGAGGGGAAAAATTTGCCTCCCTAAGTCTTCACACAGACTAGGATGGGATGCATTAAAATCACAGTCCATGAAGAAATTATTGTAGACAACTGGAGAAAAAAAAATACCTTGTTGGTTAAAGCAAGCTCTTGAAGCCAGGAGCGAAGTGTTGCCTTATTTGGCGTTATCGGTGCTGTCTTTGGGTTCCTCCATCCTTCACCCTGGCACACAGCAATGTGGAAAGAACAGGTCAGTGCAGCTGACTCCATAGAGCCTTAAACCAATCCTGTCCCTGAGTAATTAGCAGAGAGATCAGAGCTTCAACACGTTTACAACTAAAGAGTAAATTATTATTGACCAAAAATAGAGTGCTTGAATGCTGTGTGGGCAGGAGGTTACATATAAAGAGCCACAGCTGAACGCAACCTTATTCTTTGTTACCTCAGCATCTCACGGTAAGTCCCATCTGCTTGCTTCATACTCTGACCATGACATCTCCACAGCTCTGCAGAGAGGTGGAATATGTAGGGGCATTTTCTTCTCATTCCACACTTCTAACATTCCACGTCATGCTTTATATGCAACAGCAAGGTCAGAGTCCCAAACTACTCCAGTGTGGCGGCACAAACAGAAACAGAAGAGCCATGCTGTTCCTTGGAGGGGCCTTCTACAAACTTTGCTACCTCCAAGCCCTATGAAGGACACAGGAAAACGAACTTTGAAGGCAGTTGGAATTGATTGGAAAATATATGTAATGTAGCTGATCTTTTCTTAGACATTAGACTTGTTTTCAGCGGATCTGAACGCGGGGAGGAACACAAGATTCTCTGTGAGATTTGGTTCTAGATCAAGAGCTGTAAGGGTCTGTGTACAGCTTGGCTGTTGGGAGAGACTACGCGAGGTGTATAAATGCTTGGTAGAGCACACGCTCAAGCAAATGGATTGGTTTTAACTCTCTCTGTCCTCTCTTTAACCATTCCACACAGATACGGAAAGCAGATTTCTTCCTGGGCTCTCTGAAGGTAAGGGTTTAACGTAACATGTAGCTTTGCTAATTGATCCTGAGCCGTGAGTGAAGTTCACCCAGACAATGGCGAGGGTAGGTGGCAAAAGATTGTCTTGTAGAACCAGGTTCACTGAAAAGGCTATATGCTATTTTAATCAATATGAGTGTATTCACAGTTCATGGTAGGAAATACTCCATTTATCGGGAAAGAAAAGTGACAGATAATCAAGCTTAGCCAAGAGGATGACAGACAGCAACAGTAATGTCTTTTTTTGGTGTAACCTGGAATTCTGGGATTTATAGACTATTAAAATTCACCCCCTGGTATCTGCACAACTGCTGGAAGCCTGAAACTGAGGTTGTATTCAATTCAAGAAGGGTCTCAGCTTATCCTGCCTTAAGTTAGTTTCTTCTGGGGCAAGGTCTGGAACCTTATATGCTGACTTTGGTTTACCGCACAGGTCCTGAAACCAGAACAAAGTTCAGGACAATCTCACCTGTCTGACAGACAGATCTGTTTATGTACAGAGTCACCTTCACAGAAAATTTAATATGCATTGTTCCCTTCTACACTTTCTGAGGAAGGTTAGTGATTGAGTGACTGGCAGAGTTCACCAGAGCAACAGAAGGAACCTTCCACATACGTGCCTTCCAACCCAATACCAAAAAATGTTCACTGAATTCTGAGCTGAAAGGGATGGAAGTACACAGAAGTAACCTGCTGCCTTCTCTGGCCATGAATGCTTGAAGATCTAAATTTTACACTATTTCTTATCAAATACATTAAGTAGTTTAACAGACTGTGCCCCTTGAGAGATATTCTGAGAATCTATTGGCATTTTCTGATGTTCTGCTTAAGTTTTTCATGGACCCTGTGAAATAATTTCATGTTGCCTCCTTTGAGCCACTCAGAGGCAGGATCACATAAGCAAAAATACTGGGCTCTGTATAAATAGAGTAATACTTTCAAAGAAAGTTAAAGGTTCTGGAATCTGTGCTTTGAAATTTCTGGCTATTAAAGGCTTTTGAGATGCAGTCCCTCAAAGTCCTGCAAGGTGCCTATCCCATAGAAGACAGATTTTGCTGAGAGAGATCAGCAGTTCTACAGCAATGTGTGCAAAAGCAGCATTGCAAATGTCTTCAGACTCCTCTTGTCACTTTCTTGAACATAAAACCACTCCATGTTGATTGTTTCACTACTGTGATGCCTTGGAATTGTACATCTGAGTTGTTCAATCCTGTCCCTTTGTCTTTTTTAGTACCACAATGCATCTGACATCCCAAGAAGGAGCAGGAGTTTAGAATTATTTTTCTTTTGCTACCTAGCACATTAGCTTGCCTGGGAAAGAACAATCTGTTTATGTTTGTTCCTGCCTACATTTATTTCTGCCTGCATTATTTCCAGATGCTCTTGATTTATCCGCACCAGTCCTTATGACTGCAGCAACCTATAGCATCTATTTGTGTACTAGATAACGCTAGAAAACAAAAATAAAACTGAGCACAAAGCAATTTTCTGAAATATTTCTGATAGACAAATCCCTGACTGAATGTCTGGTACATATTGGTAGACATTAATTGCCTTTTAATGATTCATAGCTAATATTACTCTATATACCCTCAGTCAGTTTGCACATGAGACCAAGCTGGAGGGGAGTGTTGATGTGCCGGAGGGCAGGAGGCTCTGCAGGGGGGTCTGGGCAGCCTGGACTGATGGGCCAAGGCCAATTGTAGGTGGTTCAACATGGCTCCATGCCAGGTCCTGCCCGTGGGTCACAGCAGCCCCAGCAGCGCTGCAGGCTGGGGCAGGGGGCTGGGAAGCTGCCCAGAGGGAAAGGGCCTGGGGGGGCTGGCTGACGGCCGGCTGGGCATGAGCCCCCAGTGAGCCCAGGTGGCCAAGGTGGTCAACAGCATCCTGGCTTGTGTCTGAGACAGCGTGGCCAGCAGGACCAGGGCAGTGACCATCCCCCTGTGCTCAGCACTGGTGCAGCTGCACCTCGAACCCCGGGTTCAGCTCTGGGCCCCTCACTCCAAGAGGGACACAGGGGGCTGGAGCGTGTCCAGGGATGGGCAGGGGGCTGGGGAAGGGGCTGGGGCACCATCTGATGGGGGGCATCTGGTAGCTGGGGGTGTTCAGCCTGGACAGGCGATGGCTCAGAGGGCACCTAATTACTTTCTACAGCCCCTCTTTCAGGCAGCTGTGGGCAGGGGGTGTGTGTGCGTTGGTCTCTTCTTCCAGGTAACAAGTGACAGGACAAGATGAAACAGCCTCCAGTTGCACCAGGGGAGGTTTAGATTTGATAGAAGGAGAAATTTCTTCACTGAAAAGGCGGTTAGGCACTGGAACAGGCTGCCCAGGGAGGTAGTGGAAACAGCATCCCTGGAGGTGTTTGAAAATTTGACAGATGCAGTGCTTAGGAACATGGTTTAGTGAGGAACTTGTCGGTCCTGGGTTAATGATTGGACCTGATGATCTCAAAGGTCTTTTACAGCCCAAATGATTCTATGATTCTATAATATGTTAAAGCTAATAGGTACTTTGTAATTGAAATTCTTTGAAATGTTATATCATCGAGTTCTTATTTACCTAGATAATACTATGCTATTAATTATTATTGTCAGTATACATTATACTCCTTTAGTAGCTAATATTGCCACAGATCCGAAAAGATGTTATATATTTGGTTCATATGACAAACAAGTTTAGCTTTAGATAGGTGCTGATTGACCCTCACAATTTGTTCCTGTGCTTGTTATAGACAAACTATTTGAACTGTCCCTGCTTGGCATTAAAACATAAAAAACGGACGGGTGCCAAGAATGTCTACACTTAAAAATTATGTGTGAGAGCCGTTCTGCTGAACTTTACAGATCTCACTGGTGTCTAAATCTGTAGATGTCTAATGAAACTATCTATCTGAAGTGGCTCTGTCCATGTGGCTGTGCAGCTGTGTGAATAGCAGGTAAAGGTAGAGCAGGAGAGGCTTTTGAGGACTTCTAGCTTGATATTCTCTCTGCCCTCACTTGGGCACACAGGTATCCTGTTTGAGGGGGATGTCTTCAAAGATAATACACGTCTGTTTACAAATGGAACTTTCTTTATTAGAACTTCTTCAGTGGATACTTAAAACTGAGGCAGAAGTTGTGCCTGACGTTAATTAGTCCTCTTCTTCCTTTTAGTCACTGAGCATGACCACTTTCTGGATAAATTACAGATGCACAGGTACTGATGCTTTTCTGAATTCCTCCAGAGTAACTCCAGCCATGAGTTCAGATGCAGAGATGGCAATCTTTGGAGAAGCTGCTCCCTATTTACGGAAGCCTGAGAAGGAGAGAATTGAAGCCCAGAATCGCCCGTTTGACGCTAAGGCAGCCTGTTTTGTGGTGGATGACAAGCAAATGTATGTGAAAGGTACCATACAGAGTAGAGAAGGTGGCAAAGTCACAGTCAAAACCTATGCTGATACAGTAAGTGATATCATCTGTTACTCATACTTGATCATCCAGTTCAGGCAGTGCCCTGGCTTAGTTTTCTTCTCCTGTTGTTCCCTTCTGGTTTGGTCAGACTGTGACTGTAAAGGATGATGAAGTCTTTCCCATGAACCCTCCCAAATTTGATAAAATCGAGGACATGGCCATGATGACCCACCTCCACGAGCCCGCTGTGCTGTACAACCTCAAAGAGCGTTACGCAGCCTGGATGATCTACGTAAGTACCAGCAGCAGCCTGCCTTTGGGCAGCCGGGAGGAACTGCTCTGCCAGGCCAAGTGGGAGCCAACGTGCTGTCTCCCTTCCTCGCAGACCTACTCGGGGCTCTTCTGCGTCACTGTCAACCCCTACAAGTGGCTGCCGGTGTACAACCCGGAGGTGGTGGCTGGCTACCGTGGCAAGAAGCGCCAGGAGGCCCCTCCACACATCTTCTCCATCTCGGACAATGCCTATCAGTTCATGCTGACTGGTGAGTCATTTGGCAGGAATGGGAAACCCTGATATACACAGGACTGGCTGCTTGGTCAAAGAACGCTTGACAGTTCAGGCATCTTACGTGCTGTTCCACTCAGTGCCCAACGGCAACAGCTCCTGTAGTCCTACAGCACAACTCAAGGTTAGACTGCCTGTGGCATCCTAATGACCTCTGTGGTGTCTGATAATGAAGGAAAGGCAGTAGCTAGCTATATGGCTCTGTGTCCACTGTAAGGAATTTAAAGAAACAGTAAAGAAGCAACACAGCAAAGAATCTGATTCAGATTAAATAATATTTAAGCCAAGGTCTATAGGTAAAACAAAGCAAATAGTAAGTGGGGTGTCTTATAAGGAACCGCCTCTTCGAGTTAGATTTTGGGCTGCTCCATCCCTCTGTGCACAAAAAAATCCACATGCAGACTAATGCAGAATTTACCTTATCTGGTTACATAGTGATAAATACAGTTACCATATAGTTCTTTCCCTTGAAGTCAGTTGGTTGTCTGAGGACAGAAGACCTCCACATCTCATTTTAACTGCTCTTTCATGACTTTATTTTCAGATCAGAACAATCAGTCAATCCTTATCACGTGAGTATATTTTGGGGTGTGTGTAAAGCTGACAGAGAAGTAAAACTTCTTCCATTTTCCTGTAACAATATTTTCATTTAAACAGCGGAGAATCCGGTGCTGGGAAGACTGTGAATACAAAGCGTGTCATCCAGTACTTTGCAACAATTGCAGTTACTGGTGAGAAGAAGAAAGACCAACAGCCTAGCAAAATGCAGGTATGTCGTTGGCTCCCACTTCTAGTCTTTGGCCAAGACTGTGCTTGCCCAGCAGAAACTAGCAATGCATATTTTTGGGTTGCAGGACTATCAAAAGGCAGAAAGTGTAGCACAACTGAGAACACAGTCAGGATGCACGGTCCAAGCACACCTACACTCATACACCCCTGCTCCCCAGCCTCCACGCCTCTGAACACTAGTGGAACTCTACTTCAAGAAACATCTTCTTAATGCAGGAAAGGCCCAAGCCTCAGTTTCTCTCCCATCTCCATTTACACAAGGGAAGTCTTCACCAGTCAGAGGAAGATAAAGACAGCAGTTTTCTCTGTGCTGTCTGTCTCTGCTTACCCGTTAGTATCCTACGAGATTGTTCACATCCACAGCACCTGAGTGGCTGCAAGTGTAAAGAGAGCAGCCAGTTCCCACTGGCACCTGATTGTGCCATTCCTATTCCTTGGCTCATTCCCACTGACATGGGAAGTGCAGGATCTCTGGACTCCAGAGTGTTATGCTGAAGTTAAAAGTGATTTCAGTTGCATCAGGTGGTAGTTTCCACTGGCCTGTTCTCCTGCCTGTGGTCAATCTAACAGCCCTGAGTGGCAGCAATAGAAAAGGGACAGATTTGGGACAGGTGGGACCACTTGCCTGACAATTAGAAAGTAACCTCAGAGAGGATCCTTCCAGGGAAGAAAGCACATGTCCTGATGCCCCTTTCTGCTGAGCAGCCCAGTTGCTGCAATCTGAGCCCACTGGTGCATTTGCAAGGCGTGGGCTTCACTCCCTAGCACAGAGCAAGCAACAAACATCCTTGTGGCACAAGTGTGTGTCACCACAGTCTGTGAGATGGTATGTGCATCCGAGTAGGTGACACGTGTCAGCGCGTTATCTGAGTACTGAAGGGCACAGTAGAACTTAAGGAGATTCCAGAGCTGAACATTATTTTTGCACTCAGGCAGGTGTCTGTGATTGATGGGTTGTTATGCCAAGGCAAGTTCATCACAAGCACTCTTTCCATCAGCACCATTCCAGAATCTCCTGGGCTCAGCTTTCACCAGCTGCTCACTATGCCGGGACTGATCTCTGAAAAACTTCAAGACAGCTAAGAGATGTACTGACCATGTCTGATATAAGGAAAATCACCTGGCTCTCAGATGGACAACAACCTGTTCTGCCCTCTTCCAAGCTTATTCACAGAATACTCTATTTTTTCAGTGTTCATAACCTCCGTAACAATAGTATGTGCCTCTTCATAAGAATGTTAGATAAAACACTCAGGTCATAGTTCTGTCTAACCCAGCATCCTATCTCAGATGCAGCGTGAAATCAGATGCCAGGCAGGAGTATATAAATAAGAGAAGCATGTAACAGCATTCCCCCAGAACACTGTCTCAGCCTCCAGCATCTTGTCACCCTGGCTGTGGATAAGACTCCAGAACGAACTTGTATAAAGAATTGCCATGTCTCCTTCCATGCTGTTCTCCATCCACCCTTATGAGTTCCCTGGTCACAGCTGTGCACTAAAAAGAGGTTTGGTGTTGCTGTAGTCAGCTGCACTGACACACACATCTCTTCTGTTCTCTTAAACAAGGAAGTAATTTAGAAAGCAGAAAGACACATGTAGGAGGGCATTTGGGATTTTTTTATCTGGAAAAAAAAATTACACAGAGCTTCACAGGCTACTGCGTTGGCATAATTTTATGGGGTCCAGCTTCATGGTGGACCAATACAACTAATTTAAACCTCTCGTGCCACCTGCAGACCGCGTTGGGAACGGCGCTCCCCGTCCAATGCACGATGTTAAAGGCTGCCCTGAACACCGCGTAGGAAGATGCAGCAGCTCGAGCTGTGCCACTCATCTTTCATCTCGATAAAATCTGATTTCTTTTTCTCATTCTTTGTTTTCCACCTCTGTCTTAGAAATTCTCCCTAGCAACGCTTTCATGCCCTGACTGTGTAGGTATAAACCATGACTTTGCTAGAAGCCTTGAGAAAAGCTTTGCTCTATCATTCCAAAAAAGCACACGGTGACTGCTTCCTGGACCATACTGCACAGAAAATGACAGACACCATGTCAGAGAAGCTTCCTTCCTCCCATATTTCTGCAGTTAACAAGAGTCATAAATCGAAACTTTACATATTATTCCTTCTGCAGTTATGCAGCAAAAAAAAAACCCAGAGATTTTGTTCTCTGTTTTAAGTATTTTGAGTCTCAGGCTTTGTCCATGTCCTACTCTTCAAAGCATGTCTGGACATGTATTTCTGCATTCTGAAAGGCTGCTGGTTGAATGCAATTGAAATATATTCTCCCTTGCTAAGTGCTTCCTACTGAAGGCTGTACCTCTCTCTCTCTGTTCTGGGCTCGAGTAACCTCCAGAAAAAATTGCTAAATTTTCACACAGTCTTTAGCTGTCATGGCCTTTGTGAATGGGAATGTGGAAGCACCTCTCATACAGATTTCAAACTCCCTGATGTCCACTGCAGTGACTCTGTATGCACCCAAGATATGATAGCGGGTACAAGAATGAAACAAATACAGATCTGTCTTTCAGCACTATTCCCTTTGAAACCAACGGCAATATTCATGAGCAACAGCTGATGAGTGCTTAAAACATCTGCTACGTTTTAGGTTAAAATCACATAAGAAGTATAGAAATGGTCTGTTATTAATATCTCCTTTGCGATATTTATTATCGACCAATAGTGATGTTTGGTAAGGAGCTTTTTCTCCTGTAACTAGGGAACTCTGGAGGATCAGATCATCCAGGCCAACCCACTGCTGGAGGCCTTTGGAAACGCCAAGACCGTGAGGAACGACAACTCCTCACGCTTTGTGAGTTCCTTTCAGATTTGTTGGAATGTAGCTATCTAATATCTCTCATTCATTGACTGCTGTAAGCAATGGGTTGATCTGTACTGCCTGATAGGGAAAATTCATCCGGATTCACTTTGGAATAACTGGCAAGCTGGCCTCTGCGGATATCGAAACCTGTGAGTTGCAGCAAGTCAGTGCATGAAGAATTTGTCCATTTATCATCTCAAGTTTACCAGGAGACTAACAGCATCTCTCTTTTGGTTAGATCTCCTGGAGAAATCGAGAGTGACTTTCCAGTTGGCCAGTGAAAGGAGCTATCATATTTTTTATCAGATAATGTCCAACAAGAAGCCAGAGCTCATTGGTGAGTGCCAGCAGTGCTGGGCTTGGATCAGCGAGTGCTTTCTCTTTCCACGGTGACCTAGCCCAGTGACACCAAAGGTGCCCTGTATACCTGCAGATCTCCTCCTTATCTCCACCAACCCCTACGACTTCCCCTACGTGAGCCAAGGAGAAGTCACTGTTGCCAGCATCGACGACAGCGAGGAGCTGCTGGCAACGGACGTGAGTGGAGCAGAGCAGAGCAACGGCAGGGCATCCCTGCTGCCAAACCGGCCATAGCCAGGGAATCCTGGCTGGGGTAGCTGAGTGCTGGGCTGTGCCACCCCACAGCACCTGCGGGCCCCCGTCGGTGCGGCATTTGTTCAATGTGGGCAGGGAGGTGAGGGAGGCAGTGGGAGGAATGGCACCTTCCCATCGCAGCTCACGTGCCTGTTAGCAGCACTTTGTGCTTCAGCCTTTGGGCTTCTCTGACCTTCCCTGACCTGCCTGTTGCCTCCGCAGAGCGCTGTGGACATCCTGGGCTTCAGCCCTGATGAGAAAGTGGGGATATACAAGCTGACAGGGGCCGTCATGCATTATGGAAACATGAAGTTCAAGCAGAAGCAGCGGGAGGAGCAGGCAGAGCCGGACAGTACAGAAGGTAGTGTTGACTGCGTAGTTTGCTTGTGAACTGCACCAGGAGACAAGCTAGCAACCCCATAAAGTGCCCAACACTTTGAGAGCGACTTTCCCTTCCAGAAACTAATCTTTTTAAGCGTGTTGCAAGTTCCACAAAGCAAATTATTTAATTTGTGCTCTGCAAGGAAACAGAAAGACATAAAGATGAAGCATTGCTGCAGTCCTCCGCAGATGGAGCAGCAGTGTGCTGCAGCTGAGACACTGCCTGTGTTGGGGGACGACATCCTCCTTGGGGCTGGAGAGGAGCTTCCCTTGACAATAGGTGCATTTGAGTAGCGCCAGACGTAGGCTTATAAGAGAAACATACTAGAGGACCAAGACATTTTTTCTTTGCCTTTTTTGAACACATTTTCTGTCTCTGATCCTAGTGGCTGACAAAGCTGGCTATTTGATGGGTCTGAATTCTGCTGATTTGCTCAAGGCTTTATGCTATCCCCGGGTGAAAGTTGGGAATGAATATGTAACCAAAGGACAAAATGTCCAACAGGTACCTTGACAGCTGGTCAGCTTTTCATTTTGTCCAGACAATTCTTCCAACTTCAAAGCTGATTCAACTTTCATTACTGCCATGGCTGTGTTTCTCACAGGTATACAATTCAGTGGGTGCATTGGCTAAATCAGTCTATGAAAAGATGTTCCTATGGATGGTTATTCGAATCAACCAACAGCTGGATACGAAGCAGCCCAGACAGTACTTCATTGGTGTCCTGGACATTGCTGGCTTTGAAATTTTTGATGTGAGTTACAGTAGGTATGTTTGTCTATTGACAACTTTTCCAAACTAACTGGCATTTTTTTTTACATTTTTAATTTCTGCAGTTCAACAGCCTGGAGCAGCTGTGCATCAACTTCACCAATGAGAAACTGCAACAGTTCTTCAACCACCACATGTTCGTGCTGGAGCAGGAGGAGTACAAGAAGGAGGGAATTGAATGGGAGTTCATTGACTTTGGGATGGACCTGGCTGCCTGCATTGAGCTCATTGAGAAGGTAGAGAGAATCTTTCTGTTTCAGGGAAGCACATTTCTTTCATGGTCATTTATTTTAGTCCAGTCATTCTTGATAAAATGACACATTACCGTTGAATTCTCGCAGCCCATGGGCATCTTCTCCATCCTGGAAGAGGAGTGCATGTTCCCCAAGGCAACTGACACCTCTTTCAAGAACAAGCTCTACGACCAGCACCTGGGCAAGTCCAACAACTTCCAGAAGCCCAAGCCTGCCAAAGGCAAGGCTGAGGCCCACTTCTCCCTGGTGCACTATGCTGGCACAGTGGACTACAACATCTCTGGCTGGCTTGACAAGAACAAGGACCCCCTGAATGAAACTGTTGTGGGCTTGTACCAGAAATCATCCCTGAAGCTGCTGGCCTTCCTTTTCTCTAACTATGCTGGTGCAGAAACAAGTAAGTGCTTTTTCAGTGATGATCAGGCAAGAATCAACACAAGTCTACTTCTGCTTCTCCTCTTTATGGTTTACTCTAGACTATCTATCATCTCCTAATGTGACCTTGTTCTTGTGTGCACCCAGATATGCCAAAACCAAGATATCAACATGCAGAACTGCTGAAAACACCACCTTCACGTGGTACAGAGAAGTAAATCTTAGAAAGTCAAAACAAAGCGACAGGAGGTGTATGTTTTCTGAGTTACTGTGTTGTGAATCACGTGCATTCTTATTCATCTTCTAGATAAGAGACAGTTTTGTTTCTTGAGGTGAATTGGAAGGACTAGAAGAAATTCATGGAACTATTTGATATCCAGCTGAGCAGTCCTGGTGTTGCAAGGGAAAATGACAGAGACAGTGAATATAATTTAGAAGTTCTCTAAGGGCATCAGAGAGCAGTCCAATCTCCTACCCCTTTTTGTGGCTTAAGACTGTCAAATTGGGCAGTTGATAGGTCTGCCTTACCAAAAATCGCCACGCAGACTTCTATAAAAACACCCAACGCAATATTCTGTCAGCCTGGATGCTGGGCAAATAGATGAGGCAGTATACAGCAGTGGTCAACCCAGCCATCAGGTATATGGACAGCAGGGTTTGAGGCTCAAGAGGGTCCTGCATGGGGACTTCCCTGCTGTTCAACCTGGCTGACACAACAATGCGTCTGAGCAAGCTCCTAGGAAATGCTGGGGATGAGTCAGCTGTGGTCCTCGCAGGTATCATCATTATAAGGAAGGTGGGAACAAAAGGTTGTGGGGATAAAATTTTGGATAAGGTGTCATGTTCAGAGCACAAAGGCTCCATTTAAGTCTCAATTTAATTGGCTTCGACAGCGCAGCAAATGCAAAAAGGCAGTGAGCTGCTTAGACTTGTATTCCTGAGACTATAATCTGCTTTGTGCCGCGGGGCTGCCATAATTCTGAATAGATCCCTGTTCTTCATCTGGAACACTGGATTAGGAGATTATTCTACAGAAGGTTTCACTGCATTGATAAATAAATGTTCACTGCTGAGCCACATTCTTGTAGCCTTTCACCTAATTAAATTAAAATGGGGCTATGTCTTTAAGTAAAAGCAATGTGACTAGTAGCACAGAGGACACTGTTACAAAACTTAAATCAGGCTATAGGGTTCCATACCACCAAAGCCATACACATTATGATGCAACCTAAATCACACACCTGAGGCCAAATATGCCATATACTAATCAGTAATCAATCGACAATCAGCTAGCAGCAGTTCATTAAAGTTCTCGTGTAATATCAAGACCGTATTTAAAATTAAAAAATAATTATTCTATTGGCCCATGACCAAAGAAAGGAAGGTGGGGCCTACCAAATGTACTGCTTACTCTAACCGTTCACCTCCTATCTATTTCTGCCAAGGCGATAGTGGCGGTGGCAAGAAAGGTGCTAAGAAGAAGGGAGGCTCTTTCCAGACAGTGTCTGCTGTGTTCAGGGTATGTGTATTTCCTTTGAAATGAGCCATGCTTCCACAAAAGTGATCCGAGGGCTGGAACACCCCTGCTATGAAGGCAGGCTGAGAGGACTGGGGTTGTTCAGCCTCAAGAAAAGAAGGCTCCAGGGAGACCTTATTGCAGCCTTTCAATACATAAAGGGGGCTTACCAGAAAGATGCTTTTTTACCAGGGCCTGTAGTGACAGGACAAGAGGCAATGGTTTAAAACTATTCAGATTAGGCATAAGTAATATTTTTTTTTTTTTATGATGATGGTGGTGAGACACTAGAACAGGTTGGCCAGAGAAGCTGTGGATCCTCCATCATTGGCAGTGTTCAAAGTCAGGTTGGATGGGGCTTGGAACATCCTGATCTAATGAAAGATGTCCCAGCCCATGGCAGCGGTGTTGAACTCCATGATCCTTGAAGGCCCCTTCCAATCCAAACTGTTCTATAATGCTTTGACATTTAAATAAGAATGCAAAAGCTTTGTAGCTAGAAGTTCAAACTCATATTTTGTTCTATCACAGGAAAATCTGAACAAGTTGATGACTAACCTGAGAAGTACCCATCCTCACTTTGTGCGTTGCCTGATTCCTAATGAGACCAAGACACCTGGTAAGTCTGTCATTACACTCTGAAGACAAGGGACTGACCGGGATTCCCCTGCTTATCTTCCACACCAACTTCTTCCAGAACAGCTCCCTTTGCACGTGAACCTCATATCAGGGCTGGCCTGCAGGACAGTGCCCAAGTAAATCTTCTTGTATTGTTTATCATGACTGTAACATTTTGAGCATTACATGGCCCACAGCACTTACCCATTATTGCTTAATGTGTGTACAGAGCTGAAGATGATAAGGATGAAAGTTTCATTACAGCTGATGAGATTCTCTGTTGTGGGTAACAGCATTATCAAATCCTTATAATAAATGTGTAGTTTCAAGGACCACTCTGTCATTCAGAACTATTGGGTTCAGCCCAAGACCACTTACCAATTTCTAACTACTCAGTGTTAGGATCTGATTCACTGAGCTGGAGGACTTTCAAACAAATCATATAGCATTTGTAGAATTCCATGCACAAGCTTCTGGGTGCTGCTAGCACTTGGAAAGCATTTTGATATAAAGGTACTTTATTTAATTAAATATTAAACTCTCTCAGAGTTTTGTCTCTGAAATCTTAGAATCATAGAATCATTTAGGTTGGAAAAGACCTTTAAGATCATCAAGTCTAACTGTTAACCAAGCACTGCCAAGTCCACCACTAAACCATGTCCCTAAGCATCGCATCTACAAAATTTTTAAACACTTCCAGGTATGGTGACCCCACCACCTCCCTGGGCAACCTGTTCCAGTGCTTGACCACCCTTCCACTGAAGAAATGTTTCCTACTAGCCAATCTAAACCTCCCCTGATGCAACTTGAGTCCGTTTCATCTTGTCCTGTCACTTGTTACCTGGGAGCAGAGACCAACCCCCGCCTGCCTACAGCCCCTGTCAGGCAGCTGTAGGGAGCAATCAGGTCCCCCCTGAGCCTCCTTTTCCCCAGACACAGTCAAGTTTGGGAGTATTTTCCTGTGGCCATTAAAGTACTTGGGGAGAGACTTGCCTGTGTGGGTTTTAGGAGTCTAGTAACTATGGGATCTGATACTGGTAGAATACCAAGGTAGATACTGGAAGAATGTAGTAGATGCAACAGGAGTACCAGAAAACAGGAGCTTAGCATCTGTTTAATCTGCTCAGGAAACAAAAGGCCAATTTCAGAATGTTTCTTGCCTTTCTTTTTATGTCTCTCTGTGTAACACTGAACACCACAAGCAGGATTTAAGCAACACACATATATACGGCATTCACATTTCAGCTATCCATCTAAACTTTTATATTCAGTGGAGAGAAGCTGACATTTTAACGTATGACTCATCTGGCCCTTTTTATACATATATCTTAGGATGAGATTAATCACATCCTAGAAGAAACTGTTTCACTGCACTGATTATAAATGGACCCTAAATGTAAATCTCCACACTTCGTATCCTAAGGTGAAGAAAGAGGAATCCCACTGGGGTCTTGACAGTCAACAAGGTGTAAGGGGAAATTAAGGAAACCTACTAAATTATGAAAGTATATTTGAATGAACAATTTTGCCAGATATAGATGTCACTTTAACATTCAGTTGCTTCTTTTGACAGAGGTGACTCAGCAGGAATCTTGAGTTTTGCTTTTTAAGAAAAAGAAAAGCAGTACTGTGTGAGTAAAATTAAGGGTGGTGAAGTGACAGAAGAGAAACTGGACATCTGATTTTTAGCTGGTTTTAGGGTGCTTATGCTAGACTTTTCTAACAACCTTTTTGGGTACGGCTTTGTTGATTACACTGAAAAGATAAAGGGTACGGACCATTCCATACTGCTTAATGTCTCTAGCAGCTGATGGAATTTCTGCATGACAAAGTGATTCCAAGAGGAGCTTATTCTGCCAGTTGTACTTTGTTTGTAATACTTGGGAATAAGACTTAGAAATACATTTGATTAATATCTCAAATAGATGTTTTAGGAGAAGAAAGATAATTCTTCCAAGTTTAATCAACTGTCCTCTACAGGCAAACTGAGAGATTTAAGCAACGTGCTTATCCACTCCTGTGTTGGACTCTATCTAGCTACCAAATGTAATCCCGTTTGAGTGTAGTCAATACAGCATTCAAGGACAAATCTTACCTAAAGTGAAGAGCTGATTGTCTAGATGGTACTACGCTCTACCTCACGCCACCTCTGCCTACATCCCATGAGAATGTTGATGCTGTTGATTTTTCAGCTGGTTTCCTAAAGCATTCTCCTGCAATTTTTGAGTGATGTGGCCTTATGCCTTTTGGCCATTGGCAATTCACAAACTGCCAGCCCTAGCACTCTTAGTAAAGCTCAGCTCACTGAAGCAGCTCTCTGCAGCTTGCACAAATTGGAGACATGTTCCATCTTTACTTCCTGCATCTTTAATCAAGAACTGGTTGAATTTTATCAAAAAAGAGGGAGGTCATTCTGGAATGCTAATATATGTGGAGATTCTTTGGAAGAAAAGGAGAGTCATGATGGATGTATTTTGTTTAAGGTGAAATGGACCATTACCTGGTGATGCATCAGCTGCGGTGCAATGGGGTTCTAGAAGGCATCCGAATTTGCAGGAAGGGGTTTCCAAGCAGAATCCTTTATGCAGACTTTAAGCAACGGTAGGTCCTCAGTCATTACTGTCTGTTAAGAAAAAGCCTCAGTAAACCCACAACTCAGGTGACAAGTCTGGTAACATGGAGAGACACCCTCTGAATCAGACTAGATTAGCGGTGTTTGAGGGAACCAAGTCATTAATGCTGTCCTAGGTCATTCCAGTCTTTTCCTCTATGATCAGACCGGGCATTTCTTGATTCATCAAAAACAGTATCATTTCTACAGCTGCAGTCAATGCCTGATGATTCAGAGATACAAAATGCTTGTAGTGTAATGAATTCAGTGGCACGGTAGACAGCTCTTGGTAAGTCTCCCAGAGTACAGATTAAAAAAATAATACATGTCAGCACAGCTTCCTTACAGTGCACTGACTAAGCATTCAAAAATCCAAAGCTTTGCAGTGCTATGTCAGTGGCCTGCAACCTGTGCCTTGTTTTCCTCACCTTTAAAATGGAGACAATTAAACTGGTTCACGTGAGCCTAGCTGCTGTAAAATGCTGAATCAGAACTGACTGCTGTTATAATTAAATGCAACAGTAGCATCTTTCATGCTAAACTGGTGTGACCAGGACCTCTCTGAAAATGCCCTGCAACCTAATGTTCAGTAAGGCATTAGCTGGTCTCAATTGTCAAATTATGATTTGATGTGACAGGTGAAGGAATCCATCTATCATAGTCATGATCCAGAACCACAAAGTGCTTTATAGATGAAAGGAAATGTGCTCAAGTTCAGGAGAAACTACAATAGAAGCCTAAAACAGATAATAAATTCACTGCACCATTATCACTGTCTTGATTTTACATATTCTTCTTCAAAGTAGATTTGTGAATAGGAAGTGTTCCAGTGTACAGTCCCATATCCTCGTTGATGTATCTGAAGAAACCCCTTTAGAAGACTTAGAGCGGTCCTATTCATGACACAGGATTACCCTAATCATTAAGTTACCTTGCAAAATGCTAAGGCTGCTGTTAGCATTTACAGAATAATACCATGCCCTTTTTAGTCCAAATTCAAGGGCTCAGTGGTACAACTCATAGAGACTGTGAGCTGTGCAAGATCTGTACTCCCTCTGGAACAGCTGATTTTTATTACTAGTTTTAATTCACCTTCAACTTTAATATGAGTAGCATTCCTCTGATCAATGAAGCAAGATGAGAAGAGGTTGACATGTCCTCACTATGTTCTTCCTAATTCCTGGACCTGCAAACACTCTTAAGTATGCACATTAATTTTGTATGTAACAACAAAGTATGTTGTTACGCAGCCAACAGATTCCTCTGAAGGGTAGACACATCCCCTTGTCATCACGTTCTGTTCAGCCAAGACCATCTAGATTTCAGATGGCATATTCATCTAGATTTCAGATAGCTCAGCTTCTGTATATTTTATCCTATATGATGAATCCTATTTTCCTCACCCTGTTTGCAACCAGTCCTTGCAACCTGTCTCACCACAGGTACAAGATTCTCAATGCCTCAGCCATTCCAGAAGGCCAATTCATTGACAGCAAAAAGGCTTCAGAAAAGCTTCTTTCCTCCATTGATGTTGACCACAACCAATACAGATTTGGCCACACCAAGGTAAAGCCCTTGTGGAAAAGTGCATATAATTAATGGCAAAAAAAATTGTTTGTTGAAAGTACTTCTTGCATATGAAATCAGCCTTCATGAGAATTAGAAACAAAGTACACCAGTAGCGAGAAAGAGTACAGAAAACTTGTCTGGTTGTGGGGTATGTGCGAGGGGTGGCATTGTCAGCCCTTGCAACACCGCACTACTAGAATGCCCCAGCGTGGCTGCAACTAGAACTAGTTTTCTCCTGCCAGCTGAACTCATTTATATCTGTGCATGTTAGACAAGCTCAGACAAGTTTGGACAGTCAGGCTTTCCAGGGGATTTAGACACACATGTAAGTTTATCTTCCACACAAGCAAGGTAGTACTGTCCTTGGACAAAAACCCAATTGCCTACAGTACTGAACAGACATCATCAGGTATGCTCCTCAAGCCACCTCTAACTCAATTTACAGAGCAAATCTGGAGCCTGACAAATGGGTAGAGTCCAGCGAGAGACAGAGTAGGATAAGTTGAAAGTAAAGCCTTTGTTTTAATAACTACTGATGAGCTTGATCTTCCACAACCTACACTGGAGCAGGCATCAAATAACATTGCAATAATGTAATTAGATCATACATAGAGTGACTTGTCATGAATCACAGGAACACTGAGGATATTAATACTGACATAACATTTCTCTAGCTGTTGAACCTTTATTCTGCAGGCATTTTTCCAAAACTGCCTTATACTACCCTGCATCAGCTGCCAATGGTTGCGTATCTGCCTCAGCCTCAAACTATTTGACCATCTTTTATGTTCTAGGTGTTCTTCAAGGCAGGTCTCCTGGGACTCCTAGAAGAGATGAGAGATGAGAAGCTTGTTAGCCTCATCACTCATACACAAGCTATGTGCAGAGGGTACCTCATGAGAAAAGAGTTTAAGAAGATGAATGAAAGAAGGTAATAAAAGAAAATACTAACAATCATACAGTGTAGGACCAGAAGTCCAGCAGTGCAGTATACTGTCTCAGGCAAAAAGCTGTCCTCAGGAAAGACCCTTAGAAAGGCTAGGGGAAACAGAGCAAGCACAAACTAATAGTTTCCTTGTTATAGCCTCCCAAATTCTGGCAATGGGCATTTAGCAACCAGACTATACAGCTGGGCCATGATATTTATTATTTAATAGTGAATCTTTTCTTCAGGAATGCAATTGCCATTTTCAACCTGCAAAGAACCCCATGGCAGAAACAGCCAACTGAACAAGTGCTAAGGTTTGTCTGTTTTGGACACGTTGTATGAGAATTTCATTGTATCACACTGGTTTTGTAAGGAATGGCGTATAATTACTTTCCGTTCTCTTTAATTTTCTTTCATGGCTCCATCACCCAAGATGAACAATTCTAGCTTGTACAGAGAAGGTACTCCATACTTTCAACCATTCCAGATGCCCCTCCCATTTCAGTTGTCTCCCTTTGAGATGAATCATGTAAGATTTAGAGTGTAGGAGTGGCAGCACTAGGCAAGCCAAGCAAACTTTCTCAAATGTTGTTGACAAGTGAAAACTTTAGGAGGAGCAAGGATTGCATAAATGTATAGGATGCTCTGCCAACCAGCTGCTTGTATTTGTAATACTCCGCAGTATATATTTAGCTCAGGGGGGGTCCTGAGCCAGGCATAGTTTCTAAGAATTCAGTAACTTACTGAATTTCTCTGCAAGGAATTGTCTGATCTCCCCTTGAGCACATCAACAACATCCTCTTGCATTCAATACCATAAAAAGTTTTGGGTTCAATTTTATTTTTTTTTTTTAAGTTTTTCTGTTTCTGTCTAACAATTTCTAATATGGCATTTCCTAGTTTGAGTGACCCAAAAAGCAACAAGCTGCTGTTTCCATAAAAGACAGTAAATCCCAGATTTGTAATCTCAACAGCAGTACTTCAGGGATGTCAGTTTTCACTCTGGTATTTCACCTGAGTGCTTGTCCTTTCTTTGAGATTAAAGAAGATCTCAGAAATTCCCAGGCAACTTGCCAGAGAAATCTGTCTGGTTTTGAGTATTTCTGCCTCTTATATCCAGGGATAGTTATTGTTTGTGCTACTGAACCAGCCATTCTGCAGTTAAGGGCCTAGAAATGACTCTTTAATACAAGCAAGGGAAATAAGGAAAAGAAAAAAAAAGTCTCATGCAAGAGTTCCTTAAAGAAAATGCTGATGCTGTATGGCCAATAATGAGTCTGTTTCCAACCCAAGTCTCACCAGCCTCATAAGCTGTGTTTTCATGTATTTTCAGAGAATCCATTTATATCATCCAATACAATGTTCGCGCATTCATGAACGTGAAGCACTGGCCCTGGATGAAGCTGTATTTCAAGATGAAGCCCTTGCTGAAGAGTGCAGAGTCTGAGAAGGAGATGGCCAACATGAAGGAAGAGTTTGAGAAAACCAAGGAAGAGCTTGCAAAGTCTGAGGCAAAAAGGAAAGAGCTGGAAGAGAAAATGGTAACCCTGTTGCAAGAGAAAAATGACCTGCAGCTTCAGGTTCAATCTGTGAGTAACCTCCACCTCTACGTTCACCCCACTTCTTCTTATCCTGCTGCTCTTTCCCTTGTCTTTTCCATTGTTCTTCATAAACAGACATGTAACGGGGCCAGATTCTCCACTGCTTTGTATCTGGTCTTGTCATATACACCTAAGTGAAGTGAGTACAGAGCACGTATAAAACTTTACCACCAGAAGAAATACAGAAAATTTTGACTGGGCTCCCACATAAACCCACTTGGCTATTAAGCAACCATCAGTGAAAGAATCAGATGTTCCACAGTACATTCAATGTGCTCCTAATTAATAATGGTATCTGATTCTTAATGAAATACAGGCTGTTGCCACCTCTGCTGACCACTATAACATGAAGCCAGCACAGAGGTGCTTTCCTGTCAGAGACAGGACTGAAACCATGGAACAAAAACTGATGCTTTTCTCTGGAATATCGCTGAGCAGAAACTGAAATTGCACAGGACAGGAATACATTGGTTTTCAAAGTTAATAAGATACTACATGGCCAAGGGTGGTCTGGTGCAAGTGGACCTGTCACTTGTTTCCATGTGCTTTCAAACCAGTTGGGTTCTGACAAGTATTGTTTCAAGCACCAAGGCTGTAGCTGTGCATGCAGAAGATCAGATTAGTTATCTGAATCCTTCTTCAGAACTTCAACTTAACCTCACCCCGTTTTCTGAGTTTCTTTGTACCCTTCTTGGTACTTAACACACTGTCCTCCAGAACCCACCTAGTTTACAAGCATCCGGGGCTTCACTTTAACCCCTGCACAGATGGTAAGCCAAAAAAACCCAAGAAGCCCAGATTTAACTAGACTAACTTCCAGATTAGGATGCCTTACAAAGCACTCAGATTTCAGATTTTAGAACATAAAAGAAGTCCTAAGATACGATCGCTGCCCTCAAATGTATTGTCTGACTCTCAATTCCCAGTTCCTCACCATTTTAGTATTGGAAAAATACTTCCTGTCTTCTAAGTCCCTTTTTCCTGAGGGAATTTCTATCAACCCTTCCTGAAAGATTCTACAAGCACCACCTTCTCCAAGTTAGTGATCAGAAGTTGCACGCTCACTAGCCATGATTTTCAGTGCTACAGATTTCAGTCAGAATCTGAGAGAGAATTAAACATACCATCTTCTGTTATTGCAGTGATGGCTTTCAGCCGTAACTTCTGGGAGGCAACAGATACCTTTTCCAGTATTCTACTTAAAATACATCGTTGTAGCATTAATTTAGACAAAATTTTGTCTGTCGATCGTGTGTCTCAAAATGTTAGCCATAGTAAAAGTTGCAGGCTGCAATTCAGGTCAAGCTCTTGGCTGAGAGAGGTTAGAGAATGGTGGGAGCAAGGTTAGCCTCATGTGAATAAAGCAGAAGTTTCTGGAGAGACAGACCAACCTGTGTCATTAGAGCTAGAACAGCTTATTAAAGATAAAATCATTCAACACTATGAAAGACAACTTAGAAATGCTATGTTTCACAAAGCCACAGCTAAGATCATGCTTCCAGGAAAGCCAGCGTGCTACTCACCTATTTATCTCACTAATTCCTTGCAGGCTCCTTGTTATGACTGAGCCCTGTGAGTCGGTTGCACAGTATTGCAGCAAATCCATCTGACCAGCTGGAAGGAAGGGTCTCTGCCATGGGATTATGGCCCACTTTCCTAGCCATGACTGAACAGGACAATTCCCTCATGATCAAATTGTGTGCATTCCAGCGATTTGCATAGAAAATTCTGCTCTGACTTGTGTAATCAGTTTCCTGGAGACGGCACTTGAACAACATATATTGCCTTTTGCCAGTCTTATGATAAATATAACATGCCTTCAATATGTTCTGACAGGAGAGCGAAAATCTAGCTGATGCTGAAGAGAGATGTGAAGGACTCATCAAAAGTAAAATCCAGCTGGAAGCTAAAATAAAAATACTGAGTGAAAGAATAGAGGATGAAGAGGAGACAAATGCTGAACTGGTAGCGAAGAAGAGGAAACTTGAAGACGAGTGCTCTGAGCTGAAGAAAGATATTGATGATCTTGAACTGACTCTGGCCAAAGTGGAAAAGGAGAAGCATGCAACAGAGAATAAGGTGACAGAGGAATCGGGGAATTATTCTTTCCTAGACAGTTGTCAGTTTTGTGGAAAGTTGCAGTCACTCCTAAGTGCTCTGAATGGAAGTGACATGTGCCCAAGGCATAATAGGAGAGAGGTATTGTCACTTAATGACAGAAAAAAAATTGTTAAAATCATAACTTCTCAGGAAAAACATATTTTCTGTCACATTTGAGGAAGAATTAAGAGGTCATTATGGTGCTTGATAGACAATTTCCAGTTTTGGCTATTTGCAGTCATAAGGAACCAGTATATTTGTGTCTCCTGTGTATAACTGAGGACTAGCATGCTTGTGAGTAGCACAGCACAGAATGACTATGCTGGTCCTTTCTCACATGCATTGAGGAGAACTGATTTTGCAGATGTCAAATGTTTTCTTGCAATTCTCTTGTATTTAAAAAGCCCATGTCTCAGCTAGGATGGACATCCTTTCCTTTCACTGACTTGACAATTAAGTGAGAGTTCTTCCTGATTCCTAAGGTTCACACTGTCAATGTAGCAAGGAAGGTCTATATCAGATGGTCATTAAACTCATTTATCTTCCAGTAAAAGTACAAATTTCTTCATGTACATCTCAACAATCAATTTGAAGAGACATAATTGAGATATATCTGTGTTAGAATTCAAAAGTCCATGTCTGTGGTGACAGTGTTCAGTCCTGCTGTGGAAACAATGCTAGCGAGGATATAACACCCCTGAGATTCCCTTCAGTGCCATCACTGAGAGCAATACCACATCCTAAGCTTGCAATTACAGATATGTTGGACATCTCCATACTAATTCTTAGAGGAAATCTATCTGGTGTTGGGTATTAGGATGAGGGATCAGGGCTGTATAGCTCAAGCACTCAGCAGAGTAGGCTTTCCTGATCACTCCTGTCAGGCTTCCCCATCCAAAGGGGACATACAGGAAGCAAGGGTCAGGCAGGCTAATGCACAGCGCCTGATGTGTTTGAGATAAGGCTGCTGGTGTGCCATGCTCATTGAAGTACACAGTATAAGCATCCAAGACAAAGCTAGCAGAGCTGGCATGCCCAACAACCCAGTTAGAAGCTCCAGCCCTAAATTCACGATCATCTGTTCCAAGGGCATGAGGTTTTTTGTCACGTCATCATGTTCCCTTCACTTTTACGGAAAACTTAACATATCTTTGGCTAGGCTTAGCACTTGATACCTTTTTTAAAGAACCTCACTTGCTGAGAAGTTACAGTTGTTTGCCTAGCAAGTATTTCACACATAGGAAATACATTTTTTTTCAGCAAGAGCAACTCAGAGGCCTTTTGTAAATCCTCGTGGGAAAAGCTTGTAGAGGCAAGTGAAGATACAGCACCTGTTCCACTGTACAGTTCAGCAGGATAGGGCTGGTAGTCAAAAACAACCAAAGCAAGAATTCCTGCCATTGCAGGACCAGAAAGGTGTGAATGTCAGGCATGACACTTGTTGCTACGCTACCCATGAATGACGTAGACCTCCTGTGGAGAGCACTTTGACTACATCCAAGCAAGATTTTGCAAGGGTGCACTCACTGTGTTCTCAGTCTGTCATTTCTCAAGGCACCCTCTCACAGTATGGATGCTGGCTGTCTAACAGGTTAAGAATCTTACTGAAGAGATGGCAGCTCTGGATGAAAATATTTCTAAACTCACTAAGGAGAAAAAGGCCCTCCAGGAAGCCCACCAGCAGACACTGGATGACTTGCAAGTTGAGGAAGACAAAGTCAGCACACTCACCAAAACCAAGACCAAACTGGAGCAGCAAGTAGATGATGTAAGGAAACGTTTTTTGGTTGTATAGGTGGATATTCTGACAGATGAGAAGAGACTAGAAACCTACAGTTGGGAGTATAAGCAACACCTAAAGAAGCCAAACCATCTCTAATAATTTTGGCTAATAAATCATTGCCAGTTGACAGATTATTGTGTAATCTAGTACATCTTTCATCTTCCCTGTCTATTTAAAATATGTTCATCACTGAGTATTGCAGCGTTGTAGCTTCTTGAACCCTGTTTTAACCAATTAGTTGGAGTAGTGTACCTGTGGCCGTCTGAAGTTTGCTGCAGAGTTATTTGTTGTACAGTGTGGATGTATTTCAGGAAGTTATGAACATATTTAGCAGTCTGTATGCTAGGAACTGCAGCCACGGAAAAATTCTGATTTCTGTATTTTTCAAGAACTTGTATTTCAACTGCACACAGCCAAGCTGAAGACAGCTTAATATCTGCAACCAAATTATAATGGCAGCTCTGATCTTGCAGCAAGAGCGTAGCACAGGTGGAGATGAGAAATATATACAAGGTTGATAGTTTTCTCTATTCATCAATTTTAAACTCTAGTTAGATTTTTAAATCAGGTATAGTTATTTTCAAAGTATAATTTCTGTGTTTCAAAGTATGTTTTATGTGGTTTAGTTTGAAGGATCTCTAGAACAAGAGAAGAAACTACGAATGGACCTTGAGAGAGCAAAGAAAAAACTGGAGGGAGATCTGAAAATAGCTCAGGATTCCATAATGGATCTGGAAAATGACAAGCAACAGATGGATGACAGGCTAAAAAAGTATTGCACTGACTTTTTATGCTATGAATTCTAAAATTCAGATCTTAACCGCATTGAATTTTCATTCTTGTTCTTCAACAGAAAGGATTTTGAAATTAGCCAGTTGCAAAGTAAAATCGAAGATGAGCAGGCTCAAAGTTCTCAGCTGCAAAAGAAAATTAAGGAGCTTCAGGTAAAGTCTAAGAGTTATTTGTGGGTTTAGTAGCTGAGCACAAGTTTCTTAGAACTAGTTGATATTTATTCTTACTGTTCTATGCAAGTATTTCCCTACCCATGAATAAAGCAATTAACATGGACTCTGGGTGCTGTTTGCATCTCAGGGCACTTTTAAAGAAACTCTGGTATCTAATCATATATAGCTATGTAAAAGGCTTCTCAAGTGAAGCTTGTGGCAGGCTTGGAAAATGGATTAGATACTGAGTTGTAACAGAAGCAAAGCCACTAAGAATTAATTTTTTAAGAAAACAACAAAAAGTTTCATAATCTGTCATGATCAGGACAGAGATCACTTCCTAAATGCAGAGCCAGGAAGACACTTCTCTTCAGTGCTATTAACCCACGGCTGCTCACCTCAAGGTTCCTTCCACCTTGTTTGCTGATGGAGAGAGGACACTGCCTTGTTTTTGGCCTGAGTTTTGGGAAATTTCTAAGAAACTCACACTTTTTTACATTTTCCAGTGACGCATCCCCTATTTCTTCAGAGAAGTGCAGCCCTAGATCCTTCATAACCTAAAAAATCCATTCTGAGCTATAACAAATGAAATACCAGATTTTACATTCACTGTTGTTCCAAAACCAAATATTGCATGTCCTGGGACACAATTCAATGAAATTTCTAGTGGTGCTTCACTCTCTATGCTGATATAAACATCTGTGAATGTTTGCTCTTTATTCCTTACTGGTAATTTTCAATCTGTCTATCCAGAAGTCCACATTTAACCAATTAATTTTCACAGGCTCGAATAGAGGAATTGGAGGAAGAAATTGAGGCTGAACGTGCAATCCGTGCAAAGACTGAGAAGCAGCGAGCTGACCTGTCGAGGGAGCTAGAGGAGATCAGCGAGCGCCTGGAAGAAGCCGGAGGGGCTACCGCCGCTCAAATTGAGATGAACAAGAAGCGTGAGGCAGAATTTCAGAAGATGCGTCGCGACCTGGAGGAGGCCACGCTGCAGCACGAAGCCACGGCTGCGGCCCTGCGCAAGAAGCACGCGGACAGCACCGCTGAGCTTGGGGAGCAGATCGACAACCTGCAGCGAGTGAAGCAGAAGCTGGAGAAGGAGAAGAGTGAGCTCAAGATGGAGATTGACGACTTGGCCAGTAACATGGAGTCTGTCTCCAAAGCCAAGGTTCCTGCACAGGAAAAAACATTTCTCATCACTACCATTGTTCTTCTGAACAATTAGATGAGCTGAAGGATATATGCTTTCTATTTCTTAACAGAGCAACCTGGAAAAGATGTGCCGAGCTCTTGAAGACCAGTTCAGCGAAGTCAGAACCAAAGATGATGAACACATGAGATTAATTAACGATCTGAACACACAGAAAACACGTCTACAGACTGAGAATGGTGCGTCCCCTAGATGAAACGTAATAGTCCTGTGCCAAGTACTTAAATACGCTGTTTGAATGCCAGTGTATTTTGTAACATTTCCATCACTGGATGATCTGAACAAAACTCACTATAGAATTCTCTCCTGGGGGCAGTCCATAGAAATTCCACCCAAGGAAACACAGCCAAACCCAGAGAGGCACTATCAGTCAAAGTGAACGTGTGAGTCTGTGGTCAGTTCATCCCGTTCCCTTTGATGCCAGCACAATGCCTCTCTTTGGCAGCTTTTCCCGACCAATGTGAATGAAATTGCTATCCTCCCTTCATTTTACCACATTATATCTTGTAATCACTTTCCATACGGCTAGCTCTTCTCATTTGTATCTTATGTCTCGTATCTCTGCCTAAAAATAAATAAATAAATGTTTTCTCGCTAGGTGAACTTTCTCGGCAACTGGAGGAGAAGGAGTCCTTGATTTCTCAGCTGACTCGAGGCAAACATGCTTTCACTCAGCAGACTGAAGAACTGAAGAGGCAAGTAGAGGAAGAAAATAAGGTGATTTGCTTTAATTTGGAGCAAAAAATAAACCAGTGAGCTAAAAAAATAAATGAGATTTCTCCTCAGAGAAAGGCGGAGACATCAGAACAGTGAAACTTCTGAATTTTGTTTTAGAGCATAACACAGAGACGAGATCTTAGAAGTGAAATAAGGAAGACAATTTAAGTCCTTCCCATCATGCTTTCTGAAGTTCAAAAACATGAGAGAAGCGAATGAAAATAGCTCTGTATAGCTTGCTGCTACAGGAAATCCCTGAGGCAAAGAAAACAGCAGCCAAAAAAAAAGGAAAGAGAGCAGGAATGCAGGTGTACCCAGGGTTAGATATGACAAAACAGTTGAGAGTGTCTTCCACCTTCAGATAAATACCAAACTCTACCTGAAAAGCTTACAGAGAAGCTTCTTGAGATGTAATTCCTGCCTTGTCTGTTGCTAGGTTTCATGCGTCTTTGCCAAAAGCTCTTGGTGCAGGTATGTTTGAGAGGCAGCATCCCAGAAAAAAAATGGACAAGTGCCTGACCTCACTTAACAGCATCAAGCCTGAAACACAGCCTCCCTCAGGTCGCTTTGTTCCTTCTGTTACTCTAGCAACTGTTGCACATGGGCAGCAAGACATGAAGGTTTTATCAAAATACAGTAACAAAGTCCAGTCACAAATTATTAATATTTTGACAATTTGTATAATTTTAATTACGAAGGCCAAGAACGTGCTGGCCCACGCCTTGCAGTCTGCTCGCCACGACTGTGACCTGCTGCGGGAGCAATACGAGGAGGAGCAGGAAGCCAAGGGGGAGCTGCAGCGCGCCCTGTCCAAGGCCAACAGCGAAGTGGCCCAGTGGAGAACCAAATACGAGACGGACGCTATTCAGCGCACGGAGGAGCTGGAGGAGGCCAAGTACGTGGGAAGCGGGATAGTCTGGAGCAACGAGAAGGGTATTTTAGTAAAAATTTAAGAATGAACCAGAGGAAACCAGAATACGCTTGTAGTGGGAATATGCAGAGCAGCATGCTCTGATGTGTTAGGAGTCAAAAGGGGAGTGAGTAGAGGTTTGAAGGAGGAAAATAAGTAGAGGCTTGGGAGTGTCTACAGGAAGGAGAATTCCAGTGCATTAACTATGGAGTTAATCATAGCAGTTGAAAAGTCACATTCTTTACACTGCCAATGCTGAAAGTGTGTTTCTAGCTCCTCTCCACATCGCGATAGTCTACTCCTTGGGTGAGTACTCTCCCAGCCTATGCATCCCTCCAGCATGCTGTGTCATCCCAGGCTCCCATCAGTGCCCCCTGTTCACATCGTCACAGCTTTCTACTTTGCTTTCTCCATCCATCTCTCCCATGCCAAACTCCCTTCCTGTTCGTTTTCTAAGAATGTCAGATTTCTCCTTCTCTCAGCACCAATTGTCTCATCCTGCAGAAAGAAGCTGGCTCAGCGCCTGCAGGAGTCAGAGGAGCAGACTGAGGCTGTCAACTCGAAGTGTGCTTCACTGGAGAAGACAAAGCAGAGGCTGCAGGGCGAAGTGGATGACCTCATGATTGATGTGGAGAGGTTGAACGCAGCTTGTGCGGCATTTGATAAAAAGCAGAAGAATTTCGACAAGGTTCATACAGAGAGCCTGCCAAATGTGAAAAACATCAGACACTTGATAGGCCAGGCCAAATTCTGAAATTATGAAAGTTCTGCACTCACAGTAAGATACACTGTATTTTATCCAAAGCAAAGCTGCGGTAAAGAACACATAATGAGACATATAGTAATAACGTCACAGTGTGAGTAACCCCAGATGACCACAGCAAACAATGAAGTAGCTTTCTGATAGTTTTAAAAAGCATTAAGTTTTTGCAAGGGAGTATAAGAGGATCCATATCTAGTCTTTGATCAAGCAGACTCAGCAAGTATTCACATGCAAGCTAGACTTTCAGCCGGTGCTAATTTGCTGGCCTTGTATGTGGGTTAGGCAGAGCCTCAGACTCCTCTCCACAGTTCCAGCCCTCATTGCTTTTAATAACATTTAAAATAATCAGCACTGTTTGGCCGAGTGATGTTGCACAGCCCTGTGCCTTGGCCCAGCCTTGTGTGAGCGAATTAGGTGAATGTGCTACAACAGACACCCTGCAGGGCTGTTGTGTCAAACTCAGGAGACAATCTGTAGAACATGATCTTTCTTGGCGGGCTGAGTGCCAGAGCACTGGCTCCTGCAATAATAGAAAGGTTCACACAGCCTCATCGTGTCCAGGCTGTTGTCAACCCAAACTCCTGCCTGAGAGTCTGGGGTATGCACTAGTGCTGGCTGAAGAGGGTGAGTGAAGTAGCTTCCACCAAAACGGCCAGAGTACGTATCACGGTGAATTGATTGTCACAGGCAGAGAACAATCCAAAGCAAAAGACTGCAAGACATGTCATGCCTCTTGGGTTCTTGCCCTGTAGATGTGCAGAGACAGGAGTACTGCAGAATAGGTCATTCTTCTGCTCCTGTCACTCCAGGTCCTGGCTGAATGGAAACAGAAGTACCAGGACAGTCAGGCTGATTTGGAAGCTGCCCAGAAGGAGTGTCACTCTCTCAGCACTGAGATCTTCCGGATGAAGAATGCCTATGAAGAAATGCTTGACCAGGCTGAGACTGTCAGATGGGAAAACAAGAACCTCCAGCGTAAGTTCAGATCTCTATCAGCTGGAATCCACCAGGAGTCCTAAGATGTGTCTACATTCCTTGGATACCAGAACTCTGCCTCTCCCCAGGGTTTTGTTCCTTAGGATTTTCCCCACAACGCTCAGGTTAGGTGTCTGTCTTTCCTGTTCAGCTGATCACAAAGTCACCTGTAAGCACATGCCTATGGTTCATTAACAGCATCCTACTTCCTCATGGTATTCTCCTCCTTCACACCATCATAACCCCATTCATGAATAGCGATGAAGTTACCTGAATGGACAGAAATTATGATGAAAAAAGATACTCGATTTTTTCCAGATTACCTCACTCACTGTCATTAGAAAAAAATCTGGAGGGCTGTTGTCTTATCTCCTGATTATTGGAGGACCATGCAGCTGTGGCACAACAGATTGGCATTTAATAAACAAACTAACCATCTAAAGGAAACCCAACCCTGTTCTTTTTTGTGAGCTGAATGATCCCTGGGAAGTATTTGAGGATAAAGAGAACAATCAAACAGAACTGTCTCTGGAGATGTAATTTCGCTATCCAGAGGAAGTCAACATTCTTTTCTGAGCTTACTCCAGCTGGCCACTCCCATTTTTAAATTGCACACTGACCTGGAAGCAGGAGGTAACCAGAAATAAAGACTGCACACAAGACTTATTATTTCTCCTCACTGCATCACATTACATCATTAACTCTTCCATCACTCCCATTGGCAAACAGCAATTGCAGGTGCCATTGAAAACTTTATTTCAGATGAGCTGAGTGTGTGTTTTCTGTGTTGCAGAGGAAATTTCTGATCTGACCGAACAGATAGCTGAATCTGGAAAAGCTAAACATGGACTGGAGAAAGCAAAGAAGCAAATTGAGCAAGAAAAGTGTGACCTTCAAGCAGCATTAGAAGAAGCAGAGGCAAGTGTCCTCAATAAGGGGGCTTGTTTCTAGAGAGATCATGAATGGAGAAAATTTGGAGGTTATATACACCTGTTTGTCCTGCCACCATCACAAAGGTGCAGTATGAGAGCACAAGCAGATCAAATAGCATAAGGAGGGCTCCTCTCCCATACCAATGTGGCATTCCTTACTGTGCTATCACGCAAAAACTACTCAGTCCAGACTAAAATAGAGATCATTTCACACCACCTGTTTGAATGAGCTCCTGTAGAAGGCTGAAGAAAGGCCATTTGTATTTCAGGACTCAGACAAGTTTTGTTTTCTAGTAAAATTAATCAAGGATGTTTTCAGAGCAAGTCTAATCTAGACTTAAAAGTTTTCTCAGTGTGACCTCCTGCTCAAAGAAAGCTGAATGTTGAAGGCAATTAAGATTATATTTCTTCAGTTCCTCCACTTTCAATGAATGGGAGCCAGTAAGACAGTCAAAGAGCAGTCAGTTCACAGGACGTGTTTTGATGAACACAAAGAGGTTGCTGGGGATCAACTGAATCGTGGAGATGTGGCTGGTACACTGATGTGCTTTGCTGACGCAGGCTGCATACCAGGTCCCACAAGTCCATGACTGCTCAGTCTTCCTTACTGTCTTTGGCTGCCCCTCAGCACTTCATAACTTTAAATTTAGTTTTTTCCCGGTCCATGCCAAATTGCAGCTCCTTCAGTTCCTTCTTGTCTGGGTTCTGCCTTTTGTTCCCACTCTGCCCTGACCGTCCCTGGAAAAAGCTTTTATTACTTTTGTATAACCATATCTGATTCTCCACAAAATGTCTGAGAGCATTTCACGGAGCCGCTCACGGTATACCTAGGACATAGCTCAGAGACACAGAATTAGCTTAGACTGGAAAGGATCTCTGGAGATCTTTAGTCCAACCTCCTGCTCAATGGAGGGCTAACTTCAAAATTACATTAGGTTGCTCAAAGCCTCGTCTGCTTGGTCTTTATAACTTCCAAGGATGGAGACTTCACAGTATTGCTCAACAACTTCCTCCAGTGCAGCATCATTCTTATTGGAAAATATTTTTATCTGAAATAGGCATCTCTGTAGGGTCTATTTTAAAAGAGATGCCAAGGCTACATCAACTGTTTCATTCTCTGGATGGGCTTATTTCTGTCCGCTGTTTGTAAAGACTCAGCCTCAGGCTTTAAACTCCTAGGCACCTGAAGCTAGATAATGTGAGTATCAAAGGGAAAAGGCTGTATGGAAGTAGAACATGCCCACAGTGTGGTGGGACTACGTGCAGACCCCCTAAGCAGACTTAAGCATGGAGGTGCAAGAGAAGGCAAGCTTCTTCTGAGCCCGAGGCTTGACCATCCCATTTTGTCATATGTTTTGTTATCTCTGCAGTATCAACAGAGCACTCAGTGCCCAGGCCTTTTGGCTTCAGAGGTATTTTCCTAAGGAGTCTTATTCCTAAATTACTGATTAATATCCAGTTGAGGTGTAGTGACTCTTGTGTAGGGGAACAGCAGTCAGTACTAGGCCTTTTCTAAAGGTCCACAGTAAGGCACGCAATACCTGTGTTACTGGCTGCAAAGTGCCAAAATTCTGCATGGGTATTTCCCATTAATGGACACTACAGATCCATTGATGTTATTTCAACCCTGCCAGGGCTCTTTAGAGCACGAAGAGGGAAAAATCTTACGCGTTCAGCTGGAGCTGAACCAGGTGAAGTCAGATGTTGACAGAAGGAACGCAGAGAAAGATGAGGAAATTCAACAGCTGAAAAGGAATCACCAGAGGGTATTAGAGACTATGCAGACCACACTGGATGCTGAGATCAGAAGCAGAAATGACGCATTGAGGCTGAAAAAGAAGATGGAGGGAGATCTGAATGACATGGAAATACAGCTGAGGCATGCCAACTGTCAGGTGGCAGAGACACAGAAGCACCTCAAAGCTGTGCAAGGGCAACTCAAGGTAAGGGCCATGAGGGCTACTGTCCTACAAGTCTTTGCCACTCACTCTGCTTGCCTCTGAGTCTCCTGGTGCTTTCACCTTCAAAGGACTCCCAACTCCATTTGGATGATGCTTTGAGACAGAATGATGACCTGAAGGAGCAGCTTGCCCTGGCAGAGCGTAGGAACAATCTGATGGCAACAGAAGTGGAGGAGATGCAAGCTGCTATGGAGCAGACAGAGCGAGCCCGTAAAGTTTCTGAGCAGGAGCTGACAGATGCCAGCGAGCGAGCACAGCTCTTCCACTCGCAGGTATTTGGCATCTCCTGTACAACAGGCATGCGGGAGTGGTATGAAACGGGGTGGGAATGACCTATCTCTGGACTGTCCCCACAGTACACAAGCCTTCTCAACACCAAGAAGAGACTGGAAGTGGACATTACTCATTTACAGAACGAGGTCGAAGACAGCATTCAGGAAGCCAGAAATGCAGAGGAGAAAGCAAAGAAAGCGATCACAGACGTGAGTACTCTTGCTTGCCTCTCTTCCACATGATACTACTGCAGTCACTTTTGCGCTTTAGAAAGGCAGCAGTCAGGTGGAGGAGAACAAATTCTTCAACACAGGAACAGAAAATATTGGTGACAGACAATCTCGCCCACATGGGCCTCATGCAGCCTCTGCCCTACTGCTTGCCATGGAAGACCCCCTCAGTCTAGGTCCTCTACTCATGTTCTGCTAGCAGCCTGTGTTGAAGAGGCATCCTGTCTCCCCTCCCTCATACCCACATTCCCTTTTGCTTCCAGGATAAATGTAATAGGATAGAAGAGATGGCCACAAAATTGTAACAGGAAAAGAGCAGTCCAAACCAAATCCCATTTAGACATGGCACAGAAAAGCTGAAATTAAGGCTAAAATCATACATGCTTCCACACATGTAAGAAATAAAAAGAATGGAAATTCTTTTTAAAAGTTTAAACAAGGCTACAGTTCCACGGCATCAGAAGAGACCAACCTCAGGAATACCTCTGAAAGGCAGATGAAAATGAAACAGAAAATTGCATCAAGCCAAGGCATACCTGGGCCTGAAGCACTCTTCTGCCCACCTGCCTGCGGCAGTGCTGCGGGTCCCCTCTGCCCTGTCACACTGGAGACAGCTGTCCATCCAGGTCCTGGACACCTCAGCAGGCACAAGCTTGACATTGTGGTTCGAGATACTTGGGGTCATTTCATTAGCAAAAACTGCTTGGGAGTCTGACTTTTCAGCAAATTTAGGCAGCAAATGGCCAGATATTCAAAATCAGTTGGGAGCCCAGAGATGCAGAGTGTTAGCTGGTGATACTTCAGCGTGTCTCTAATTTCCACTGTCTCTTAAAAAAAAATGGAACTTCGGTATAGAGTCATTTGCATGCCTTAATTTTTTTTTTTTCTTGTCATCAACCTTGCTTGTTCTCCAAGGCAGAGTAGCTCTAGAAATGCCAATACTGAGAAACAGTGACCCCCTTTATATGACAGATTCTTGGCACAGCCGTGAGCACTGACTGAGAATGCAAAAAGCCACACACCAGCGCGAAGCTGGGCAGTGCTCCCAGGGAGAGTGCAGAACTGCCAGGGAGGCATATTCATAACATAACTGTGCACTGCAACAGGCAGCCATGATGGCAGAAGAGCTGAAGAAGGAGCAGGACACCAGCGCCCACCTGGAGAGGATGAAGAGGAATCTGGAACAGACAGTGAAGGACCTGCAGCTCCGACTGGATGAAGCCGAGCAGCTGGCTCTGAAGGGTGGAAAGAAGCAGCTCCAGAAACTAGAGGCGAGGGTATGGTGAACACCATGGTAGGATAAGGTCAAGTTCCCGAGTGGTCCCTTGGTTGCTGGAACCCTTTGGGAAGGTTACAACAGGGACAACCCCAGGTATCTCCAGCAGGTGAGATGAGTAGTTAAACCCTGCACTGCTGGCAAGGAACAGGCATAGATGTGCCACCTTACACCTCTAACCTAATAACTGAGGAAGCTGGACAAGCATGAGGGGAGTAGACAGCAGTCAGATTTCCACGCTATCCCTAAATGGTACGTGCTGCTGCCAGTCCCAGAGGCAGAGCATTGGGCTAGAGAGACCACTCTCCTGGCCCCCTTTCTGTGCTTCTCAACTGCTGCTGTTCCAAAATACAGCACAACTGACTGGGAGTTAGTTTGGCTTTGACAGAAAATATCCCCACAGAAATAAACCCACTGGTGTCCAGGTTTGACTTACACACGCTCCAGAAGAGGTGTTGAGCTACGGGAGGTTGTTAAGGACTATTCATGAGGATGAGCTGGGCTCCAAGACTACAAATTAAACAGATTTTCCCCATTTACCTGGTGAACGTTGACAGAGCCCTCCCTTTCCTGTTTCAATTTCCACTTCTCTGAGAGATTTAAGTCCAATTTTGTTACAAATGCCCCAGGTAAGCACGGCTAAGTTCCTTCTATAACTAACTATGGATTCACACACCATGTCCCCAGTAATACAGCATGGCAAGCAGTTTTTAGCTACTCTAGCCTCAGGAAGCTTGCCCTGCATGGTCGCTTTCTGCATGGCCACTTTTTCCGTGGCCTTGGTCTGCAGAACCCTGGTTCCCGGAACCCTACAGTGGTACCAACAGCCACTCTTGGCAGGTTGCTGCATTCACCATGATACTGTGTTTCAGATTAATGAGTTAGAAAATGAGCTTGATGCCGAGCAGAAAAGAGGAATAGAGTCGCTGAAAGGTGCTCGCAAGTACGAACGAAGGCTGAAGGAGCTCACTTACCAGGTATTTCAAATCCTCTGCCCTCTTAACATGCATCACCTCAAGCCCTCTTCCAAGGCTAACTTGATTTTTCACTTCCCACAGTCTGAAGAGGATAAGAAAAATATTCTTCGGCTCCAGGACCTGGTAGACAAGCTGCAATTAAAAGTGAAAGCATACAAGAAGCGGGCTGAGGAAGCTGTGAGTGTGGGAGTCTCTAAATCTTTGCGAGCCCTGGGTGGAGATTTCCAAAAGGTTCAGCCTCCCAAGTTCATTAAAATAATTGAGTACTCAGTGTGATAGGGCAGCTATGGCCACTGCCTTTGAACATTCCTCACCTGGTAAAGACTTAACAGCTCACAACAGAGCAGGCACAGCTGGAATTGTCCTGAGGTTGTCAAAGTTTTGGAGCTACACTAGCCAATTTTCCCAACCTGGCTCTGATCAGGACTAATTGCTCTGTCCCCAGCTGAGTGCTCATGTTGTTAATACTACCAGACAGAAACGCAGAGGGTGCTGGCAACACAGGGGTGTAGCTGCAAGGCTAACTAGTGGGTGATATTATTGTGGTGCAGCCATAGGGTGTTTGGTTAATGGTAATGGGATGATGCCAGTTTTTGTCCATGTCACTGATGTCACTGCGTGACTTCCAGGAGGAACAGGCAAACACTAACCTCTCACAGTGCCGCAAGACCCAGTACAAGCTGGAAGAGGCTGAGGAACGAGCTGATATTGCTGAATGCCAGGTTAACAAGTTGCGAGCCAAAAGCCGTGACATTGAAGGACAGGTGAGCCGAGGGGCTGCAGAGAAGGACCGTTTCCATGTGGCAAGTGCCCCAGGGGTCTCTGCCCAAATGCCTGGCAGCCACTCTGTAGATCTCCCACTCTCGCAATGGAGCATCCTCATAAAGGAAGGCCAGAAACACATTTATTCAAAACCAGTGGGTTTTGAAGGTCCTGTCAGTGCCTCCCAAGAGACAGACTAGATTTGATCGACTTTAAGAATTCAGGTCTTTCAGCAGAATTGGGAGATACTGGTTCTGTGCCAGTAATATGGCAGAACATTTGCAATAGCTACAGCTTCGAAACAACGCCAGATATAATTCAACCACTCCAACAACCTCTACATTACCTTCTTTTTTATTTATTTATTTATTTATTTAGAAATCAGAGGAATGAGCTGACCGGAGCTGTGGCAGGCACCCTTACGGTACAGACTGCTGTGCATCCGCCGGAGATCAGCACTGCTTGCTTTGAGTGACCAGGTGTGCGGTCACTGCCCCTCCCGCCGGCCGCCGTTACCCAGCCCCAGTAGGAGCTGAGAAATAAAACCCACCCTGAGTGACGGGGCTGTCCCGCCTTACCGGACTGACCGCCAGCATGTGTGGGTGGGCGCAGCGGGCTGGGGGTCTGCTCCGCGGCGGGTCTGCGCGGTGCGGTGCGGCTGTGCTCCGCGGGGGTCCGCTCCATGTGGAGAGCAGGTACGAACCCGTCACGCCCCACAGCCGCGGCGCAGGATGCGCGGCCGCTCTGCCCGCCCGGGATCCGCCGGAGCCCCCGGCCGCCCCGGGAAGCCCCCTTCCCCCCCCGCCCCGGGGCGGCGCCAGGCCCGTGAGCGCCGCGCGTGGGAGCCGTGCCCGTGCCCCCGGCAGGGGGCGCTGCGCCCCGCGGCGGAGTCGGCGACGGGCGGGGCTCGCACCCCCCTGCGCGCCGCGGGCCCGGTGCGGCGGCCAGAAGCGGCGGCGGGGGCGCGCCGCGGCCTCCCCGAGCGGGGCCGGTGCAGCGGGCGCGGGGCCGGGCGGGACGAGGTTCGGGCGCTGCCCCCCCCACCCCCCCCGCCGGACCCCCGCGGGGCCGTCGCGGAGGGGCGAGGCCGTTCGGCAGCGCGTTACGGCTGCGGGTCTCCCGTGTTACCGTGCCCGCGGCCTGCGGGAGCCGGGCTTCGGCGGGTACCCGTGCGCGGGGGACAGCCGGCGGCTTTGGCCGCGCCCCTGCGTTAGGGCTGTCGTCCTCGGGCGGGGCCCCGCCACCCCCCGCTTCTGCCCGCCCCCTGCCCGCGGTGTCGCCCCGCGCTCGGGCGCTGTGCTCCGTTCGGGTCCCCGTCACTTACCCGCGGTTGCACCCCGGCCGGCTGCCGCCCGTGCGCCTCCCGACCGCTCCTCTTCCCACCCCCCCCCCTCGCCTTCGGGCCCTTTGTGCCAGCCACAGCCCGGGGACGTTTTGGCTGCCAGTGCCCCACCTGGTGACCTGCCGCCGCAGCCTGTCGAGCTGGCCCGCGTCGCCTCTGCCTCTTCTCCCCCCCCTCCACGGCCACCTGCCCCCACGGGCTCCGGTTTGCACGCAGCGTGGCGTGCCCTGTTGCCGGGGGGGCACGTGGGCAGCCCACTCACAACCACAGCGCCCTGTGACCTGAGCTGTCACCGCGCCCCCCGGCTGGCAGGTCCTGCCCGCGCTGTCGCAGGACACGGCACGGCTGTCACTGCACAGTGGTGCACGCGAGAACCGCCTGCCCCAGCCCACGAGCAGTGCTGCGATAAGCACAATGCTAGCAGACAGACCGGTAGATTAGCAGGGTTTATCCCTTTGTTAAGTACAAACCTGCTCTCAATACTCTTATTTGTGCACAAAGGAAGAAAAACGGAAAGAATGACAACTCCTGCATGGGAGCTGTGTTAAGCAGGAGTGGGTTTAAGGGTACTTTTTTATTTGGTATGATGATGGCTGCAAGCGTATTTATAAAGCTGAAAGAAAAGCCTTCGCCTGAAAATTGCTTGGCACTCCTGTGAGCTTCTAGAAACACTTTGGAGCTGCCATGAGATCTGTAGAGCCCTCCAAGTCCTTTGCCTGTCCCAGCGTATCCGGAAGGGAGAAGTAATGGCACGGCCTGATGTCTGTGCATTACCCGTGAGCCAGTACTGGCTTTTTCTTGGGATGCTGGCCAGCAGTAGGAAGGACCACTTCTGTGTGATCGCCTATCTCTTCTCAGGAGTATTCCAGGAAAGCAGCCTGTTAGGTGTTTGAGCCACACATCAGCAACACTAGCTGCCCTTTGTGACCACAGAACACATCACCTTGCTCACTCTGGGAGAGAGGCAGAATAGTCAGGGTGAAGGTTAAAGACTACCCAAATCTGTGCAGAGTGCACTGTCTGAGCTGATGGTTTGAACAATGCTCTGGCCGAGGCTTGAATTGCTCTCAGGCTGAAGGGGAGGGGGAAACAACAACCAAACAGGCCACACTTAGCTACGCATGTGAAAATGACAGCAAACATCCGTGTCATCTGCTCTTCAAAAATTGTTCACTGTTCAGCTAAGTATCTCCACACAGAGAGAGACTGAGAAGACAGGAGAGAGGCATTGAGCCTCCAGAGAATGGCAAGAACAAGGACTCTGTGCAGAGCAGTTCCAGTGGACAACTGTAAACTATGCCCAGCTCAGAGATTTTTGTATTCATGTACCTCTCTGCTTAGTTCTTGCCACTAAATTTCTAAGATATGCAGATGTGTATTAGCATTCTGAAGAGAAGCATATACAGTTTCAGGAAAACAGGAGAGGGACTGAGGGGATGCAAAAAAAACCCCAAACGCTGCTCCCCCACCACCACCCCCCAAAAAAAAAAGAAAAAGAAAAAAAAAAAGCAAAGCCCAGAAAGCTGGAACGAAATTGAAATATGATAACTGCTAAGTTTTCAAAATACACTTTATTTATTTATTTATTTAAGAACAAGAAATCTACTAGTTTTTATTTAGTTGAACCAGAGGTAAGGTGAGAAATACTTAGAAAAAAAAAAGGACAGACTCTTTATTTTAGAACAGTAACAAATAAGCTTGGTAAGAGAGCTGGAGCTGTGTCATACCTCAGTGTACATTAAGAATAACAAACTAAGTTTGCCTATCTGTGAAGTCAGAAGAAGGATTAAAATTCTGCTTTAAAAACACACCATGCACACACAAAGCTCATCCCTTCTAGGCATGGTGCCTGATCCTCCTTTAAGGTCCTGGGGGAATGGATGGAAGTGGGATTCATTCCAGGGGCCTACAAGATTCTCTTTCAAGCCTGCAGGGCCTTTTGCTAGGAAAAGGGTAAATTGTGCTGAGAGTTACAGCCCCTTCACAGCTTATGTCTGTGACTGGTATCAGAACTTATACACAGCTCGAAAAACACTGAAAGCAGAAAACTGAGATTTCTTAGGTATGAAACTGGGCTCCCATGTGCCACCATTACTCCTTACTTCTATTAGCAGACAGGCAGAGAACAAGAGGAGTCAGGGTCTGACCCTTATTAATCATGTGACAAATTTGGTCTAATTAATCTCATACATTTGTTTTAATTCTATGCAGTAATAAATCCTCTTTATAATTTCAACCTGGGACAAAGCAACTCTGTGCACCAGTGCAGGCTGGGGACTGCCTCCTGGGGTGCAGGCCTGCAGAAAAGGCCTTGGGATTCTGGTGAAAAACAAGCTGGGCCTGTGTTATCCCTGCACTAATAACGCTAACCGGTCAGGGGATTGCATTAGTAAGCAGCCAGCAGGGAGAGGGATGTGCTGTTCCCCACTGCCTGGCACCGGTGAGGCTGAGTCTGCAATACTGCGTTCAGTTTTGGGAATCACCCCCCTCCATTATATGGGAGATGTTTACAGAGAGGATCCAACAACAGCCCCTAGTGTCGGTCAGCTGGAGCGTGTGCCATGTGAGGAGACGTGAAGAGAATTAGGTTTGTTTGGCCTGGAGAAGAGAAGACCTTAACTAAGGTCTTAACTGAGGCTAACGCTGCTGAAAAGGGGGTTGTGAACTTGGATGCATCCAAGCTTTTCTGGCAAGTGCGCAGTGAAAGGACGAGAGGCCACAGTCTCATGTTGCAACCAGGGAAATTATTTTTCAGCAAAAGGCAGGCAGCGTTATTTATCATGAGTGTGCTGCAGCCCTGGGACAGGCTGCCTAGAGAGGTTGTGGAATCTCTGTCCTCAGGGATTTCCAGGATACATGCAGGCAAGGTCCTGAGCAGCTTCATCTAGCTTTGCAGTCAGCCCTGCTTGGAACAGGAGATTGTGCTGAAGATCTCCGATACGTCTTCCAGTCTACTTTTTTCACTGATTCAGTCGAACTCACTAATCTAGCAAAAAGAAAGTTGCATTCTGCTGTTCGAAGACTGATCGATTCACTGAACAGGCTGAGGAACACAGAACTGGTACCAGCCACAGGAAGGTCAGGAGCACACAGCTAGCAGGAAGGGTGGTGGCTGGAAAAGGATGGATGTGAATGAGGGCTCTGTCTCAGGCACCTGTGCAACCTGCTCTAGGGGACCCTGCTTATGCAGGGGGGGTGGACCAGATCACCCGGAGGGTTCCCTTCCAACCTCAACCGCTCTGTGATTCTGTGATTCCAATTCTATCTGTTGATTTTAACATTCTGTCCAACTCCAGCCACCCAGCTCCACTCGTACTCACAGAGCATGTTTACTTTCACGTATGAGCACCTCTGCCCCTTGCTTATCACCTAAGATCCTAGAGAAATTTTAAAATCTGATAATGCATTTTCTAATTAAAATTCTAATCCAATTGAAAAATTATATTTATTGTGGGCATGCTTTCTGGGTATGGTCTACATATCTGGACTTGTCTTATGATTACATTATTAGGATAAGTCACCATTTCTTTTAAACTTTCTTGATCATCTTAACCTGCATCCCCAGAGACTGTTACCTCCCTGGGGCAGTGGAGAACATGAGGACTCTGTAACCTTTTCTTTCCACAGTGTTGGACAAGGTGCCACAAAGCAGAACCTTCCTCACTAACCAGAGAAGCTCAACTGATTTTCAGAAACTCTTCTTTCTGTACCCATTCTGGCCACAGGAGACTTTCTGATAAAATCTTCTGGATATTTCCTTTCCTCCAGTTATTTCCCAAGTACCGAAGCCTTGCTAGATATATGAAGTGAAGATCGTTGCAATTTTTTGATAGCAGTATAGTTCAGTGCCCCAGATAGTCCCTACAGCCAACTTCACAGCCTTTTGGGCAGCCCCAGGCCCAGGCGTAGCTTGCAGGGTGCCAGGAACAGTGACACTGCTTCAGCCCACTCACCCGCTGCAGCTGACAGAGACACAGAGTAGCCTGGAAACATAAAGGAAAGGGCTGGAAAGAGTCATCTGTGGGAGCTGAGAAGAATGCGGGAGGTGGAAGTCACTAGGTGGGTCCTCATTGGCAAAGGCGGTCAGGAGAAGGCTGGCCACAGCGAGCAGGGCTGTGCTGGGTCTTTGTCAGAAGCAAGCGACACAGAGCACCCATTTGCAGAGAGAGTTTATTGCCAACCTGTTGTTTGTAAATGTGTGTCAGCAACAGCAGATTTTAAATACTAAAGCTGTCGAGGGAAAACTAACGCTGAGTTTCCAAGAGTTTATGGGACTGAATCCTCATCTTCGATACTACTCAGGATGAACACAGTTCTTGCCTCATTCTTAGAGACTTTCCTGTATGAGTCATTGTTCACGAGAGAATAGCAGCTTTATACACAGATGGTTGCAGAACAGAGACACCATTGAGAGGAAAACACTGAGACATCTATGTCCTGCAGATACAGGCACACACATATACACAGATCAACAACTTCATCCACAGAAAGCAGTCAGGCCTGCTCAGTGTGTTCAGGCAGAATTTCTGCTCTTTCATGACATAGGAAATCCCTGATGGAACTCAAGTAATGAGCAATTCATTCTGAAGAGGGAAGCTTAGCGACAGTGAAATACTAATGTCCAAACTAGTACACCCAGAGGGAGTTTGGCTGGAGGGCTGCCTGGCTGGATTGCTCTTCTTAGCTGGCCAGAAGCCCAGTTCTCCATGGGATCAAAAGAAAAGATCAGATGCTCCGGGACACAGCAAGCTGTTGGAGATAATCTGGCAAGTCCACATCACACCACTAAGACTGATACTAAGCCAGAGAGAAGGAAGTTTGAAGGAAGATTTAGGTGCTTTTATCAGATCACTCTTGGGATTTTTCCTGCTTTTCCAGTGTCTCTCCATGTGATCTTGGACAAGTCCCTTAAGACCCTTAAAGTAGGTGGTTCATGTAGGTTCATGCCCAATCTCCACATGCAGGTAACTCTCAGTTCAGTGGTTCAGGTTTGGACATCAGGGCAGCTACAACAGTATAAAGGTAACTGTGGGCAGGTTGTGCCTGTGACTGTGGGCCAGGCACTGCCTCAGATTAAACAGGTGAGGTACAGGTTCCAAAATACGGTGCCTGCACTGGAAACCCTTGCTAAAGAATTTTATGGATACCAAAAGTTTGCATGGGCTCAAAAAAATAACTGCCCTAAATAATGGAAATGAGCTATGAAATGCAAGATACCACCTCCAGCTGGGGAAGACCTGAGCTATCATTTGCTGGAAACGAAGGGGATGTTCTGCAGAAATATATCTCTGCACCTGTCTTTTTCCCTAGATTTCTGCTATTAGATATCACTGGAAACAGGATAATAAACCAGACAGACCTGTGGTCTGATCCAGAACTATTTGTCTTCTGTTGTCTCAACACTTGGAGGATGAGACTTGAATGGCAACAGCTTGCTTGTTTCTGATACACTGAAACTAACTGATTTATAGACAATGCCTTTCTTCCTTTCAATGGCTTTTCTATTTAGCATGAAATAAACATTCAATAAATAAAATCGTGTGACCTAGTGTCTATAGAGCTGGAAGAAGAGATGACAAGGCTACAGTATCTGCTTTAATGAATACAAATGCTTGGGAATCACTGAGCTGGTCTAGAGTCGGGTCTGTCCTCTGTGAGCATCCTGACCACCATGGAGTACTCTGGATCTGCCCTGCATATTTTAGTTTGCACCAAGAGGAATAGCAGTGAGATGGACTGAGGGAAGCTCTCTCCTGAAATTCTGTAGCCAGCTGATGGGAGCATGTTGTTGTGACTTAGGCTTTCCAGAGCCCCAGGAGGAGAGAGATGAGCACTGGACTGCTGGAGAGAAACAGCATGACGTTGCCGTTTCAAAAAGGGGTTTGTGACAACTGGCTGCTGTTGACACCTAACTCCAAGGTGAGGAGTCCAAGTTATGAGTCACATTTCTGTGACCAAGTATTTGCCTCTCATGCAACAGGGCAAGACCTGCCCTGCTTCTCGGTAGGAACTATGTTGACTGGAAGTAGGCTGATGTTATCGGAACAGTTTGTTGTTCTCAGCCTGCTTCCAAGAAAGGAGGTGAATGGAAGCAGTCAGGTCTCCAGGTGTATTATCCTGGCAGGCAAATCCAGTTTAGTTTCAGGTTAATCACCACCAGCTGTTTGCTCATATGGTATCACTGCCCATTTATAGACAGAGACTACATTTGTTTATGTCTGACTAAAATAGCAGGTACGGCTCTGGGCACTGTTATGACAAAGATGACTAAACCTGCCCTGGAACATCACTAAGTTTCACAATGGCCACCACCAGGCAGGGCACTGCATATCTGATCTTATTTTCAGAGCTGACCTTGTACAAGTGGATTTCCAAGGCTAGCGGAGCCACAAGAAACACTGCTAAAGGCAGAAATCAAAGGTAAAGCCATTCTGTATCAAGTGCATTTTTTAAATTGTGTTTGAATCACATATTTGGTCATATGAACATGACTCATAACTCTGAGCCCTTTCCTTGGAATGTTTCAGGTCCTGGATGCCTAAACTTCCAAGTGTGATACTCAAGAAGAAATCCCTAAACTGCATTTTGGTGGACGATGGCAGAATATTCAAGGGGGGCACTGCTATGTGTTGTCCTGCTCTTTCACTCCACCCTATGCATTCTCCTTCGTTGCTACCAGAAAGAAGACTACAAAATGAAATTTTGTTCTGAGCTCCTGTATCTGTTCTTATGTCTTTGCTGTTCAAGGCATTGAGAATTGTCACTTCCATCAAAAGGTATGGCTTTTAAGCATTTTAACAGCTGGAATTATCTTTTGTGCACAGGCTCAGAACATTTCCTCTCCAACAACAGAACTAATTTCTGCTAATCGTTTAGACCTCAAAGGTCATTTAAAGATCCAGTGCTACAAGTGGTTTCTTTTTAGTCTCCTCCTTTCCTGGTTCTTGGCCTCAGGACATCTCCTGGTGTTGCTGTGTCTTGCAAACAGGTATGGCCAATCAATTATTCATGTGAATCTCCCATGAGAGAGAATGAGATTTATTATTATTTACTGATCAATTATTCCAGTGAATCTCCATGACTAAAAATTCTCCCATGCACGAGCTCTGCAGGATCTTTTCAGTGAACACAGCAGGAGTAATTTAGCTCTTTTCCGTGGGCTAGACAGATTGTCAGATGTTGCTTTAAAGAAACAACACATTGACCATGCTGCTCCTACAGCTGTCAGATGTGAACTTTCTTCTGTTACTCCCAGGATGGTTTTCAGTCCCTCTTCAGGGACTCTGCCCTTCTGTATAGGACTTGTTTTGGTGGTGTCATTTTATGCTCCAGGTACAATCTGCAAATTCATGAAGTAAATTCTTTCTGACTCAATAACCATAACTGAGGCTCTCTGCAGTGTTGCACAAAGTTGGTTCTTTCTCATCCACAGACAGCAGTTCAATGACACCTAAGGTTTGTTAAAACATCAGATGTCCAAGACTGAGGTCTTCACCCTAGACTCTTCGGCAGCAGACAGGGAAAAAAAGGTCCTTTCAAGGTGAGACTCATCTCACCCTTACACAGAATGCATTTATGTAACACCAATTTTAGAACCGGTTTCTCATTGCTAAGTGGAATACCCTCCTAGAACAGATAATAGAGTGAGTATGACAGTTGTGGTGGCTCAGGAAATAAATTCAGAGGGATTTTACAGCCAGAGGGATTGTTTTGATCATTCAGTCAGACCTGCTGAGTACTGGCCAGAGAACACCTGCATCCAGCCAAGATGCTTTAGCTGAGCTGGTACAGGGGTTAGAAACCAAGGATGAGACTGAAAGCTGACTGATTCATTCCAATGCCTGGTACCCTTGAAGCTGCAAATCTGCATGTTTCTGGGGTAGCTTCCATGCCCTTCATCTAGTGACTCTGGCTCTAATATGCTAGATAAAAAAGCTTTCTATGCTCAGAAATAATTCTCATCATCAATAGAAAACACATCACCCTTGTACATCCTTTCCAGTAAAGACAATACATGATGCAGAAGCAAACATAGGTCTAAGCCTTTGGTAAGAGCTGTTCTCTGTGCAAGAAGTAAAGCCATTTTGCAAGCTGAGGAGAAGGACCAGACATATCTCAAGAGAAACCAACTGTGTAATTATCTGCACAATGAAATGATGATTACTTATCAAGAGATAAGTACCTCCAGCGACTGGAAAGGGATCCTCTGACATGAGCAGAGCCCTTCTGTTTACAGACTGGACATTCGTACACAAGCCAAAGTGAAGTTGTAGTGTTTACATTTGGGCTTGCCCACTGAAAAGCTGAAGTCTGTAATTGCTTCAGGAAGTGGACAGCCCTAGGACTAAAACCCTGTTAGAGTTTTTTTTCATCTAGAAAGTTCACGCAAAAAGGGGCAGAAGCCTACAAAAATATCAGAAAGGGAGATAAAGAGAAAGCAGAATAAGTTGGAAGTATAAAAATGCAGAGTTAAAAAATATCAGAGAATAAACTGAAGAAAAATATTTACGTATTCTGGCAACATTAAACATAAGAAAAGTAAAATTTAGACTAAAATTCACTGTTGTACATGAAAATGCTAAACTATTTGGTTCTGTGTTCCAACATAGGGAGAGCTGGGTTTGCACATGCTAAAGAAAAACATGTGGGTTTTTGTTCGATTTCAGTCCTTGCCATCTATAAATGGCATTGTTAGAGAATACCGGCGATAGATGTACCTGGATGCATGCCATGGTATCAGGTCTGTTGCTTTTCACCAAGCAAGGCGCAGCTGGTGTGATAATAACACGTAATGGATCACAGTTCAATAGTTATCAGCTTAAACGCTTATCAAAAGAGCATATTTTAAGCAATTCACCACAAACTCAGAGATTCAAAAACAGAACTGTAGAGAGTAGTCCAAAAATTGTTGAAAGAATCCAAAGAAAAAAACCCTGAAAAGCTGAGCTCAGCTTGCTGCTTAGTCTGTCTAACTGGAGGACAGCTACATTGAAAGTCACCTGGAATGTTCAGGAGGAAGGCTACAGCAGGCTTCCTGAGCACTCACTTTAAAGGAAAAAGTATTGCAAATGTATAAAACTCCAGGAAAAGAGAGAGAGAAAAATACTCTATTGTGTCACATAAATAAAAAGCCTGTGCAGCCCGAGGCTGGGAGACACACATGACGGTGTGCTCCGGGCACAAAGGGTGGTAGTTGTTCTGAATTTGCTCCTCACTGCTGTTTGCAAAGCAAGAACAAATCAAAAGGAAAATGGGAGGCTCTTCCTCCATGAAAAGAGATAGAAGAGAAATGAATCTGAATGTTAGAAACAGGAGTTAGTGGTCAGAGAGCATCTGTGAAAAGGACTGAGCTCCCAGGAAAGCACCACAAACTGCAAAACTTGGAGTGACTCGCAGAAGCATCTGTGTTCTTTCCGCTAGAACCGAAGTTGATGCAGGACCCACACCAGCACCTGTTCCCTGAAACGCATTGCCCAGGCATGCAGTTGTGCAAACACGCAGGCGGTCACAGACAAGTAGGACACCTGGCTTGCACACACTGCAGTAGGTCGTGTATACACTCAAGCCGAGAGAGTTACAAATGGGCAGGGAGCATCACACACAGGCTGCAGTCATGTGAACACCTGCATGCCCAAATGTGCAGCGTAATGCAGGCACTTTCATACAGCAGAGTGGGACACACAACTGACTTGTGCACATCATCATCATCATAAGCCCAGTGGAGTGTTAGTGACTGGAATATGGAGATAGTTTAGTAACACACACAGATGGTGACACAGATCTCATGCTCTCCGGAGCAGCGTGCATGAATGCACTGTGGCTTATATAGATGCACACTGTCTCAAACCGCCCTGAGTGGAGGATCTCACCAACCAGCAGAGAAACGCAGTGTATGCTTACTGCTGCCAAGATGTACACACTCCTGTACTCTCCTGTGGACCAGCAATGTTCTCAAACACATACACACCAAGTTCAGTGGTCACACCCTTGCACGCACCTAAGGGTCCTACAAATGCAGTGGGAGCAGATGCATGTTTTCCTGCTTACCCACAGGGTGAGCATCAGAGGAGACGTGGCCATGTCCACTGGGCACATCTGGCCCCCATCAGTCAGTGGGGAGAAGGACCTACTCATCTCACCGACGTCTGAGTACAGCAGCAGGTTTATGCCTCACCTTTTCCCTCTCCACCAGCTGGCTGAGGATGTTGGGTGGCAGGCCTGGGTACGGATGGGGGGGCTTTCAGGCAGATCCAACTCCTTTTGCCTCATCTCTTCCACACGCATGCTGGTGTGACTCTTGCAAACACAGAAGTGACCCTCTCTTCCACATGCCACATACTACTGATGGGTACCACACGCAGCACATCACACAAACGCGGATGAGACCCTCATACATGCGTGCAGCAGTGAGTTACACCAGTCGCTAATTCTTTCAAGCACACTGGCGTGAGTCTTCTCATGCACAGGTGTGTGCAGGCACGTACACAGCCAGCTTACACACACACACAGAGTCACACACAGGCAGCTGGGTCTCCCACGGCTGTCATGTAAGCACACATACCGGTCAGTCTCCTGTATGAGTGAGTCTCACCTGTGGCGGGGGGGGGGGGGGCACATACACAAACCCACGGGTGTGACATATGCAGCTCAGCCTCAAGGTGTGTGCTCACATGCCCCCCGGTGAGTCACACTCCCAGGTGTCTCTCACATGCATGCATGTGCCTCCTGCACAAGCAAGCCTATGTGCACCTTCATATGGGGTTGAATTTCATGCAAGATTGAGTTCCTCACACGCAGCCGTGGGATAGTTTTGTACACAACCACGCACATACATATCCCACAAACAACATACAAGACGTAGCACAGAGGCACTCGGGGAGGCATGCCCTGCCTTTCAGGTACAGCCGTGTACACGTGGATGTGGGCGCTACGTGGGCGAGTCTCATACATACTTGCGCATCCTCTCACCCCCGCACAGGCACACGCACACGCAGAGTCACACAGATGCTGCAGAGTGAGTCAGGCACACCCAGAGCAGGCTGTGCACGCAGCGTGGGCGTTCATAAACAAAGCACACACGGAGCCTTGTCTCAGACACACACGCACGAGTGTCGCACAGTTGAGTGTGTCACAGATGCACACACATGGTGCATCTCTCACATACACGCAGGTGGCACACAGAGCAGTGTCACATGCACTGAGGCGTCTCATGCATGTGCAAGTCATGCATGTGCTGCAGGCAGGCAGGCACACGTGGAGCAAGTCGTGCGCTCGGCCGAGTGTTGCGGACACAGACACCTGGGGATGTGTCACACACACCTGCGCACTTTGTACATGCTTGGTGTGTCACACGACGTCTCTCAGGCAAAATGGATGTCACACACTTGGGTGCGTGTCGCAAATACACCCAGGGCGCCTGGAGCGTGCAGAGGTGCCCACCGCCCGCACCCAGACACGGGTGCCCATGCCACGCGGGCGGTGCTGCCGGCGGGCAGCCCACGGGGGTCTCGCAGCCCACGGGGGTCTCGCAGCCCACTCGGCGCCTCGCGGCGGCTGTGGCAGCGCCGGCAGGGGGGCGCGGGGGGGGTGGGGGCGCGGCTGCGCGCGCGGCTGGGGCACACCTGGGGGCGCTACCGCACGCGGGGCCCACAGGGCCCCCCTCCCCTTTCCCCCACTCCCCCCCCCCCCCCCGGACGTTTCTCGTGCACCGGCGCACACGCGGCGTCCCCCCCTCCCCGTCACTCACGGACACGCTGCCCCGCCGACACCAGCGCCGCACACGCGGAGCGGCTGCGCGCCCGGCTGCCCCCCCCCCCCCCGGCCCGCCCCGCCCCCGCCTCGCCCCCTCCCCGCCCGCGCCCGTGGGCTCCCGGCGCCGGGGCTGCCCCGCTCCGCCCGCGCGTGGCGCCGCCGTGGCCCTGGAGCGCGCGCGGCGCGGCGGGGCGGGCGCGGGCGCGGCCAGCGCGGGGCCTCCCGCAGCCCCGGCGCGGAGCGGGCGCGGGCGGAGCGCGGCCGCGGCCCGGCAGGATGTCGGGCTCCCGCTGCCAGACGCTGTACCCCTTCTCCGGGGAGCGGCACCGGCAGGGGCTCCGCTTCGCCGCGGGGGAGCTGATCACGGTGCTGCAGGTGCCGGACGGCGGCTGGTGGGAAGGGCAGAAGGAGGACGGGCTGCGCGGCTGGTTCCCGGCCAGCTACGTGCAGCTGCTGGAGGTAAGAGCGGGGCCGCGCCGGGCGGGCGGCCGGGCCGGGGAGGGGAGGCGAGGGGAGGGGGCCGTGCCGCAGCCCCCCGCCGGGCACGGCCCGGGCTGCGCCGCCGGTGCTGCCGCTTGTGCGGGCGGCGCGGGGGGCACGCGGGGCTGCAGGGCGCCGGTGCCGCCGGGACCCGCCCGGGCATCGCTGAGTGCCCGGCGCCGCGGGGGGCTGCGGCACGGCCCCGCTCCCGCTCCCGCCGCCGCAGCCGCCGAGGGGCCGGGCCGGCGCGCCCCCAGCCGCGGGCCCCGCTGGCCCCGGCGCTTTCACAGCCGCTGAACGGCACCACAAGTCGTGGGCGAGGCGGTGCAGCCCCTGTCAGCCGTGCGTGCGGGCCAGATGCTGGGCAAGATCCTCTCCCTCCTCGCTTGCTCCCGCTCCCCGTCCCTCTCCCGCTCCCCGTCCCTCTCCCTCTGGTTTCCTTTCGCTGAACGTCCCTTGGCTTTGCTTTCCGGATGAAGTAATCCCCGTACGTCCCTTCTGTTGCAACAGTTCCCTCGGCTGGCTGGAGGCACCTTGCCGCTGTATGTGGGGCATTGCCCCGGAAAGCCCAAGCAGAGTTAGAATCAGTCGCCGAGACTCTGAGGCTTTCCGTCGCGATGCCAAGAAGCTCCGTTAGCTTCCGTTGTTTTCAGGGCCCTGACAGCCAGGGAACGGCTGTATTCCCACCGCAGGACTGCTTGCAGCTGAGCTGGTTTATTGCTTTCTCTCCTGTGCAAACAGGACGCAATGTGAGTGTAAAATAACACATCCGTGAAGAGTGCCTTCACAGTCTCTGCATTTCTGAAAGGGAAAACTGAAACACCTCATGCGCCAAAGCAAGAACCTGCCATGAGCCCATCAGCCCTTCCTTTGCTGACCATGCCCTGTAGTCATTTGCAATTTAACCTAGCACGTGGGTATGGAGATGTTCTGAAGCAATGTCCTTGTGGCGACCAGGCCAAAGTGGTTAGCAGCACAGTGTTCCTTGGGTCAGCCTCCGCTTGTCCTCCAGGTTTCTAAGGGGCCTCAGAGAACCTGCTTTGCTTAGATGCGAGGCAGGCACTACCCACCCCAGGTTTTCCATGCACACCCTCTGGGGAATCCAGGGTGGCAGAACGGGACCTGCCACATGCATGCAGAGCAATGTCCTGTGAGCAAAAGATTCTGTGCAAAAGGACGTTTTGCCTATAGAGCTGGCAAAATTGCCTTTTGGTTCCTCTAGTCCAAATGAATTAAAAAAAACTGTGATGTTTCTGTTGAGCTTCTGTTTCTCATTCCTACTGGGAAAGTCACGGAAGTAGAAGCAAAATTTCCACACTCAGTGCTACAAGAGTGAGGCCTGGGACTTTCACGTGCCCCTGAAGCACTTGGGATGTTTTCTGATAAGCTTAAGAATGTGGGAGTCCTTTTGTTTGTCAGTTTTCCCACTTACAAGATTGTTTACTGAGATGTGTCAATGTTTGTGGTTTCACAAATTGCTAAATATTTACACATCTAACTAGGAATTTAGGAATTGTTTGAGGCAGAATGTATCATGAGATGGAAGGAACTCTGCTGAGCAAAGGCAGTGGGAAATCACTTCTGTGTATGCAATACCTTTGCTTTCCTATCATCTCCCTCTTGGAAACTCCTCTTCTCCTACTTAAGTCTGAGCAAGTTCCAGCTTCCACTGTGCTCAGACCAGTGCCTGCTGCCCCACAGGTGTGCCCTTCCGACCCTCGGCTTGTGTACCGCTGAAAACTTTGCTGCAGGCAGTTGTGCACACAGCCCAGCCTCCTTTCTCTTGAGCAAACCTGCAGAAAGAAGGCAAGACAGACAGCAAGTGCCAAGTGGTGGTGTTCACTCTGGCATGTTTTCATTTTCTCCACAGGTTCTGCCTGGTAAGGACTGTGAGCTAGAGTTAATAAATATGTCAAATGAGAGCTAAGTAACGAAATCAGCCAAATTTATGGGACCACAGATACTTAGCATACATGAGAGTGAAGTAGATGTGTGAGAAGAAGTATCTGTGTGTCTCTCAGGGCTCTGTGCAGCTAGCCTTTCCCTCGTGTGCAGGCGTGTAGCTGGCTTGCTTAGGGACCTGATCTCACTGAAAGATGCTGTGATAGAGATACTGTCCCTCTCTGTTCTTTGATCCAAGTCCCTGTCCAACCATTGATACTGGAGCTGGCGTCAGGGAGGTGATGACAATGGGTGGTGATGATCACCAGATGGGGCCATGAACACGATTCTCCTTTTAGTACCAACCAGCACTTAGGCTGGCTTCAGTTGGCCCTGGCCCTGCAGCTTTCGTTAAGGTTCCGCATTATGTTCTGAGCTGAACGTAACCACAGGCAGTTGTTGAAAGAGGAAGATGTTATTCCCGCCTTCTGTGATGCCCTTACTTCCCCATGCTAGTTCACTCCAGCAAGTACCTATGCTCTTCTCTGTAGAGCCCTGTACCTCACTGTCCCGAAGGACAGCTGGCTGCATTTTCTGCCAGAGTAGTGGATGAACATGGCTTGTAGCATTGCCCGACGTGTGCCAGGGCAGGGAGGGTTTGCCCTGCATGGCACACACCTTTTCTCCTCTCAGCAAAGTCTGTCAGGAGGCTGCGTGCGACCAAAAGGAGACGACCTTCTAAAGCATTTGTGTCTTTAAACCTGGCACTGTCTATAGACAGGCAGGCTGGATTTTCTTATCCATACAACTTCACATCTACCAACGCTGAAATCTCCCCTGACAGTGCTCTTATAGTCTGCGCTGAGTTTTGGTCCTCAGCTGAAAGAGGAAAGCAAGGAAGGCACAAAGGACAGCAGGTGAGAGGGGAGTCTCTTCCACCCGTGAGCAGTTTAGCAGCCAGCCTGCACTGAGCTGGTTCCTGCTAGACAAAAGAGGAGGAATGGCTGTTCCTGATGCTCTCTCCGACCTGGGAGGAACTGTGCTGCTCCATCTGCATCTCTTCACGGGCAGACGGGCTGCAGAGCTGCCAGCGCCAGTCCTCTGCATGCTGCCACATGGCTCTAGCTGGCTTATCCGGGAGCTGAGAACAGGGCAGGGTCCTCTTCTGTACTGGAATGAAGCTGGGTTAATTAGCACTGATCATATACAACTGTGGGCTGGCTTCAGGGGCGGTGGGTTGGCCGATGTAGATAAGTTGCATGTGTGACTTGTTCTGTTAAGTGGTTGAGAGCCAATGAAGAGAGAGCAGCCAAGGAAGAGAAAGGGAGAGAGGAAGAAGCGGAGAGAAGAGAGAGCATGCCCTGGATGAGGCAAGATGTGGAGAAGGCATCAGAGGGACTGTATGAAGCGTATGCTGGTATGAGGTGGTAAAAAAAGATCTTGTGGTAGCTTGATAGTCTGGAAAGTGCTGCAACACTCCTCCTCGTGCAGACCCACACCTTGTGGTAGCTCTTGGCTCTGGTGGAGAAAAATAGGTATCTGTGGTTGGTGGTGAACCAGAATGGGGTTTAATGGCAAATGTGGAGTTGGTCAGCTCTAAGAAAGCCATGAAGATAGCTTGTGGGAGATGAACTCCAGTGCTAGAGATGGATGTTCCTGAGGGATTGCTGCCTTTGCTTCCTGAGTTCTCTTGCTAGCAAAAAAGTTTGTTCAGTTCATTCATCACAGAAGATCAAGGAAAGGACCAAAACTGTAGTGAATGTGGAGCGAGAGAGACACAGGGAGGTAAAGATGTTTGGCACCCTTTGGTTCCAGCTCCTGTGGTTGCCGCAGGCCCACAGTGGTGGGTTAGAAGAAAGCGATGGCTGGAGATTCCTGCTCATGGCAATGGTGGAAACAATGAGAGCTGGAGGAGTGTGTGGTAGGGATAAGCCAGGAACAAGATGTCTCTGTGAGCTCTGGAGAACATACAGTTGTCAGAAAGCAAAAGTGATACCATGAATCAAAAGCAGAGAGCAAAGTGAGCAAGGGAGGGTGTTAGCTCTGTGACAGGGTTCCGGATGGGTTCCCTAGGGCTGGGCTGGTTGGCAGCAGGCAGGGAGGCTGCTGCAGTCTTGTTCACAGAATTGGAGTTGGAAGGCACCTCTGGAGATCAGCTAGTCCAGCTTCCCTGGCCGTGGCTGGTCAGGTTTTGAATATCTCCAAAGATGGAGACTCTACAACCTTTCTGGGCGACCTATTCCAGTGTTTTACTAGCCTCACAGTTTTTTGTAGTGTTTAAAAGGGATTTTCTGTGGTTTTATTTGTGCCCATTGCATCTCATCCTTTCACTGGACACCACTGAGAATAGTCTGTCTCTGCTTTTCTTACTGTCATCCTATCCCATTGCTGCTGCTGCCGCACACCCCACCCCCCCCAGTTTTATACATATTGATAACATCCCTCTTGATTCTTCTTGTCTTGATGTTAAACAGTACCAGTTCTTCAGCCTTTCCTTGTATGACAGATGCTCCAATCCCTTAGTTGTGGTCCATTGCCAGACTCTCTCCAGCATGTCCTTGCCTTCCTTGTGCTGGGAAGCCAAGTACTGTTTCTCATACTGTTGTGCTCTGACAGGTAGTAGGTTAATGGAGAAACAGCCCCTAGCCAGTATTTCCTGAACATGAGAATCCATTGACACCAGAGGAATCTGAAAGACTCCTGCCAAATTCATATGGTTTTGCTTTGACTGAGTTTGGTCTATGAGCAAGCAACACGCTTCTCCATGTTCAAGGGCTCGGGGAAGGAGTGATGTTGTTGCTTGTGATGCATGTCCCACTGAGCAGATACACCACCAGCTCCAGCCTTCACCCCCCTCTTTGGTGGTTTATAGCTGTGTCAGCCATAAGACCTGAATGTCAGGGACTAGCAGCTGCATCTTTTGACCGTTTCCTCCCTCATGCATACTTTTATATTTTTGCCTGACTTTTTGGCGACTTGAGGAGAGCCATACAGGGACCCTCTGTGCCAGGCTGTTGCCTGGTAGTGTTATCACTGAGAGTGGTGTTACTGCTCTGTCCCAGGTTAAGCAATTGCCCTTTCCAGCCTGGTGCAAAGAAGAATCTATGCAGACACAGGTGATGAGCAGTCCTTCAAGCCAGCACTGCTATGGTGAGCACACGTACAGAGCAAACAGAGCATGGTATGTGACACAGTGAGGGGTTTCTTAACAGCTGAAGGCAACAAATGTGTCCTATCCAGAGGCTGACTGCCTCTGTGCTCCACCTGCACCAGAGATGCTTGGGATGATGATGTGTGTAGAAAGATCTATACAGCCCTAGACCTGAGAGCAACCTAGTACAAGTCTTGTGTGTGTCCCATTTTGTCACAACCTTTACTAGTGCAGGGCAGCGTAGATATCAGGAGGGCAAGGTGGTGTTGGACCTCTTGGGTATGCAGTCTGGGGGTTGCTTTGCACGGGACCCTCTGGGGAAATGCTGGCTGTTGTGTCTGCTGTTCTAGAGGACTGATTTTCAGAGTGGTGGGGAGATGTGTCATTCAGTCACATTTGCAAGCGGTTTGTTTGAAAATCTATTTTGGGCATTGCTTTTTTGTATTTGTGGTTAGCTAGAAATCACTTATATAAGCAGCAGCAGTAGCAACATATGCAAATTTACTGAAAATTGTCAGCACTTTTTATAGCTTCAGTCATCCCACAGATGTAAGTCTCTGTGAAGCACAGTGTGTGCTTCCAGCATGGATGGAGGTGGCTCTGGAATCTGAGACAAGCATAGGACTGACTGCTGCTGCTGATCTTGTCTGCACTTCCACAGCTTGATTTGCCTGAGCTGTGAGGCCCTTTGGAAGGGAAGGGTTGCACGCTTCCCCCTGATGCATGGTGCATGTGCAGGCATCGGACAGGTTTTTTTTTATACATTATTTCCACTGCTGTGTAATATTCGGGGGGGTAATCACCTCGCCTAACCCAATGTGTGGCATCTGCCATGTGGATGTTGAAATGTGCAAACAGCTGAGCCTGGAGGCTGCAGCATGCTTCGCTGCGGGAGGCATGGCATGAACTGCTTCATGCCCAGGTAGTCACAGAGAAAAGTGTTGAAAGGAATTCATAGAAATAATAATGCCTTTAATTTATTTTGCAATAGCAGAGAATGTGTAGAGGATTTCAGTGCCAAACCGTGTCTTGTCATAAGATGATACGATCCAAGGAGACAGTGTGCTCAAGGAGAAACTAGAACCTGCCACCTGATGAGCAGGGAGAATTCCATTTCATAACAAAATTCAACTTCTGAACATTTATGTGAAACAGTATTGTGATGAACCCTCTTATTTTTACAGAGAAAAAAATTATGGTTTATGTTTCTCTTTCTTCACATTAGTGATGGAGCATATTTTGACCAGGAAAAACCCCAAAACATTTTGTCAGAAAATATCCAGCCAGCCCTAGAAATGGGCATTACTGTAGGCAGTACTACAGTGTGACAGCTGTGCTGTGTGCTGCCACAGAGAGGGCTGGCACGGGCAGCTGTCGTGGGAGCTATGTAACGTGTACGATGATACACTTGAAAGAGCGGAGATGTTGATACCCATTGCAACAGAGCTTTTCCCGATGACCGTACAAAGAAGAGTAAGGTTGTGTATGGGAAGTATCTGCCTGGCTGTGAGTACCTGAGGCCTGGGAAACTTGTATGTGGTGTCGGCACCTCCTGCACGCAGCAATGGTGCTTTGCTTTCTTAGCAGGTTCTTCTACACCCTTGGAGTATGTTACCTCACACTTTCTCATTCCTCCATCTCTCCACTCAAAAATCAGCTCAACATAAGTCCTGGAAAGCAACAAGGACTGAGGGGATGTGTGACAATTTGGGGTACAATTTTTGCTGCTTTTTTCTAAAGATATTGTGGAAGAAGTCACGATCCAATATGTAGTCTCGTGTGGTGGGAGAGGAATCTGGTCCTTAGTCCAGTGTGATAAGGCTGTGGGTGCTGAACCCTTCTGTAGGTGGCTTGGCTAGGGAGAGAGCATGGTGCTGTGCTCGGGAACCTGTGCAGTGTCTGACACTGCAAGCTGAGCAGTCCAGCTACTTGGCTGAGCAGCTGCCAGGCTGGGACTGGTGCCCCTGTCCCCTGCCGGCCCTGCCCAGGGATGCCTGTGGCACCTTCTGGCTATTCTGCCACTGAGAGATGGTGCTGGGGAGGAGCAGTAACTGCGGCCAAAGGAGGGGGTGGCATCTCCTCCAGGCACAGAAGGATAATGCTGATCCTCCCGGTGCAGGGATGACTCCCTGTGGGGAAGACCGAGGAAGGCAAAGGGGGAGATTCACAAGGCTGCAGACGAGGCTGCTGCAGGTGCTGTCTCCGGAGGGAAGGGCAGAGTTTTCAAAATTTGGTGCTCACAGCTGCTGAGGCTGGTCTGCTTCACATGAGTCAACAGCAAACCTTTGTCCAAAGCAGGGCATTTGTGAGATAGGAGCGACAACGAGAATCATGTGGAACTGCTTTGTGTTTTAGTTTCAAAGTGGCATTTTTTCTCTCTGTGACTTTCGGTAACTGTATCTTTTCAGGCTGGAAACTGACACGGTCATCAACCACTGGCATTTCAGGGAAATGTGAACAAAATGAAATAATCTATTTTCTCTTATTAAAAGGGTGAGGAAATTATGTTTTGCTGCCAGAGGATCACTTTTCTGAGGGATTTTAAAGCCCCATGAGAACATGAAGGAGATGTGATACCACAGTTCGCAATCCCTTGCTCACAAGAGTGCTGTCTGTCACCTATCTGATGATCATTGTCTTGGGCTGTTGAAATTATGGATCGCATTTTGTAACTGAATAGTACCATAAATACCCAAAATTCATGAAAGGAAGGGTCTTACTAATGGGTGTGACATTTGTTGTGAGCTTTTTTGTCCTCTGCTTGAGTAGGGGTGTTGCAGAACCTGGGCTTGTGGATGCTGCACCTGCAGCAGGTGGGAACAGTCTCATCGGTAGTCTTGCAGAAATTGCACAGGACAGAATTTTAAAAGATATTTTTCTTTATCCTTAGCTAAAAGACCAAAAAAATAAGAAAGTCATGGGAGGCTTAATCTGGAAGGATCTCTTCCTGCCCATGGATTACAAAGAGAGCATAAAAATGGTCTCACTGCAGGTGTCTGCCTTGTAGATGTTAAAGACTGAATGAGTTGCTGTGCACCTGCACATTAAGGGTGGATATACTGTGAAGATGAAAACCGTGGGTCATTTAAAGACTCACTTAAAGATCACTTAGTTCCCTCAAGAATTCCCTGTTCATTCTGTGCTTTGAATGGGGCACGTGCCCTGTAGACAAACACAGGAGTGGTTTCTGCAGTGGTAGGCATGGGGTAGTCTAAATAGTCTCACTTTCCAACTTGGATGCAGAATGTACCTTAAATGATGAGCGCTGCGCTGCAAATGTGTGTTGATTGTATTACGTGGTACTTTATACTGAATGTAGTTTAAAAAGAGACAGTAGGAATAATGAGAAGATGCCAGATGCTCAGTATTTTCTAAAAAAAAACCGCTTCACTTGGGTGTCCAAAATGGAAAATTTAGCTCTGAAAACAAGACCAGAAGATTGTGGCAGATTTGGTGGGCTTTGGTTTTCTCTAATCTTTCACTTTTACCTGTATGATAATAAATCAGTAGAATTAACTGATCGTTAAAATAATCAGATTAAACCATTCTTTTATTCTATGTGATTCCTTATCTTCCATAGTTGCTTATGCCCCATGGAGCACATTATTATCAGTAATGATTCTGCATTACCAGAATCTAAAATGTCTAAGTATGTACTCAGGGCTTGTTTTCATTGTTTCACTGACTGCTGACACCAAGTGCAATCCCAAAGATAGGATGTTCTGTTTTGTGGAAGTCCCATAAAAATAGGAGCAACTATGTGGTGCTGCAGCATTGCAGATAGTATCTGTCTTTGGAACTCTTTGGGACTGTTGCAGTCGCTTTCGCTGTGGCCATGCTACAACTCGGGGCAGCAAGAGTGGTATTTGTCATGTTGCATGTGTTCATCCTGTTCACACGACCAGCAGGGCACGGGGAGTCAGCCCGCTGAACACAGCAGGCAGCCCTGTTAACTTGTGTCTTGGAATATTTGACATAAGGCACCGGTATTTCTGTCTTTGATTTCTGACACTTCCATGGAACACTTGTTCTATGCAGCTTTTTCAGAATCCAGCGCTTGTGGGATGTGCCTGGTTACTGTGCACACATGGCAGATTTGCTGAAAGCCTCCTGAACGCCTGGGCTGTGCTGCGGTGGCTGCTCCCCGCTGTGCACATTTCCAGTAACCACGCACAGCCCCACATTTGCAGACAGGGAAAGGAGGACCAGGGGAGATCTGAAAAAAGCATAATGGACTTGATGGTCCCCACTGTGTACTTTGCACACTGTCATCAGTTTACATCAAAGAATCATTGGCCATATTTAATTATGTGTCGTGCTCCCTTTTATTGGCATGATCCACTTAGAGTCCAGAACAGCATAAAATCAAGGCAGTTTGTTCAGCCGCTGTTTTTGAAGAACAGGGTGCTTCAACAAGTGTTTGTCTTGAAAAATCGAAGTGTGTTTTAGTGTAGTTGGAATTTTTTGTCACGCCACTGTGTAAAACATTACCTATCAAGAGGACCTCGTGTGAAGGGTTGGTATGTGGCAGGAGACCTGGGCTATCAGCTCTACAGATTTGTACAGTATCTGCAGCACAGACAGATGGGCTGTGCCTGTGCACATGGGGCTTGGGCACTGGAGAGGACTGGGCTGGCAGGAGCCCCTTGCATACCTGCCATACCAGCGAAAGCACACCTCTTTGGGTTGAGGGGGAGAGCAGGTGACGCTCCATGCGCTACAGACTTACTGGTAATGCTCTGCCTGCCGTGATTCTTTCTCTGTGCACACTGGGGTGACTTTCCTGGGAAGCATGCCTTTTACAGGTGTATGTAATAGCAGAGAAGGGGTTTTGCTCATACTAGTAACCCAGTTTTCCCCATTATGCTATGAAAATAGCTTTTGTATTGGCCTAATACAGGGGTCCTCAAAACTATGGCCTGCGGGCCAGATATGGCCCCCCAGGGTCCTCAATCCGGCCCCCCAGTATTTACAGACACCCCCCCACCGGGGGTTGGAGGGGGAAAACCAAGCAGCCGCAGATGACTGCCTGCCACTTCATCCGCGCGCCGGCCCCCTGTTTAAAAAGTTTGAGGACCCCTGGCCTAATTCTTTTGTGGTTTGCTTTTTTGCTGGCAAATTCCAGAAGGGGGATGCCACAGGTTACTCAGGAGCTACCACCCTGCATTTTGTAGAACACAACTAGCAGTAGAACAGGCCAGTGTATTTTGACATACATCTTTTCTAGCATTTGTGAACAGTCTCCTCAGTATTCGGTTGTTAATGTGGGCCGCTTTGGGGTGAATTTAGGCGAATGGGTGACTTTGGTCACTGATCTTTGAACTCATAGATGAGTACAGACCCAAAGGCCAAAAATCTTTCTTTGGTGTTGTTTGAGATCTGTCTGGCACTTTTCCGACATTTGTCGTTGGTAAGTGTGGACAGTGCAGACTGTTCTTGAGCCTTAGATACTCCCACTGTGATGCTGGCAGCAAAAGCACTGTGGTCGTCCACTGTTGCTCTGAGCACCAAGCTTGTTTACTGCGCAGCTCTCCCAGAGCTTTCCCAGCTCTGTGGCAGCCTGTGACAGCCCTCTGTGCCTCTGCCACTGCAGTCCCCAGGGTGTATGCTAGGAACAAAGTAATTTCAACATCAGCCGTTTTGTCTGGTATCACTTTGTGGGCCCCTGTTGACCAGTGCCCTCTCTTCTGCCCTGTCAGTTGGTTTTCCATGGAGGGGAAAAAAAAACTCGGCAAAAGGCAATTAAAAAGTTTTGCAAAGACCTGGGATGTTTGTATATAGGATGGATCAGGCTAAGTCTGTAAGGAAGGTGGGTGGGTGAGTGAGTTTTCCGTGGCTGTCTTACAGAGTGCGCCAAAGCAAGGAAGGCATGCTGCTGGTGTGAAAGCTGCAGAGGGTCTGCCCAGCCCAGCTGCGATGCTGCTTGCTGCTGCAGCACCAGATCCAGAGCTGGGCAGCATTGCTGGTGGAGCTGCCAGAGCAGGGGCAACACGGCAAGACTTTAGCCCACTACATCGAGAGAAAGCCGGAGCTCCCTCTGGGCTGGATACCCAGCCTGTAGTTGTCAGGGTGTCCCATTAGCACTGAATCTTAGTCTTTGGACACTCAGTGAGTCCAGGAATGGGTAAAAGGGAGAAAGGTGTGAGTGAGGAAGGAGCAGAAACACATCACAACATAATTAAAGGTCGCAAGCCGCTCATTTTATCTTCCCATATTTGCCCCTATCTTTTACCTGAAACTCCTGCGAATTTTCCTGAACTTTCACAGGCAGATCTGTTAGGTCAGAGTTAAATCTGATCTCTTACTGAACCTGCAGTGTACTTTCTGGCATTGCAGCATTGCTCGAGGCCTCTGTTGGCCTTCTGACACTCATTCAGTCAGACAATGGTCAAGCAGCCCTAAGACTGCTGAGGAAAAATACAGCATTGAATGGTAAGGATGGAAGGGGTTAAAACAAAGCATCTCCCCTCTCCTAAGAGCTCCCTGGACTGCCAGAGGACCGGCTCTTGTGGAAGACAGATGAAAGGAGCAAGGATCTTTGAGCTGGTGAACGTTGTTTGGGACATGAAAAATACCTGTAGCATTCCAATTAATACCTCCATATGTAATATTTTGCATTTACTGCCAGTGTAATTTGTTTGCTGTGATGTTACTTGTTCAGTGGAGACTTAGTGAAGCTCTTCAGGCTTTTGCCTCACTTAAAAAATTATGTATAATTTGCACATATTTATAACACACTTCTCGGTCTCCTTATCTTGAATTGCTTGAGGAATGAGCAGCAGCATCAGGCCTTTGTGGTTGACTCTTGTCTTGAGGAAGACTAACTTTTTGTTTCTGCTCCTTGCTTTCTGGCTTATCAATTTTTTTTATTTTGCACAGTAGTTTTCTCGCTCCTTGACTGCTTCTTTTCTTCTAAAAGTCTGCACAGAAAGGAGTTTACGTTTTCACAAGCATGCTTGTGATGGTTGGTCTCACAGAAAATACCAGTACTCCCAACAGTACCTAACATGTATACTTATGCCATCATGGTTATAATATTGCTGTTGAGTGTATTCTGTCATTCTGCTTTTTTTTCCTCTGGTGATCTATAAGCGCTTTCAGAATGTTCTTTGAAACTGGCTGGCTGCATCTGCTTTGTCTTCCTGATCCTTTCTAATTCACTTATTTAGCACTTTATTCATGTTTCCAAAGCAAAACTCTGCAGTTGCTGCGTGCCCATGTGCTCATCCTTGACCCATGTGCCACGAAGCCAGACCTACAATGACACGTTGGTGCATGGCAAGAGCAGTTTTGGTTGCTGCTGAAGTGAGGCTTGGGCACAGAGGAGGTAACATCGAGAGCTGGCAAGTTTTTGGTAGTGGGGGAGAAGGAATGATTCATATGGAGGAGTTTAGAGGAGAGAAATTGAGATTTGGAGTGACAGAGTTTGCAAGGGGTGGCAGAGAATGAAGAATTGACATAGTTTGACAGTGATAGACAAAGTGCCATGCAGAAATTGCACAGAAGACGAATTATATTTCCAAGGAGTGAGAAAATGCTTAACTCAAAAAGCAATAGCCAGAAACTGGACTGATGAATGTAGTGCATTTTGCAGTCCCAGAGGAATGTGTGTACTGTCTGCAGAATTCAGTTAAAAAATCCTGCTGAGGGCTGTGTGTAGCACATGGCTGAGCAGTTCCAGCTCTGCCCATGTAATGAGCTGCCTGAGCAGCAGATTTGCTTCTCCTGTGCCAGCTGCTATATAATAGGACTAATTCATTACCCAAGGACAAGTAATCACTCTCAATAGCAAGATTTAGAGGAGGGCCTATGACCCGTCTCATTGCGCTGTGAACTGATTATCACAGTGATAACTGGCACCGAATGAAGACTGGAATTGAACCTCAGTCTGTTATGGGATGAAGAATAAAACTTCAGGTATTAAATCATGTTTAAATTATCTATGGATCCCTTTTGGAAAATAAGCTTGATATGAACCTGAGTCAGTGAGACCCTGTTGCCAGCTCCTATCTCAGCTGCATTGCCCAAGGGTTTGATGGACTCCTTTGCTCCTTCTCCATTCTACCCTTGGCCAGCACAATTTACCAAGTTTGAATATGGATCTTCAGTGAGGGACAAAGCTTTCTTCCAGTGCTGACCAGAGACATGATCATGAGCTGTAATTCAGCTCGGGGATGGGGCCATGGCAAATTCTACTGATGTGTATTTTGCTGGCTGTGCTGGGAGCGGCAGGGAGGCGGCCTGGTGCAAATCGGTTCCCAGCATGTTGCGATCGCTGTGGCCAGTGCCCGATGTGCACCAGGCAGGGTGCTGCCTGCCTTATATGCTGGGAGATGCCCTGTTCTATCCTGCCTCCTGCAGCGATCTCTGCTTAATGATCTTGTCAGTTTTGAGGTGGGACCTACCACATCTCAGAGGTGGGACTCTCTGCTGGAGCAGGACAGGAGGTCTTCCAGCCACATTGGATGCCCATGGCCAGGAACCCACAGATAAAGGCCACCAGCCCCAAGCAGCACATGAAAGGGGAAAGAAGCTGAGGGCTGCTGCCCTCACCACGCATCAGGGAAACTGAATGCTACAACTCCAGCTGCGTTTTCTACTCCAGTACGTTGAACTTGATCACGGAGCTCCACCCAGTGATGCCCAGCAAGTTCTTTATATCACAGCCTTATAGGCTTGCACCCATGTATTACCCCTTCTGTGTGTCCAAGAGAGGACTACTTCAGTCTGATCTGGGGAGTAAGGGGCTGCCACCTCCCTTGTGACTGTGACGCTATGGCACAGGTTCTCTAGGCTCCCTTCTTCAGGCTGGGAGCTGCTCCACCCCTATCTCCTGGGCTGAGAGGCTGCTAGTTTGCAAGCAAGCACAGATCATTTCAGATACACGGATGACCTCATTGTATCATTTGCGTGGATGTCCCATGGGAAGCTGCCCACATCTTGGCACTCCTGGGCCCACAGGCTGCTGCCTTGCCTGCCGGTGGGCTGCGCGGAGAGGTGGGCTGGCCCAGGCCCTGCTGCAGCCTCCAGGGCTCTGCCTCATGCTTTTCTCCCAGTTGACCTCCGTGGACTTAGAATTAGGCTTAGACTCTGCAGCCAATGGGTCCTATCACCCCCAGTGAGCTGACCCGGAATAGGCTCGTTCTTATGTATTTAAGCATTCCAGCAGGATGGGGGGAGAAGAGCAGGGTGCTGAGGAGTAGGGCTGATCAGAGGGGGCCAGCCGTGCACTGGGTCTTGTGCAAAGCAGCAGCTCTTGGACCCTGCACTTACAGCTGAAAGAGTGATTTCTGTGACACGGAATGGAGCTGATGGGACTGAATGGAGTGGCTTTTTGCTGGACAAGATGTGGATCTCTGGAAATGGCTCTTTTGTGACACTAGGATCAGAAATACCCAAGCAGGAATGCCCGCAGTCCCTGCACTAGCACTGATCAGTGCTCTGTGTGTGTCCGTCCCTGATTTATGCGATGCTGTTGGAGCTGAGCCCCCCCCCTCCCTTCTGCCTGCTCCCAAGCTCAGATGCCAGGGCCGAGTATGTGCCCAGGCAGCTGGCGAAGAGCAGCTCAGGAACTCGAGTCTGTTTCCAGACCCCGTGTCAGCCCCTGGAGCCAACAAATCTCAATGTTCGTTTCTGTGGTGTGGAATTTGCTTTTGCTTTCAGCGCTGGAGGATGCAGTGTCTGTCTGTGGTTAGAGGGAAGAGAGCCTGAAAGCCCCGTTCCCCCTCCCCGTGGGAGGGAGGCATTTCCAGGAGGCTGGTTTGAATTGCTGTGCTCAGGCTGTTCCCTGCCTGTGCTGGGATGGGACATTCCCTCCTCACCACCACCAAGAGCCTTACTGCAGTCTCCTACCATTTTTCTCTTGTCCCAGAGGATTCGTGCTTTAACTGCCATGCACCTTCATCCTCCCTGGCACACACCACCTATGGAAGGATCAAAACCAGGCCAAACCATGAACCAGTTTTTTGAAAATGGCCCTGGTGCTGACTAATAACCTTTGCCTTGCTCTGGTGGTGGAGGCCCTGTGGGTTCTCAGACTGTGTGTTTTACCAGCTCTTGGTGGTGCCTGCCCAGGGGGACGCCTGTGCCCCACCCCTATGGAGAAATGTGGCATTAGCATCGTCAGGACTGTTTGGCTTGGATGTGACAGACAGCTGTCACAAATGGCTCTGCCTGCCAGGGAGGGCAGGTAGCAAATGTTTTTGGCTCATGGTTTGTCATTGTCTCTTTGTTCAGGTGGCATGTAGCCTGAAGGGCAGACATCTTCCAGCTTCTTATGGCTTGAAATGCAGTGCAGCTAAAATCCTTAAAAATGCTTTTACTTCAACAACTAAGGTTACAGGTTGGCCTCTGATAGAGCCTGTACACCCAAGGTGTCTTACGCTGCTCCACGGGGAGCGGCAATTGCCTCTTCGTGTAACACGTGACTGCCTCGGTTGCCGTATCAGAGTATTTCTGAGGGGTAGAACTGAATCACTGATCATTACAACATAGGACACATTTTTTTCCTTTGTTGTAATCTTTTTCCTTTATTTATGATGTTGTCTTCCTTGACACCTTCCACATTTTAGTCTCAAGGTGAGAAATTTATTTATAAGTTCTTCAGATCTGGCTCATTTTCTCCTCTGTCTGCTAGGCTTCAGCTCCAGCAGTAGGAAGGCAGCATCTTCAGTTGATTGCGTTAAATATATCACTTTGGAAAAGAGCAAGCCAGATCCAAAAGCTGTTCCTGTAACACTAATTTTGATCTCAGCCCTGTTTCCCATCTAAAGATGTTTCTCTTTCAGTGGAGATCATGAAATGTCACGTTCATTATCTGCATGCTGAGAAAATGGCTTTCAGCTCCAGAGGTTCCCTCTCGCAGAAGCACAGTCTGAGGAACAACAACCGCAACTTACAGCAAAGTTGCAGTTCTCTGTATTTTTAAGCAATATTATTCTGAAGACCCACAATATTAAGCGTGTTGCCATGGTGTCATAGCATTAATTAGACACAGACTCAAATGTATTGACACAGACTCAATACATTTAAGTGTGCAAGATGACTGCTGGAGTCAGGCCAATGCCAGGATTACCTCGCAGATTTCCCTCAGGTTTTGTTTTTCTTGCGATCCTGCAGCTGTGCAGGATTCACCAGGGAAGTTCCTTCTGTAATCAAACCTACTTTTCTCCCTTAATCCGGTCAATTATGGGCACTTGGGGCAGGCAACAGAGAGCTGCTGGGGCAGGAGCATCGCTGCCCTGCAGACATCCTCTGACGCAGCGGTGACAGTGGGGACACAGACACTGGTCCATGGGAGCTGCACAGGGAGGTGGCACAGGCACACAGATCCTCCAGATCCTGGGTGGTCCGTCAGCCTTCGGTGTTTCAGTTCAGCAGTGGGCACAGCAAGATTTAGAGCAATGTGAGGGATGTTTAAGCTATGACAGGTGAAGACCTATGGTGTGAGGGTGGAGAGCTGACCTGGTCTGGCCTCCCCTTCAGTCCTCCCCTGCCTCTTTAACCCTGGCTGCATTCGGCAGCAGTCCTGGGATGACCCTGTTGAACCTCCCTCCAGGGACTGGTGTGGCTCTCGGGACTCACTGTTCTCCTGGGGTGGCTTCTCTGCTGGGGGAGCTTGCAGGGCCACTGAGCACCAGAGCAGCTTCAAAGTGAGCGTCAAGAGTGGGGACAGGAGCAGAACCCTGCTGTGAGGCAGCTCTGTGCCTTCCCTGTATTTTACCCTGTGGTTGCAGCAGCTGGGTCTCCAGGGGTGCTGAAGGCACCCCTTGCCTCTCTGGGGCTGGGGTGCTGGGGGGTGAAGCAGTCTGAGCACACAGGTGAGAAGGTGTTAGCACCAGAGCCAGACCTCTGCCTCATCACTAAGATGTAAGTGTGCTGCTTAAGCAGGTTATCTATCTCCACCATCTGAGACGGGCATCCAGCCCTTTTGTACAGATGATGCAAGAGGGGCTGGTTTCTCCAAAGGGAACAGAGTGTTGGTTTGTGGTTAAGCAGGAGCTACCCAAAGCTCACTGGTGGAAAAGGCCAAGTCTTTGGGTGGTGTGAGCGGGGGCTCCTCCTGGCAGCTGCAGTGCCTGACCTGGGGCTGTGCAGGAGGGCTGCATGCATTTGATGCCCACCAGCCCCATTAAAAGCCGCAGGGAGAGGAAGACATTAGCCACCAACCTCCCACAGCAGGCAAGAAGCGGGAGGGCAGAAGTGAGAGAGGTGGCTTCAGTTTCCTCTTACTCTGCGTGGACTCAAGCACACGCTTCTCCGTGAGCAGTCAGCAGGCAGGAGAGCAAGCATGGGATGTCCTGAGGGACAGCAGGTTTCTCACAAGCCTCAAGGATTGTTTCTTCTGTGATGGTCCAATATGGACAGGTGAGCAGTCCTGGAGCAGAAGCTTCTCAGTCCAACACACAGACAGTTTCTCCTTTCTTTAGAGGGACAAAACACTCGGGTTCCTTTATAGCCAACTGAGGAAGAGGTACTTCTGTGGTCAGACTCTCCTGACACTTTTTCAGATGTCCAGGCTGAAGGAGCTGGGGCCTCTGTTTCTCCCTGGTGATCAGAGAGCACCAGACCACCTGGCTCAGCTGTGGGCACCTGAGGAGTGAAGTCCTGGATGGAGGTGGGAGCACTGCCCAGCTCTGCCTACTGATGTACTTGCACTCAAAACAAGCTGTATGGCAGTCTCTGTGAGCAGCTGCGCTGAAATGTGGTTTCCATGTCTTGCCAAACTGTTATTCCTATCACTAACCTGGAGAGCAAGAGCCTGGGGTGGGGGGTGTGTGTTATCAATCTGTAATTTGAATTCAGCATCTGTTCTGTGTCGTTCTGCCTCTTTCCCGGGTGTGAGGCCAAGGCTGGTGTTCAGTGTCCAGCAGGAGGGGGGACCTGCCTGCAAACGCAAGGCTGTGCTAAGGCTCCCAATTCCTTCCTCCATAAATGACGCCATTGCAGCAGAACAGGAAGGTCCAGATACATATTTTTTTTGCAAGGTTCTCTGGTTTGAATGAAAACAATTTTCCTAGAACGAAATGCTTTCTTTTCCCACCTGTGCCTCTCTAAGCCCAACACAAGTGTTCAGGCTGCCGCGTGCAGCCTGACCGATGTCTTAGAGAAGTTGTCCTGTGGACTTCACAGCAAGTGTCAAGGGGAAAGCAATACAGGTGGTGAGCTGCCCTGAGCAGGGCAAGCTTCTGACAGAATGTGCCCCTTCGGGAGCCTGGTATCTTGGGTATTTTCAAGAGGATGTTTCTATGACTCGTGGATTAGCTGTACCAAAAGTTGTGCTGCCATACTGCTTTTTCTGCTCTCCACATGGTAGCAGCTTGTTACCAGGAAATTTCTGACTGTTTATTTTGACATCAAGTCTAGATTAAAAACAGAATTCTACCTTTTTCACCAAAACACATGAATTGAAAATCCCATGGCCTTAAAAATCCCATCTAAAGCAGTGGGATACAATTGGCAGTCTCAACAGAACTTTCTTGCTTCGCCTAGGTTCAGGATTTTTGCAGTCCCAGGCTTCAAAATACCTCAGCTGCAAATACTGCTGTGGTTCACAATGCAAACGTTCACAGCAGTTCATGTGGAGAGGGTTTGTAGGCTAGGAATTATTTCTTTGTGCCAATTTGAGGTAATGGTGTGCAGGTAACTATACCAGAGACCAGAGGCAGTGCCACATGCTGTAAAGAGGAGGGTGACATGAGAGTGTAGGGCTACAGGATGGATCCTTGGGGTGCTGGACTGGAGGGGAAACAGGCAGTTCCGTATTTCAGCCTGTCACAGAAACCCTCAGATGTTGCAAGCATGGGCTTCGGTGCCCGAGGCTTTGGCAGAGATCGCCCTGCCCAAAGGACCTAGTGTGAGTCCAAGGTCCTTGATCTGCAGAATCCTTCGAATAACACAGCCCGGCCTGGGATCTGCAAGCCTATCAACCTCCGTCTGATTTTTACCAGGTAGAACAACAACCTTGTGTCTCTGTCATTCAGGCACATTCATTTTTTACTGACATTTTTAAACACCTGCTGGATCAGTCCAGAAGCTTGTCTGGCTTCATGATTTGGAGCGGGTTGGAAATGTCCTCTTGCGTGGGGCACACGGATGGAGAATTGTCAGGATGCAGGGGAACGTGACTGATCTGAGAAGTGATCAATGAGCAAAACTGAACCTAGGCCTTTTACACCCCTTTGAAAATGGCCTGGTTTGTGTGACTGCAGGGAGGTATTACTGGTTTGGCTGGTATGACTTGTATTTGTTCTTAAATATCAGGATCAAGGAGAGGTAAAGCCCATGTCACAGTGGTCTGCGGGACCCTATTCCCAATTGCTGTCAGTCGAAATTGTTGCTTTTACAGCTAAGTCCGTCACCCCTGTAATATATTTTCTCCCAGAGGACAGAAATGAGTTACGCAGTTTCTCAGTAATCACATAACTCCAGCGTCAGAGGCCTGTGGAAGAAAATGATTTGTGATAATATTATTAAAGACTGTTGCATGAATGCAGTCAGAAAGATTACGTAGTCCCCACCCCAGTTCTTAACTTGCAGTTCCAAGTATTGACCTTTTCCAAGTAGCATTTACTTATATTACATTTTGGTTTCCTTTCAATACATCATGTCATACTTCAAATAATATTTCCATTTTCATATCGAGTGCATCTATTCCAAGCCACCTCAGGGACTGTCAGCGCAGTGTCATCTTTGAAAACAGCTGACCAGGGTGCATATGTGTATCCAATACTGTAGTCATAGGCTCACTCCTCTGCTCCAAGAAAGGCTCAATAATACCTGTGTAATTTCTTATAAACAGTTATCTGGTCTTTACTTAAGGAAGTCCATGGCTTCAGTGTCGTATACCATGGCTTCAATATCACCTCCACCCTGAACTTTCCTTCCTTCAATTTAAATCCATTTTTTATCCCACCTGTGATGGATGGGAAGATCGACCGTCCTTTGTCTCTTTTCCGCAGCTTGATGACATATCTAAGACGCTCCCCTCTCACTCATTCCCGCTCTGTATTACACACCTTCTCCTCTTTCCTTTCAGGTCATTTTTTTCTAGATCTCCTCTGGACTAGCCCGTTTGTTCATGTCTGGGAGAATGAAGCTCAAAACTTGGCGCACAGCTCCAGCTGAGGTCTTACGAGGTCCCTGTGTCTCAGGCTGCTCTCTGGTTTTCCTTCCCAGTAGGACGGTTGTCTCTGTAGAAGAGTGAACCACTGCTGACACCCCGACAGCCCCACTTCCACCGTGGGGCTGGTGTTCAGCCATGTGCAGGTGATCAGATTGGATCAACAGATCCGTCCATGACAAAATGGTGTTGCTTTAAATTCTATCCTTCTTGTCTGCTCAGGGTCCTTAAAAAAAATTCTTAAATAATTTATTCAATTAATTTTCAAGGAACTGAAGTTCAAGTGCTGTTCCACAGCCCCGTTTCTTTCTTTTCCCATTTCTCCAGGCTTGACGCTATGTTCTGCCTTTTCTGTGTTGCCAGAACTCTCCCTGCCTTTCCATGAATTCTAAAAGATGATAAGCAATTGCTCTGATATTTATGAGCTAGTAAGTTCTTTAGAAGTCTTAGGCTGAATCTATCAATCAGTGTTCTCCAACTTACTCCTTCCCTGTTGCAGGCTGAGATATTAACCCTTTGTTGCTAGTATTAACTGTGACAGCCACTTGATCATGGATGACTTCTTTATCAGCAGATGACTTTTTGCTGAAGATACTGAACATGATCATCCATGGGTAGTTCTTCTCTGCTGAGCTGCAACTGGTTCCTTTACTTTGTCTTCCTCTTAATACTGCTGCATTTATAGAACATTTCCTGTTAATGCTTTTCTGCTGATTTTATCTACTTCTGTGTCTACACTTCTGTACTTGTCATAAGAGCAACTGGCAGCTTACTCTCATTTAAGAGCAATCTAAAAGGTTCCTTTCCTTACACGCTTAGCACCAGGCACAATGGGTTCCCAGTCCCAATGACTTCTGATGCTTCCATATTATAATTATTAAAATTCACTGCTGCAGCAAGAGGTAATTATATCCTGTGGACATAAGGAAGGAGGAGGAAGATGTATATTGAAATGCTGAATTTCATAAACAAAATTAACTTGCTGAATGTAGAACAACTGATCAGATGGGGTTTTTATCTGCTTTGAGAGACAGTGCTTCAGTGATGAATCCTGAGTAAGCAGTAGGTCACAGTGTCTGGACCATGTTGGAAATGCATCCTCATTGCAGGATAGTCCCAGGGATTAGGGGGCCAGCCTTCCTCCAAATGAGTCATTTGGTTCTCAGATCGGCGATGCGCTTTATTATGGCAATTAAGTCATACAGGCTTGGTGCTTCTAGCTCCCTTTGTATAGTTGCGGTAATTCAAAGCCAAAATTACGTTTAAACTTTGTTGTTGTGGTGATAGGCAATTTCTGTGCTTGCCCATTCTGTAGGTAGCATGCACAGGCTGAAGCTTTATTCTCTTGGACCAGCAAAAGTTGTGAATTGCACAGAAATAGTGATAATTGGGCGTAAGTCTAGCAGTGAATTCTGTGTCTCATCCCATGTCAAAGGGTCATAGTGTAGTCATATATTTGATCAGTAGTGCGCATTACTAACAGTTCACCAACAGAATAGCTGGGCTTCAGAAAGAACGGGAACCTCCGGTGATATGCCAACATTGCAGTTTATAACCTGGCCTGCTGTTCCCAGGGCCCATGGAAGTCCTGCCACGACCACCTCCTAGCAGATCTTCTGAATTTCCTATGCACATCACCCAAGTACTCATTGACTGTTGGCACGACCATGCTTTAACATTGGCCTTTTTTCTAAAAGCTTCCTCTATCCTTTTTGCTGCATAAACAAATTTGAGGTGGAGCAAAAATGCATCCTCATAGGCATCCAATTGAAAACTTGAAGTCTGGTAAAGTCCAGAAGAAATGGAGGGTCTAGAAGGGAAACGTGGCAGTTTGTTCATTTCCTCTAAACCAGTGTTAATGGGACAGGGGAGTGATCGGGAAAAGAGAGCGAGGTGAGGTGACCCAGTGACACTCACTGTATTCTTCTGAGGATGCTCAGTTACTGTGTGGGGTGAATTAAAATTTCATCAATAATTGTTTCCAGGGATTTCCCTCACACTGGCTGTTTTCTTGTACTTGCATTTTTTTCTAAGCTGAATATCATCTTGATGTTTCCCGTCTGTGTTTCTGCCTGCTCTGCTGTGGTGCATGTGTCTGTTCTGGCTGCAGCTGATCGCCTCCAACTGATGAGTCTTCATCCTGGACCTGCTCGGCTGTGGACACCTCCCAGCACTTTTCTTGAGGTCTGCCTTTGTCATCCCTTGTCTTTGCAGTCCTTCCCACCATCTGCAGCGCTGGCTTAAATGTTATTCTTGTATATGGGCCATCCCAGGACTAAATGAATTTCACTGCACAAATGTGGTGACCTGGATATTCTTTTTTTCTCAGATGAAATGCTTGTACGGTGGAGTTTCATTAAAAAGAGATAAACTGGACAAATGAGATCTGAGCTCCCTGTAGCGTGCAGAGGGCTGGGAGCAGTAGCTCTGAGCACCAGAAACGGAGGTTTTTCAAATGCTCAAAGGTATGCCACTAATTAGAAAGTAAACATGAACAGACCCTTTCGTGTCGGTGGTGGTATGTCAGAGATAAGAGGCATCCATGTTACCGAGGGCTGCGCAGCCTGTTGAAATGACTGCTCACTCTATAGTCCTGGGTAGGTGGCATGTGGGACAGACACAGGTGCCCTCCAAATCAGACAGGCCAGAAGGAGTGGAGCCTCTGCAGGAGCACTGGAGAGACCACAGCAGCCGCAGGGAGCACTTCGTGCTGCCAGGATCAAGGCAAACCAGCTTGTTCCTTCCTGGGAGCAGCAAAAGTTGCAGGGGGGAGAGGGGAGCTCATGACTCCTGCACCGTCGTAGACATCCTCTGCTGCTCTGCCCGCAAAGGGTCATCTTCAGAAGCAGCTGATGGTGCTGCATTACCTGTATGCTACATTTGCACTTTTTCCCATTCCCATGATGGGAAGAAGCTTGTAAACAAAAGTAGTGCCAGCAGGCAACTCTGCCACAGTTGTCCAGACCTGTCTGTGGGAAGGGGTCAAGGCAGCCAGGCAGAGATGCTTGTGGTTGTGCTCAGCATGTCCTGCCTGAGCGACTTCCAGAGTCATCAAGTCTGGCAGAGAAGGAGAATTTTCTTTAGTGACATCTCAGTCCTCTGTCAGGGTACAAAGGCAGTCTCACACTGCATTTTTAGAGAAGGGACCCCTGGAAAAATGCTGCAAATGCAGCAAACGCTGGTGTCAGCGGGGCTCTCCCTGCAGGTCATGCCTGCTGAGCCAGGCAGGAGACAGCTGCAAGGGGGGAGCATTTTGCACTGCACCATGGAGCCCGAAGGCCCCCAGCCCTCCCCTTGCCACCCTGGCCCCCCAGCAGGAGTGGGCGCATGGCCTCCCGCTGGCCCCACTCCACAGCCAGTGCCCACCCATGCTGTGGCGGTGGCGCAGCAGCAGCAGCAGGCAGGGGTCCAGTGTGAGCCACAGCACCATGGGGTGCTCCAGGCTGGGGCTCCAGCAGCCTTCCTCAGCTGTGCCAAATTGTGGCAATGGCCTTCTTCCCTTGCTTTTTTGGTTTTGTTTGCTCATTTATTAAGAATTGGAGCAGCACCAGAAGTAAAACCTAAATACAGTACGTCTGCCTGAGTGTGCTTTATTGCAGAGTTACAGGCAACAACAGCCACATTCCCCACGCCTGAGAGAGATTACAAGGGAGGGCGCAGGAATGTGCATCTGGCAGCACTTTGTATCTTGGCCGTTTCATTGTTTTCTCTGCATCTGAGGTTCCCGAACTTTTGGTTGTGGAAGGCCATTTAATCCAGGGAATATCGGGTCGGGGCTGCATAACAGATTTCCTCTGCAGGGAAACACCATTCAAGAAGAGTTGAGGATGGCTGTAAATAAAAAGTCTCCATCCAGGCTGCCTGAAAAAGTAGCTAGGAGCTTTATTTGGGGATCCTGACCTACCACAGCAACAGGGGGAAGCAAATTTCATTTTAAAGTGCAGGAAAATTTAGTTGTAATATGCCAAAACGTTAATAGCTTTGCTTAAGGCCTGGATCCAGGAACAGAATCTGAGTTAACTATTGTGATTTTATTTTAATTGCATAGACTTTGGGATAATATTTATAATAAAAATACCTTATTAGAAACGCAGATCATTAACATCAGGCTCTCAAGGAGCTGGTCATGTTATTCCTAGAAGAGGATATTTAAAGTATTTTAAAAAGTAATTAAAAATAAATACAGACAACTAACCCAGATTGTTCTTTGGACAATCTCAGAATATCCTTTCATTAACTTCTCTTGAGAAAGAGAATACACCAGCTCTGGAGATCTGACCAGAAACTCTTCAGTGATGCTTTTACTTGCTTTTCTAACTTACAAGTATGTTACTCACTTGCTCCAAAATGTTTTTGTAAATAGCCGCTTTTGGCAGATGACTGCAGCAGAGGTGGGGTTTGCTACGTCTTAGCTTTGCTGTGCATGCTTGTGTCTGCAGGTGGTAGAGTCTATATAATTTAGGGAAAATACCTTCCCTCCTAATAGAACACACACTAATTATTAGTTGTTATGAAGTGATTTTATTGTGTCTGAGAAACTACAGAACACAGCAGGAGAATCATGCTTGTTAAAAAAAAAATAGTGATGTATGAGAAATGAAGTAAAGGCATGCCCTGGCACAGCCCCCTCGTAAGTGGTACATGTTTATGAAGGTACATTGCATAGGTACATTGTACCCTTGAGAGAAAAATGTTCTTTCATAGAGACTTGTATATTTTTGGTTACTTTATTTTACTCATAACTTTTTTGCACCGTGTGCATTGCTGGAGTGGAAAAGTGTCCCAGTTCCATGTAAGCCACAAAAGCCAACATATCTGTCACTAATAGCTCCTGCGATTAGCACCATGTTCATGTCATCCCCGGGTGAAACGACGCTGCAATCTGACTTGGAGCGCGAGTATCTTACTGCTAGGGGCAGTTCTCTCACTGTGTTAGTGCTGTGGCTGACGCTGGGGTTGTTTACCTGGCTGCTGTGCTCTGGGTCAGGCGATGCTGCTGGAAGAGAGGGTACTTGTAATTCCCGGGAGGTGTGGAGCACACTCCAGGCAGACGGAGTGCCAGGCTGCCGGGTATACCAGGGCTGGTGGAGGGGTTGGCAAACGGCCGGGCAGCCTGCAGGAACCCATGAGGGGCGGAGGGCCCGCCACCCACACCTCCAGGAGAGATTTTGTTCTAGGGACCAGGAGGGCGATGCCAAGTGTGGCGCAATGCAGAAAGTCCACGAGGTCAAGAGTGGACCTGAAAGAGCTGCACAGCAAGCAAGGCACAAGTTTCTTTGCCACCCCTTCTAATTTCTGCTAGGTTTCTGTTCAATTTTTTTTTTCCTCTAAGCAGTTACTTCTTTGTATTTTTCTTCAGATACAGCCCTGTGGCATTGTTTAGGGGTGGTCATGGCAGAAGGAGATGTGATACATCCTCATGAAGACCAGAGTAGCTCGGGGCTCCCTTCTAGTTCTTTGTACATGCATTTTGCAACTTGCTGCAACATCCTGTGAAATATTCAGCCCTGACACTGCATCAAAACCCACGAAGCCATCCGTGCTTCTGGGCCCTGGCTGGAGAGCGGGGATATGTTCCCACACATGGGTGAGAACAGGTAGGCTTGGGGCTTCATCCCAGGTGGGTAAGAGCACATTGTGAGCACGTATAGGAGAGAGTGCTTAGCCAGACTGAGCTTTCCTGCAGCGTACAGGCTGGAGGCCCCATATAAAAACATTTGGCGTTATTCCCAGATGTTTCATTTCTCCAAAACCAGCTGCACTCCCAGGGCCCTAGGAGCGCAGAAGGCAGCAGTGCTGCCCAGCTCTTTGCCTGCTTGTAAGCCTGTGCCTGCTGTGGGTGACTTCTCTGCCCCCCTTTTCCATGCGGCAGCCCAGGGAGAGGGGTCAGACCACAAATCTAGGTGACTGTTGGAAGTTTCTTTTTTTTAATTGCTTCCAAGCATCTTCCCAGTGCACAGCACCTGGTGCAAGCAGCATGCTCCCAGCTCCCTGGCTGCCTCTTGGACCTCTGACCATCTTGCTGGTGTGCCACGTTCTGCAGTCACTCAGAGGGGGATCTGGCCCCACAAGCAAGTCCTTTCAAACTGGAGACAAGCAGTAATGCTGCAGCTGGCCTGACCTGGCCTTGTGACTCTCTGGGCATATGGGGGTGACTCCTACAGTACAAGGTTTGCTCAACAATAGCCCCGTTGTCCCTGGCTGCCCAGGACAACACAGCCCTTCAGAGCACTTGGCCCGGGTGCTCTGCCTTGTACCAGATGCTGATGTCAGAGATGGAGTGGGACATCGCTCCTGGGCAGGGCTCCTCCGCCTGGGCTGCCCTGGCACAGGGCACATCAGCTCCTGGAGTGATGGCGCTGCCTGATCCCCAGGCTTTCACTTTCCTGCCCGTTCCCACCCTACCGAGCTGTGGTGTGGTAACTCCTGCCTGGGGAAGTGTTAGCATCCAGGAGAGCTGGCTCACGGCAGCCTGCGGCAGAGCTCTGGGTCTCAATTCCTATTGTGGGGATGGGCCGGTGACTCAAGTAGTTCATGTCAAACTTTGTCATACCCTTGTGAGCTGAGTGTATGTGGCGACGTGCAAAGCTTGGGCTCAGAAACATGAAACTGTGCTACCAACAGCTCTAGATCTCTTGAGAAATCAGCTTTGTCCCAGCCGGCCGCATCCTGTTATTCTGAGATGTCATGGTAAGCAGACATGATGGCTTCATTTCCTAATAACAGAAAGGTAGCAGGGCAGAGCGCTTGGTGCGCTGCTTGTGGGTGTCCTGAGCTGGCCGCATACTGGCACGCGGACCATTCCCAGACCTCCACAGCCCATATTGGCTCTGCTAGTTAGCAAAGTGGATGCCAAATGTTAACTCTGAACAGCAAGAAATGATGGTGCTGAAAGGAAAACAAGAGGAATGGGAGAGTGCTAACTTCTTGATTTCTCTTTTGGAAGAAGAAAAAAGGACTACCAGGTATTTCAGAGCAACTCTTTGACTGCTACAGGAAAACAGACTGCTGGGAGGGGTGGCTCCATGCTTGAGGGAGGCAGTTGGACACAGTTGTGCTTGGGAATGGATGAGTGGTACCAGCCTGGTCCTTCCTGGCATTCAGGCACTTGCCTTTTAAATTCTGTATGGTACATGTGCTGATTTCCCATGAGGGTCTCCAAGGCCCCATGTTGATGCTGAGATCTGCCTCTTTTCTCTTCAGTACCCCCTGCCTTGGAGTTTAGGCACTGTGTGTGAAGGTTTCTGTTACACCGGTGCTGCAGAGCTGAGCTTCTGCACAAAGTTATGGGCACAGAGATATACTTCAATGCCCCCCCCCCCCCCCGTTCCCCCAGGGCTATAACAGGAGATGGGCACATTTGAGGCATCTCTCTTCTTCATTGCTTAGCTTTGTTTTGGACTGGGATTATTCCATCTCAGCTAACTGTCCTCCACATCAGCACCTGGAAAGACTTAATACCAAGGACTGGGAAGTGCTTGGGCACGGTGTTAGGGGCTGCTGAATCAGGTAGCCCACTAGAGGCAAAGCTGCCACAGCTCCATATCCCCGGGTCCAGACAGTAGTGGGGCTAAGCATATATTCCCAGTAGGCATACAACACAAACTCACGTGCGTGGTTCTTCTATACGTATGCACATGGCCAACCACAGAGATCAACGCAGCCAGGAACACTCAGCACTCTCACAAATGGCACCCACAGCCTCATCCTGTTCCTCTTTCTGACAGAAAAAGGATAAAGGTCTGTTAGTGGGGAGTGCATATGTACATGCAATGTGGAGCCCTCCAGTAACTAGCCTGAAATGGTCTGTCTAGAAGCTGGCCCTGGATCCCAGTCTCCTCAGTTGCTGGTGCCTGGTCATGCAGCCCTTGAGACCGCAGCTCTACTCCACTTGCTCATTCACAGACCTCCTCGCACACACCAGCACATGCATAGACACGCACTGAAGATCCTTCCAGTAATGGGACATGGATACCCTGTATGCCTGGCAGATGAGCCACGGATTCTTCCACCTGACACACAGAGACAGGCATAAGCAGATGCGCCTCAGCCAAAAAGTAGAACTTATGGTCCCTATAGTAGTTGGATTGGATGTCCTGGTCCCTCCAGTGGCAGGTCAAAAACCCTCTGGTCTCCAGTATCTGGCCAAGACCTATGGCTGTTTCAAATGCTCAGCTAGTCCAGCTAGTTATGCACCCACCAGTACTCCAGCATCTCCAGTTGTTGGCCCTGCAGACACACTGGCCCCTGTGACTTGTGGTCCCCACTCCAGCTGCTGGCACTAATTAAATCTCTGTGCATGCACATGCATACTGAATGGAGAGGCCCTTACCCAGAAAAATAGTTAGAAATGGATTTTAAGAAGAAGACGGGATGGACTGCAGTGATCAGGCTCAGGGTGTGGACAGACAAATGTGCTGACCAGCTGCCCATTTACACGCAACTAGTTCCTTTCATCCCCTTGCCCCTCTTTCTTCCCCTAACTGTCCCTTGTCTTGTGTAATCCCAGGATGCTCTTTGCCTGCATCCCATAATGAGTTCCATACCCCTAAAGGCAGTATCAGTCTGTAAGATGATCTAGAGAGCCTTTCCCTTGACTCACTGTGATAGTTTTCACCCCAGCCAGTGGGGCTGATTGCTGTCATGCACAGGGGAGGCTCCAGGCAGAGCACTCTGTGGGACTGGGTTATCTTGCTTCCCCACCCATCGCTACCCATCGCTACCCATCGCTGTCCATCTCTGTTCCTGTTCCTCTGTGCTCCACTGTGTGTGGGGCTGAGCCCCACATCACAGAAGTCTGCCTGATTGAACCCTCCTTGGCCATCCCAGGCCACGCTAGAGAAGCTCCACTTAGTGGTGCCAGCTCCTTGCTGCCCAATGTGATCATCCTCAGCTTCTTTCCCATCCAGTCCCACCCTGACCATCACCTTTCCACGCATAGCTCTGCTGGGTAACACTAGCCAGGGATGTGCTGCTCAGAGGGAACAGGACAGATTTCTCCATTAAATGGCTTTTTGTCCATTAGCACAGAAAGGAAAAACAACAGCATATTTCCATAGGGGTTATTTTTTAGCTCCCTGGGGGTAGACATGCACTATACTTGCAGGGATATATGTGTGTGTAGCCAGGGTCACCACGTTCTAGACAGGCTTTCTTACTCGGAGCAGACACCACTCCCATCTGGCTGTTCAGGGTCTTCAGCACTGGCTGTATGGGTGGTACTTCGTTTCCCCTTTCTTGGTTGCTAATTCAGTGTCAGGACTCTATGCTGTTGTCAGATAGTGCTAAATACTGTCACAGGGCAGCACTCACACCATCTGCGAGCGCACTGGAAAGGGAGCACAGGAAAGTGCTGAGCTCTCCTGGGAGCGTGCCGAGAGCTCTGGCAGAGCACGAGGTGAGAAAGCCAGCAGCTGGGCTGGCCGCCTCTGCAAATGGTGCTCACCTTCCTGCCATGCCTGCCACTCCCCAAATCGGGAGCCATCACCAGCTTTTTGTTCTCGTTCTTGCTGACCACCCTCCCCAAATCAGGACCCCACTCCAATCCTCTTTCCCCACACTGAATCTCCCCCACATCTTTCTTATCCTTCCTACTTCTCACACCTGCCTAGCATCCCTCTCCTCAGCCAGAAGCAGCTGACAGCCATTGCCAAGTACCTCCCTGAACTGCTGCTTTGCTGGGGAGAGCACCATCTGTGGTAGGATCTGGACCAGACATGGTGCCATGGGTCCCATGAGACCCACCACAGAAGACAGGCTCAGGTGCAGCCCAGAGCTGTGACCTCTCCCAGTCTGGCCCCTTAGGTGGCTTCAAGCACCAGGCACACATTGAGGAGGGAGAGGACTGAGCTGCACTGAAGCTACTGGAATTGTTCACCTCTGGAGTGGCAGCCCCCGTTTTGGTGGGGTCTAGGTGGGATTCACATATCAGAGCATTTTTCTTCCTGCCTGTTTTGTTCTCTCACACAGCACTGAGCCAAAAAAACATCATCCAGTATGTCTCCCTGGGTCACATGTCCTTTGGAAACAGTTTGGTTTTCCCTATTCTAGCATACTGGCAGAGAAAAGTATACCAGTCCCAGAAGGCTAATTCTCTGCAAACACGGTGCTATTTGTGGATATTACCTTAAAGCAAAGTCTTGGGCACATGGCTGCAGTGCAGCCAGGGACCTGGGTGGGAAGGAGGGAGGATTTTGGCAGCTATGCATCTGGCTGGGAAAGCAGCCCCTCATCGGGGAAGGTAGAGCTGGGTGGGAAGCACGCACACGGCATTGCCGAGCCAAACGGGAAAGAGAGGGGTGCGGAGCTACGGCAGAGCTGGCCCCAGAGCAGGGACCGATGCACAAGGGCTGCCTGGTCCTCCTGGTCACAGCTGCGGTGGGCTGGTGGGAAGGCAGCAGCGATGGCATTCAAGGAAGCAGCAGCTGCACGGAGGTGCTGAGTTATTTAAGAGGAAGAAGGGGTGAAGAAGACTTTGGTGTGGCTCAGAGGAGACTTACTACAGCAGGGAGGTTTTTAAGGCTGGGAAAAATGAGAGCTGACTGGCTAGACCAGCATGTGGTGGTTGTGCTGGGTATAGCTGAGCCCTCGGCTCCAGCCGGGCAGCGCTGGCAGCACTCCGAGGCGCCCAAGCACTTGGCCCAGGCTAAGGGACTGTCTCTGTGAGGAGAAGGGCTGGTGTTAGGGAAGGGGGGCCAGGGACCAGGCACGGTGCCCAAGGAAGAGGAACCCACCAGCCGGGCTGTGGTGGCTGGAGGGGCAGTGGCATTGGCAGTGTCTCGCTGTGTTTCTGCTGCAGAGGCAGTGCCCACAGGGCCACCCAGGGAGGGCGACTTGTCCCCAGCAGCCATGTGCCATCAGATTCAGCTAAACAGGAGCTGTGCTGGTTGTCGTGACAACCGGGATGGGTCGTATGACCCGTTCCACTTTCCAAATATAAATCTGTTTCACACAGTGTATGTGGCTCCATGGAAACCAAATGTTGAGCAAGAAAGATTGCATAAAAATGAACAAAATACAGAATGACTCAAAGTGCTAGAGAAAGAGAGGCTGCGGGTGATGCTGGAGGGGTTCAGAGGTGCCCCAAGCGCTCCGCTAGGGCACAGGTCAGTGCAGCACGCCTGTGCCCCACCTGCTGATCTTCATGCCAGGCTTGGGAGGGACGGATGGGAGTGCTGGTGTAGGCATCCGTGCTGCCAAGGGTCTTCTCGGACTTCTCTCACTAGCAAATCCTGTCGGCAGCATCAGCTGTGCTCAGACCCAGACCCCACTTCTCGGACTGCACCCTCTCTGCATTATTTCTGCTTCATCCCCTCGGGTGACACACACACCTTTGCCCAGTCAGGTATTTATGAAAACTGCAGTTAGACAGAAACATAATAAGCTCAGTGATGTCAGTACAGAACAAGCTGTCCCCCACAGGACAGAGGGCTGTTCTAGTGTGCAGGTTCATGTTGTGGCAGTTTTTCCCTTCTGTGTCTGTGCCTTGCTTCTGGCAGGGAGTTTCCCCACTATGTTTTTTCCAGCTTTCTGTCACCAGTGATCCTCCAGCACCAGGCAGGACACTGTAGGGGAGCTTCTTAGCTGGACTCTGTAGCTTTTCTTCGTGCTGTTGTGTCTGCAGCAGAAGTGCAGTGTGACTGAGCAAGTGGCAACAGCAGGTAAAAATGTACTGACAACTGTTTAATTGAAACGTTTCCCACAGCTAGAGGCATGCTCTTCAGTTGCTCCAAGGCCGCGTGCTTTGTTGAAACAGGATCAGAAAATCACAGAAGAATTTAAACTGGAAGGGACTTTTGGAGGTCTTTGGTCCAGCCCCCTGTTCAGAGTTAGATCAGGTTGCCCAGGACCTATGTTTGTGATTTTGGGATTGTTCTGCTTTGCCTTGGGTTGTGTGTTCAGGAGAGCTCCTGGGCTGCACTCTGCTGGGGCACAGTGCAAGCGAACACATCTTCAGGGAGCTCGGGCTTTTAAGTGCACAGATGTTTCCTCCCTAGGATCCCTCTTTGAAGGGGAATGGGGATTTCCTGCAGTTTGAAAATGGGAAGTGATTTTCCTCTATTGAGCAAGGCTGAACTTGTCTCAGAAGGTCAGTCAGCGTAGGATGGACTGATGTGTGCAGGTCCTCCACTCCCTGTTGCCTTACTTTACCCCTCAAAAGGAGTGAAAACCCTTTTGGCATTCTTTTTTTCCACCATTGGGAGGAGATGACATTGCCAGGTGGTTGACCAAAGGAAGAGGATGAGTCGGGCTGCTATTAACTTGATGAAAAAGAGCAAGGAAGAAAAGAAAAAGAAAATTATAAGGAAATCGGAAGGAATGGGAGAGGCACCCTCACTGCCTCTCTGCTGGATGTGCTGCCTTGTTCTGAGCTGGCTCAGCTAGCCAGCAAGTGCCAGAGCTTCAGCGTACAGGTCATAGCTGGTGGGTTATTTTGTATGGAGCAGCCAGGATGTCTGACCCAGTTATGCTCTTCAGACATGCCTCTAGACAACCTGTGCTTAACAGCACTGTTCCCTGGTCAAGAGTGTCACCACTGGCTAGGTTGTGATGCTGTGGGATGGCCGTTTTACCTGCACTGGTTGTCCTTCTTCCCCTGACATCACTAACCTAACGCCTGTGGATGCAGGGGGAATGGCCGCAGGTAATGGTCAGGTTCAGGTGCTCTGCCCTGAAAAGCACATCCTTCTGCCTCTTGTCAGTGCTGGTGTCCTGGGCTAGGTGGGTTAACCCTGTACATCTGCTCTGGTTGCATGTGTCTGGCGCACAGCTTGGTGCTGAAGAGCTCCAGTGCCTTTTCTGCTTTGAGATGCCTTTTGCCTTTGTTGTTCATTTCTGGTTCATTTCTGCTGTGCCTATATGAGGAAAGTCCTCTCCCTGTGTTTCTGCAGACAGCAAGTGAAAACCATTGCTTGCTGTGGAGAATGAGGCCTATTAGGTCGCTGACTTTTGTCTACCCCTGCATGTACCCCTGCTTTATGGACTCCTGATCCTAGGAAGTCTCATAGGAGGGAAGTGCTTGTGTTCTTGGTTTTGAATGTTTTGAGAGATGCTTTGATCCCTTTTCCAGGCAGCAAATACAGATGCAGGAGGATTTCACTGGGATCACATGTTCTCTGCTCTGCTCACATTGTTCGAATTTCCTGTTTCCTCAGCGGTGTGTTGCAGACATCCTTTTCAGGTCCAGATCTGCCTGTCCGCCGCCATGCAGCGGCTGGTGACACTCCCAGAAGTGACAGCAAGGGGAGTGGCGTGAGTGTTTCAGCTCAGGGGCACTGCAGGAGCTGCAGGATTTGGAAGGCAGAAGGGATTGCCAGCCCATTCAGCCTGAGCTTCTGCACCACTGGGTCAGGGGCTTCAGGGTGCTGTGTTTTTCTTTGATAGAGTAGATCTTCTAGAGAGAGGCACTTAATCTTGATGGAAGAACTACAAGAGGTGCATAGCCCCCTGGTAAACCATTCCATTGACACTTATTCTCATGACTGGCAGACTGATTTCATTCCAAGCCTCCTGGTTTCAGCTTCCCATCACTGTCTGCTGTTCTGTTTTTGCTGGTTCATAATGCTCTCTGCTGGTACCGAAACCTCCTCTCCTTGTAGGCAGTCCATGGTTGAGATTTACTGTTCTCATAAACTATCCTGGCAATAATTCTTCTAAAAATAGGAATGAAAGATGAAAGTAATGGCACAGTCTTGCCGGGCCATCTATGGCAAACGTGTGCGAGCAGAAGTGCTTCACTTGCCCCATGACATGCGGCCAGGCACAGGGTGCATCCTGGTGGGAGCTGGATTTGGGCAGAGGTTTGGAGCCCATCGGGCGGTGCTGTGCCAGCTGTGGAGGCGAGCACTGGAACCCCATCTGCCAGCCGCTTCCCATCTCTGTGCTGTCTCCTGGCCCCCACCTCTGCCAGCAGGATTGCCTCCCACGACATGCCAGGTTAGCCCAAACACCTCCCATATGGGTGTGCAAACATGGTCCAGTTCAACCGCACTGATGCTAGAAGGGACTGCAGAGGGTCTGGCTAGGACAGGGTTGTGTCTGCTGAGAAATATAGAGAAGAAAAGTCTCTCCTGTTATTCAGATCTCCTGTTTCAGCAGAGAAGCGATGAGGTGCTGCCACTGGCCTCCATGGTGCTTTCAGTCCTGAAAGGATGTGCTGCTGAGCGTGCCAAAACTATGAGGTACTTAATCTGTGATGCATTATAGAGCCCAGTCCTGTATGCTACAACCCCACCATCTATCCCAGAGATTCCTGCTGTCTTTGCTGCAACGAGCGTAGGGTGGTGAGGAAACTTTGATGAAGACTTTTCTTTTTTCTTGTTCAGTTCCTCCCCTGTGCCATTTTCAGCTTCTCTTTCCTCTATAAGAGTATCGGTTTGGAGCAGAGCTGCTATAGGAGTGGGAGTTCAGGTGTGCCTGGGAAGGGGTTGCTCTGGGAGCAGTTAGGGGCTGTACCACAGAAGTGGTCCCAGCATCCAGAGGATCTTCCTCTGCAGTCCCCATAGGGGGACAAAGTCCTGCCCAACAGTGAGCTGCTGTACAGTACACTCCTCTGAAACAAAAGGACAGGGACCACTGTGCTTGCCACACTTCTTTATCGGCAAAATCAGAAGCAAAGATGGAAATATTAGTAACTCAAAAATAGAATTAGCAACAGCAAAACATAATGCTTGTGTGCTTTTCTGAAGTGATACACATTTTGGCAGGGACTGTAGCTCAAACATTGCCTTAACTTTGGTCTTTATACTACATTCCATCCAACAGCTGCTGGTGTCCACTCTATACTGTCCACATCCATCCCTCAGCATGGCCTTTGTTTAAGAATACAACCATGGCATCTGTCTGTGAAAGACATCTGCTTTTCCTGCAGTCCATCAGGGAGACCTGAAGCAACACTGAAAAAGTGACTCAAAGGATGTTGGTGCAATTGCAGGCTTCCCTTAAGCAAACGAGCAGTATCTGTCCTTGCAGGGTCTTGGTGCTGCCTGTGTGAAATGAAGTAATGCCACGGGCCCCTAAAGCGAGCCAAACCTCGTCTTGACCTGCTTGGTAAATGGGATCACTATAGGACCATGTTAAGAAAGAGGGGCAGTGGGAATGGATAGGACTTCAGTTCCAGAAGGGAAGGAGGGTGTTAAGGACAGAAATGGTGAGCACGCGTGAAAAACGTGTGACATTCCGTACTTTCTAGATTCTGGAACAGAACCCAGGGTTGGATTATCCCAAATTCCTCTTTATGGGGTGATCATGCACAGTAGAGAGAATCTGGTGTAACTTTCTTATCTTCAAGGCCAGGGATCCGTGCAGTGAGTCTAAAGGACTCAACCTGCTGCCAAATTCTCCCCAGGCTGGTACACTCCTACACTGCGGGATTTATTTTGTTCTTCAATGTGCTTTTGGAAGCAATGATGGGGGACCATTAACCCTGTGATGGAGAGATTTCAGGAGCTGTCCTGGGATTTGTCCCAGCACTCTGTGCTATCCCATGGAATATGCTGGGAGAGAGACTGGGTTTGTTGTTCAAAGAATAGCTTGGGGCTATCATGCTTTCCCTTCTGATCTGACCTCTGCACATGTTACTGCATCCTGAACCTTTGAAAGCCTTTTAGCCCTGGCTTTCTCACCAGACCTACCTGTGTTTTGGACAAGGACTGTGTGGATAAGGTGCCCCTCAGGAGGCAGTCCTGGAGACAGAAGTCAACCAGCCACCTTCTTAGCTGTTATTGCAGTTACTGGGGTGACTGCACTCGTCAGGCTACTCTTTCCAAGAATTCTTTTTTCTTCCCAGTGTTTTCTTCCATTAGGTGGAACTGTAGAAAGGGGTGTCTGAGAGAGGTGTGAGATGGAAAAGCTCTCCTGCCTGGCAGGTCACAGGACCTGAACAGAACCAAAAAGTAGCTTGCACAAAATAGCTTTTGCTGGCAAGAAGTATGTGTCAGTGCCATACACCAGTGCACTGCTCTGCATCATCTGCACAAGCACTGCGACGCTCCCGGGGTTGTCATGCTGGGAGGCCTGCAATGAGTTAATTTCAGCCTTGACTAGGAGTAAAACTGAACAAAAGGATGATGCTGGATATTGGGGCCGTACTGCAACTATCAGGGCTGTGTGAGCGAGTTCCTGGTGGTGCCAGTACGTGGCTGTAAAGAACTGGAAATGAGCACATGGTTGTTGGAGCTATGTTAGCAGTAGCATTGCATAGTGAAACAAGGCACTTCCATAAACACCCATATCATGTTGGAGAAGAACACAGATAACCCAGGGTAAAACTGGGATAGCTTAATGTTTCTGTCATATTCATGTGGTTTAATGTTTTCATTAGCAGGATCCAGAGCTTTCATGGAAAGCTATATGAAAGAATGAGGTGTTTCAGTGGCATGAATGGAGGGGTCCTGCCCCTGTAATCACAAAAGAGGCATGGTTGTGCTGGCTTCACTAAGACAAGAATTTCATTTAATGCATTTCTAGGCAATAGAGTAACACCAACAGTAAATGAGAATGTGTGCCGTTGGGCAGGCTGACGTGGAAGAGAAGTCTTCACTTGCATCTTAAGCTGAGATCAGCAAAAAAAAATAAGTGGTAACATAAACTGTAAAAATCTCTGCTTTCTCACATGTACAGCAGGGTGAGTGGAACTGTAGATTGATTTAATTAAACCTTAGAGAGCAGAAACACAGGGGTTAAGAATAGATGGTGGAGATCCTACTGATGAATACTGCATACTACCCTGCTAGCCACAGGCATGCAGAGCACCCAGCAGAGCCCCTTCGCACCTTACCACCTTACCAGCAAACTTGGTCAGTTCCCGTTGGGCCAGCCGAGTCCCCCAGTCTGTATTTCTGCCCAAGGAGAGGAGCTAAAACCTTAACCAGCACAGGCTCCATCTGTGCTGCAGCACTAATACAGTATTCATCTCACACCGGCCTTGCTTGTGTCTACGTGGCTGCCCCGTAGCCTGTGACCTGTCTGTGCAAGTATGCTCGATGAGGCACGAACACAAGATCATTCTTGAGTTCAGTGCCTCTTGAGAGCCATTGTAATCAGAATTTTCTGAAACGGAAAAGAAATATAAAATAGACTACTGGCTCCAAAATCATGAAATGTCCCTTTTATGCTGGGTTGGAACAGAATTGGAATTTCACTTAGAGACTGAATGTGTAGGAAGACATATCACAGGTTGCTTTCTGATGGTGCTGTTCATACGCCTGTCAATGTTTGAACATTGTATGTAGCCAGATGCTCAAACTCTGCCTGTCCCCTGGATGTGGCTGCTTGTGAATCCAGTGCAGTCACTTTCACACCCCACCGTGTCAAGGCATTTCCTGGATAGACATCAGCTTCCATGGGATAAATAATTCCATTTCGCACATTTTTCATTGTTCTTTTGTATTTCTTCCTTTGAAGGCAATGCAAAAAAACCAAATAAAAATTAAGTACATCACATGCCTGGTTTGCCTTAGGGAATGTGGGAAAGCAAAAGGGAGCTCTCCGGGTGTGAGCCAGGAGGAGGCTGTTGGGTTCATAGCCACAGCCCTGTAGGGCTGCATCTGGCCATCTTTGGCCATGCATCTTATCTCTCTACCTTTGCTTTACTCAGTTTTCCTGGATGAAGGGACTGGTGGGATTCATGCCTCCTTTGGGATGAAGCCCTCTTTGCCAATCTCACATTGAGCAGCGGCTGTAAATCCCAAGCTACCAAGGAACCACCAGAGCTACTTGGAAGAGGGAAGTAGTTCAGGTGATGCGATGTAGTGCTAACAATTACTTGCACTTCAGCTTCACCAATTTTCCTTGTGCACGGAACCTGCGTTGAGGCTGGCAGCTGCGTTGGTGCAGAGGTGTACAGCCGAGGTGGCACCTGAACCCTGACAGCAGTTCTGTGTGTGCCTGGAAAGCTGGTGACAGGATGATGCTCATCTCCTGCTGTTCTTAATGATCTAGATCACTCCTAGTAATCTGGATCCTAGTGATCCTGTATCTGGATGCTATGGATGCAGATAAATAATGTACGCATTGCTAATCACATGCATTATTAGTATATAATCAGCATACAGATAAATTTACTTCAGCATGCTGCTTCTATAAGCAGCATGGCTCTGCACTGTTTTTTCTTGAAAATGTCTGAACGCGATGGTGCCCCTGCAAATTAAATTGGGGCAGCACCTCCATGACCAGTGCTTTGACGCACCAGTATACCCAGATGAAAGTAAACGAGTGCCAGATACATACCTTTCTTTCTCAGACACTTGATTATTTCATGTTTTGCATTTTACTGCTTAACGAGAGTCATTTTCTTGGACCGGTCCAGGTGCTCATGGGATATCAAATGCAAAGGGGTTTCATCTCTCTCCCAAAGGATGTTCTGTGTAGCCAGTGCCCCAAGGGAAGGTTGCTTCATGTTCTGGATGAAGCTAGGACAGATGCGGGGAGAAATGGACTGCAAGTCTTTGGGTGTATTGCAGTCTCTAGAATGCCAAGCCACATGGTACCTTTCCAGACGTATGTTTGGTTAGAATATACATTATCTAGATACTGACTTAATAGGTTGGGTTTTTTTCTTTTCTCAGCAGAAACCCAGAAAGGCAACTCCTCAGACAGGAGAAGATACCTTGAACGGCCATCTTCCCCCCGGCTGGCAGAGCTATATGTCTCCCCAGGGCCGAAGGTACTATGTGAACACCTTCACAAATGGTAAGTGGGGGTGGGGGCTCCAGTAAATGTGTCACCCTGACAGTACAGATCTGTTGCAGGGAATTGTGTCTCACGTTGATTTTGATGACAAAGCAGTCTCGGAGTCAAAGGAATTAATATGACCCTGCCACCATAGGAAAGAAAATAATTATAAGAAGATTTAGTCTTCTGATCCTCTGTCATCTTAATTCTGACCATTAGAAGACATCTGAAGCTTTTACAAAAGACACAGGATGTAAAGTAGACACACCCCTGCCATAAATGTTTTAGAATATAAAACACCATTAAGGATATAATTTTTACTACACCCCTAATACGGAAATATCCTTTCCCTTTAGTTAGAGATATTTATGTGCACATAGGTACATATAGGTAAAGCAGTCTGATAGAACGTCAGCTATCACTGAAGCACCATTAGGGGAAAACAGAAATAGTTAATTGGAAAGTTGCTCAGGTCACAGTCAGCTTGCCCATGGAGACAAGAGAAGAAAAATACATGTCACAGGAGATCAAAGACAGAATTTTCAGTCTGTATTTGTGTATTTTTTTCACTGTCATGCTAGTAGAGAAGCAGACTTAACTCATGATCTTATCAGCTGCTCAAGACCTGTCAAACTTGTACCACCCCTGGCTAACCTAAGACTCTGTGTCTACCTGCTTTTCTTGTCGTGAGCTCACAACAGCATTGCAAAACAGGGACTTGGGACCAGCAAAACCAGATTTCTTTAGCAGAAAGAATGACAGAATGACAAAGGAGGAGAGTACAGCAAGAGTTCACCTTGTTCACAAAGGAGTTGAAGCCATCAGGAATGACCACTGGCATTCTTCTTTCTGACGGGAGAGCAAGGAGAGCCACAGGCTGTCGCAACAACGCACCTCATGGTCCATTCAGGGACTGATGCATTTTATTTCAGAAGCCTTTGGCCTAGAACTTGGCCAAGTCATGATTTACCCAAGTGCTATGCATGGACATCTCATCGCTGCCTTCATTTTCAAGCACAGTCTGCTGTGGCTCATGGGCAGCATCCCTGGCACGGCTGGGGAGGTCAGTAGGAGTCAGATACCCTGTCCCCACTGCAGTTCAGAGGTGGGTGAGGAGGTGATTAAAATCAGTCCTGAGCCATCATGGTGATGGACCCTTACTCACAAGCACTGGGTTGAGGTCAGATAAAACCATTAAGAGGCAGAGCCTGGTTTTTATGGGAGCCTGGTCTTTCCCCTCTGATTCCACAGCTGGGACAGTCTGAAATTATTTTTCTCATGCCCCACACATGCAGCAGAGACTGTGAGGGGTCAGTGAATAGAGCTGTAGGTGCTGATAGCAGTAGTGTTTCCCAGGAAAGGCGTGAGCACTTCTCTTTCTAAGACACTGTGCATCCTGACAAACTGTATTGATAACTTCTTGCAGGACAGAGGTCCAGCTTCAGCAGGGCTGGTGGAATGTGGTAGGCCCTTTTAGAATAAGGCACAGCATGGGGAAGTAACAGCTCTGGTATCTGTCCATGCAGCCCAGAAGAATCTGGATGCTGCGTCTGCCTGTTAAAGGAAGATATTAGAGATTACCCACCTAACTACTGTTGTGTCTGGTCTCAGCCAAATGCCAGCAATGTTCTACATGTATTAATCCCGTGTAGATGGGTGCAATAATGTACAGACTATTGTAAAACACGAAATTCTGTGTAAGATACATTCAAAGGTTAAACATGCCAGTGAGTCACTAGAGGGAAGAAAAGGGAACTTGGGGCAACAAAGTGTTAACGAGTCAGTCAAACAGAGTAGGTCCCACCCATCTGAGGAAGAAATATTTGCATCTCCAAGGGAGTGAAGCAGTCCTTATTTTAATGAAGACAAATCCCAAACTATCTCCTGGACAAGGAGTAAGTGCTGTGAGACTGAGGGTGAAAGACTAAATCTGTCCCAACCCCCTTCAAAGGGCTCGGGAAGGAGCCTTCCCAGAGGCAAGGAGCATCCCAGAGCTGCAAATGGGTGTAAATTGTGATGCAGACTTTCTCCTGAAGGCTCTTTTTAGATGCAACAAGGCATAAGGTATGCTTGGAGAAGGGAGATCTGTGTAGCACCCCACCAGAAGAGGATAGCACTTCAGAGTGCTAAGAGAATGAGAAAACTTTCTGGTTATTTTTAGTCTAGGTGTTTTAATGGTGGTGGGGGGTTCTTCACTTTTGTCTTCCGCAAACCTCTGTACCTGCTTTGCTGAAACTAAATGTTGTGAATTAAGTATCATATTAGAATTGTACATTAACATAGCTGCGCTGGAAGCTGAGTTTAAGGCAACTCGGATAGCAGCGAGGCACTGTTCGCTGAAGGTTATGGTAGATGTTTCAGCTGGGGGACCTCAGCCTGTCTACTCAGCCCTCCCAGGGCCTTCTGCTCCATGGAGTAGGTGAAGGGCTGGCACCAGGAGCCAGGTGAGAACCCTCTGACAGGCAGCAAAACACTGGGACATATACTTGGACTGTAAGGGTTTCCAGGGACCTTGTTATGCTGGGCTGCACTGAAAAATGAGTTTTTCTTCTCCATTTGGAACCTTCTGTCAGAGAGGACTTCAGTTTTCAGTCCCGAAGTGGAAGGAGGTTCTGACTTCAGAGCATTTTAGGCGTGTCCCTATGTGTGTCTCATGCCTCCTGTTATCAGGACCTACAAAGCTTCCTATTCAACAGGAAGAAACATTAAATTGTCCTGGAAAGGCTCTGTGGTTGCTATCTGTCATCGACCAAAGGTAGATTCCCTCCCAGGCTCCTCTGAAATGCTCTCCAACTCCTTCCATTTCCAGGTCAGGATCTGCACATGGACCAGAATCACTGAGCCAAATCAAGGGTGTCTTCTCAGGGGCTGAAGCACCAGATTATCTAAAGGGACTGTACAACCTCACCTTTGTTACAGTGGCTTGTACTTTATGCAGATGTTTTTTTCTTCCTTGAAATTTTTGAATCTAGGAAGGGACTTCTAGGTCTCAACCATGGTCTGAGCTCTGCTTGCTGAGAGAACAAATGGTATCAGAGAGGAGATGAGTGGTCATTCTTCCAGCTTACAGAAGCTCTCTCTGGCTGCTGCAGAGACTTTTTTTAATGCATTTTTTTCCTCTTATTTTAAATAACTTAGAATATCCTTCCTATCAAAACTTTTCTGTATTGTTCGCTCTGTACTTCTACCCGCTGAGGCTGAGCCAGGCAGTGGAGCTGAAGCAGAAGCAAGAGGCTATCTGCTCCTACTCCAGCTTGCAGAAATTTAAGAGGAGAAACTAGTAATCACTAGAATAAGCACAGAGCCATTCAGTGGACAGAGTGGGAGATGCTAGTGCTTTTTCATAGGTAGTGATCTGGGGGAGAAAGTAGCGAGGCAGTGAGTGGAATGAAGGAAGGGCTTCTCTCCGTGACACAGAGCACCCAGGAGTATCCTCAGCTGGAGCCCTGCTAGCAGTTCCTCCAAGGTCTGCCTTGCCCGTGTGCTGTACGCACCCTGGGGACCCTGTCTGGCCGCTTCCATCCAAGGATGCAGCTGCTGAGCCTCCACCAGCAGCGTGCTGCTGCAGGAGCTGTCTCTGATGCCACTTTTTCCAGAATACAGAGGTACCCAGGCTTGGCCTGCCCCTAAGCTCAGCTAACTGCTGGAGTGCTACACTGTGATCTTTCTTTCAGGGCTGATGTTGGTAGCAAATAGAGCACTGTGCTTTTGGTTGAACAGTGCTCCGCAAGGTCTCCTGTAGCTTGAAGGCTGCAAATGCATGCTCTTGCCTTCTTTTTATACACATAACATAGCCCTTAGGCATTGCAATCATGCATCCTCCCTTTGGTTGTCCTTTCCATCATGTCTCTCATGCATGAAGTTACTTATGTCCGCCATATGCTAAGCATATGTGGAAGCTCCAGGCATTGGATTCACTGTCTGTTCTTTTAGATGTTGCATTTGGACATCCTCTGAGTGGCATGTCCTCTTGCAGCACACCAGCTGTCCTGCATGCCCAACCAGTTACCATGTCAGCCAGTGGGAGGCACATCCCAGAGCAGGGTGGGGATGCTCAGGGCTGTGGCTGGGCACTGGGTCAGGTAAGGGCACAACAGAGCATCCCCCTGCCCTACTCTAGGCCCTTGCTACCACCCACCACCTTTTTGAAGGTGGGCACTAGCAAGAGCAGGCTTTTTTGGCTGGTTCATAGCGGTTTTAGCACTTCCACCACTGACAAGCAGTAGTCAGAGGAGGTATGTGCCCTCTCACCTGGTAGGACTGTGGTTAAACATGTATACAGCCTCTGGGCAGGGCAGGTCTGTGAGCAGAGACCCCAGTGCAGGAAAGGCAGCTCATTTACAGGAAGACAGGTCTTAAAAGCAGCAAAGACAGTCTGAAAGCTGGCTCAAGGGAAAACAAACTAAAGAGAAAGGGGACCATAGTTAAATGACAATAAGAGTGCAAAACTGCTTGGCAGATCATACTCAGCCCAGGTAATCAGCGGTCCCGTCAAAGGGAGATTTGCACCAAAGGAAATCCTGCGGGGATCTGTCGGATTTCCAGTAATGAATGGCATGTTGACATTGACAGTACTTACTCAGATGTTAATTTTAACTGAAGCAGGGAGAGAACATGCTGTGCTGCACAGAACAAGCGAAGAATTCACAGTCATCCTGCAGCTGAGGGCACACGCTGGAAGATCAGGATGCTGTTCAGTAAAGATGCACTTAAGATTGGATATTTCATCAGAAATATTTAAGTGACAAAGACAGGCAATGGAGAAGTTTACAGACAAAAAGACGCAGGGGCTCTGGAGGATCTAAAACTGAGTGTGAGCCAGCAGTGTTGTGCTGGTAGAAAAACAGACAGCATTTTCCATTGTATAAACAGCAATGTTGTGTGTGAGGCATGAAGTAAGCCTCCAGCTTTACAAGGAAATTATAAAGCCTCAGCTGGAATATTTTGTCTGTTTGGACTCTACACTTCAGGGAAGATGTGAGCCAGTTGGATAAAGCCCAGAAGAGAGTAGCAAGAATGATGGGAGATGTGGAAAACATGGCCTGTGGGAAAATGTCGAGAGATTGGGGCTGTCTGCCCTAAGAAAGCGAAGATGTGGATGGGGATACAAAAGTAGGCTTCAAGTGCATAAAATGCTGTGGCGGGGAAGACGGTTTGCAATGCCTGTTGTCACTAGAAGACAGGGTAACACTTTGGTTGCAATGAGGACAGCTCTAACTCTTCCAAGCTCTCTAAGATAGTAAAGTGTGGGAGTAGGGAGTTGCGTGGGAGTCTGCATCACTGGAGGTCTCTAAGAGCAGGTTACGCAAAACCATGAAAAATCATGTTGGCCTTGCTTTGGGGCACAGCAGGAACAAAATGACTTCCTGAAATCCCTGTCAGGCCTGCTTTTTCAGTCTGTAAAGCCTAACCTAAATGAAAAATATTTATTAGTGTAGAGGATGACAAATGCCTGCAACTCACATGAGAGTTGTACTTTATTTGGTATCTTTGTGTTTCCCCAGTTTTTACATATGTCGCATCTAAGTAGGCTGTTGTCACTCAACTGCTGGTTTGCTTTTTCTGGTTGTCTAAGTCAAAGAATCTCAATAGGAGTTCAGAGGAACATTTACTGTGCTTTCATTTCATGTGTACCCCCATGCACCTGTGCTGAATATTCCCACTGCGCTTTGGGACAGATCCTGCTCCTTCCTGGGTAGTCCTGCCCTCCTGTTCTCCAGGGAAAGGCAGGATTAGCCAGCAAAGCATGGGGCAGAAGCAGCTGGTGGGCTCCACACTGCGCAGTCAGTCTGCTGGGAGCAGGGAGGGGGCACAGCCTTTGAAGAAGATCAGCGAGCAAAGCTGTATGAGTTTTGATGCAGTGGGGCTCTGTGCTGCTCCCCAGCTCACCCCTTTGTGGAGTTCTGCTCCCTTCTCCTGAAAACAGCAGGTGTTGGGTGACCAGTCCATCCAACAAACTGCTTTTCTGAATGTGCCTGGCACTGCACCAACTCTGCTTCACCATTTGCTTCCTTCCTCACACAGTGAAGAAGCTTTTTTTTTTGGATTAAATAGGGTTTTTGCTTTTGGTGCTTGAGCTATTCAGAGATGGGAACTCAAGTATCCCTTCCAATTCCTGGGGCAGGAAAATGGGATTTTAGGCGCAGGTAATATCTCGATCCTTCTGAGCCTTCATAACACAACAGAACCCTCCCCTGCTGTGAGGCATTAATATTATTGTCAGCTCTTTCCAGTGGTTAGTGTCCTTCCACATTGTGATTATCTGCCTGTGCATCCATAGATCCTATCTGACCATTATCGTATTTCCACCATGAGTGTTGTTGTGTGATCTAATTTTCATTGCCTTTATGTGAAAAACAAAAGGAAATTGGTTCTTAATTGGAAAGAAATAGAATTTATGAGGCAATGTTCTTAAGTGGGAAAAAAGGTGTTAGAAAAATCCGTAATCAAAGAGCTGGGGTGACTCTGTATGGAACAAACACTTGTGCACAGGTAAATGAGACAGCGACAAAGATAGCCCATTCCTGTCTATCTCCACTTGATGGCCCAACCAGATAAACACATTTATCATCCTTTGAAACTGGTTGGACTCAATCTTGAAACCATTTTAAAGGCCTCTGACCTGTAAAAGGTCTTCAGAATGAAGCCTAAGAGAATTTCAGTGTACTTAAAATTTGTTTTCATGGTATAGCCTGCTTTAAGAAGGTTGAGTCTGCATCAATTAGATTACAGTCAGGATGCCTGGCATCTATCTTGTGCAACATCTAGACATCCAAGCTTGTCATGTCAAAATGTAAGAAAGAGGAGAGAGATGCCAAGCCACTGTAAAACAGCTGGAAGACCCTTCTCTGTAGCAGTCATTTTGCATCATTAACTCTGCAAGGAGTCCTGTGCTGGAAGGACAGTCAGGATACCTGTCCGGAGTTTCGGAGAGTTAAATGCGCGTTTGCACTCTGTTAAAACCAGGACACCATCGAGAAAGGGTGATAAACTGGAAAGAAGTGCATGCAAAGGAGTGCATGGCTGCCCGGCTGCAACCCGCTGTCCTTGTCGTTGTCCTAGTCGTTGTTGTCATTGTCGTTGTTGTCAGTCTGCAGCACTGACTGGCCTCTAGGATGCTCACTCCCTGCCCTTAGATAGGTTTCACCATCCCTACCACCGTCTGAGCAGGGCAGATGTTGATTTGCCTGACAAGATACCATCTGCACGGTGGACAACTCGGTTTGAATGGGGTCTTTCGGTCTCACTGTTTATTCATGAAAAGAAATAATTGTCTTTACCTCTCAATTGTCTTCCTGATGTAGGTATCTAAAATAGCTAATGTGGGCTACACCCTGTAAGTGCCAGTTTCTCTTCACTGACTCTAAGGAGAGCTTCGGTGACAATACCGACCCCACAGACAGGTAAAGCTGGCTGTAGTGAATCTCGTTGGGGACCTGAGTTTGCAGCCTAGAACCGAAGTGGAACTTAAAAAATGTCCTGTTTCTTTGCATGGGGTTACTGCCCCTTCCTACTCCCATAGCAGAATGAAGCCACAATGGGGTCAGCAGGCAGAGAGGGGGCTGCGCAGTGAAACAGTCTCTTCCCATCAGGTCATCTGGTGAGCACACCTCACATCCAGCACACCTGCCCTGGTTTTCTTCCCCAGCAGCGCATAGGATGCATAGGATGCATAGGACATTTGTAAAATGCCGCACCCCATTTCTATGCGTGGTTCCTACAGCAGCTGCAAATACCCCGACGGCTCACACAGGCACACAAGCACACACCTGCGCGTGTGCTCACACTTCAGAGGGACAGCGCTTTGGGGGAGATTCACTGTCTGAAAAGCTGCGGTACTCATGGGGGTTACTTAAATAACAGGAGCTGGAAGGCCAGGACAACAGCTCTGCAAATCAGACCAGGGCAAAAATATTTATCCCGGGGCAGGAAGCCTTGACAGGTTTAGGACATATCAGAAATATGACTTGTTGGCATAGCAATGGTTGAGGAAAGAAATATGTCTTTACATACTTCCATTGCATGAGTACTAAGAAGGTGGGAGGCCGCGTGGCAGCTGGCAGGAGGGCGGTGGAAGGAGAAGGCAGGCTTTGCAGGCACAGCTCAGGGATGTCTCAGGGACAGCACCTTCCCCACAGCACCTGGCCTCACACAAGGTAGCTCCAGCATAGGGCTGGCCGGAGCTGTTCTGTTGTTGCAGAGCTGTAAGCCCCACGGAAAGCTTCTATATGTGCTAGAAACTCCTAGGTCTGGGCTGAAAAAAAAAAAATGCATTTGGGCGTGCAGTGCTCGTAGGTTTGATTCAGCAGATGGAGAAGTAATTTTCTGCTGTTTGGGCAATGAATGGGAGACCAATGGTTACTCTGAGAAGTAACTCTGAAGGTGGAACAGTCCTCCCCAGAGCTGCAATACTGGCTTTTCTGCAGCACTGTCTCTGTGCCCTTGAACAATACTACTCTGCCTTGGATTTTTTACCCATCAAATTTCAGATGTTAAAATCTCCTAGCCAGCGTTTGGCTATCTCCACACCCATGCTTCCTTGGTTTCTCCAGCCTCAGTACTACTATCCACAGGCACACAGCGCTTTGCAGTACCACAAGTCCTCTGATGTGTGCTCAGTGTGTTGTCCCACACCCACTGCATGTGCCAAGGGAAGAGGAATTGGCTGTTTGAAGTGTGCGATCAGCCCAGTCTCCTTGTCCCCATCTCCTGAAGCTCCTGCTGCCCTGCAGATGAAGTCTGGGCTGTAGCAACCATGCCTGTGGCTCCGGATGGGGAGAGCACGGCATGACACCCACCCCTCTCAGGCCCAATCCTTCCCCGTGGCCAGGAGGGGTTTGGAGGGATGTTTGTGTGATGCTCCGGAGGCCTCTGTTGCGCTCCCCCCCCCAGGACCTGTGTCCATTTCTCCATCCAGCTGAGATTGCCTGTACCCGGCTATGCACAGGGGTGTCCCTGTCCCTTTCTTCCCAAGGTAGGTACCATTGCAGCAAGTCAGCAAGAAGCATTGTTGTTCTGCTGGAATTTCAAGATATGAATGTCCCCAGGCTGGTCTGGGTTGCGAAATCACTGTGTGTGAAGCTTTCAAAACCTTTCATGCATATGAGCTGATGGGAAGGCTGTGAATAGGAAGAAGCCCTGTCTGGGAGAGGGCAAACAGAGAGGGCTGACATTGACACTGAACCCTGAGCACAGCTGGACGACCCGTGGGTCTTTTGGAGGCGAGTGCAGGTAAGGTGAAATTATTTCTGCCCCAGACATCTGACAGTCCCTATGAAACAACTATGTTTATTTACTTGCTGCTGTTTCAGGGGGTTGGTAGCAGGCTTCGGACTGGCATTTTCAGAGCCTAAAGCAAGGAGAATAGCACTGCTCTCCTCTGCCTCATCCCTTTACAACGCTTCATATTTGGTTCAGACAGTTATCAGGGCTGCTGGCAAGTTAATGCAGCTTACTGGGGCTGAGCCTCTCCCTTTCCCAGGACTGCACTGTCATCATCTGAAACAAATGTATGCTCCTGAAGTAATTCCCTAGTATGACATTTTCTTATCAATAATGATTGCAGTTCCATGTTGTGATTGCAAATGAGAGGAGACATGAGTCCGGGCGCAAGTGATGGGGAAGGATGTAAAGGCATAGGGTAGGATGGGTAAATGAAGGGGCAGAGAAGGTGGAAAGCAGTCAGGGTGGGAGGGTGTAGATGCTATCCAATCTCTGAAAGGTGTAAAGAATTGTGTGCTTTGCATAGCCTCTTAAAACCATCTCCTGTGCATGGGCAATACTTACCCATCTTTAAGAAAACTTGGGATGAGCAATCTCCTCTGCTTTCACATCCCATTAATCCTCTTTTCAGATGTGAGACTGTTGTAAGCCATTGACTGAATGGTGCTGGCAGAGCAGATGACACTGCATGTAACCTGGAATGTAAAAGGACATGGAAAAGTTCCCAGGCTGCTTGGCAGGGGTGACCTTAGTGTGCTTTCTGAGAGGGGAGCCCTAGGACCACGCTGCCATGCCGAGTTCAAAAATGCCAATGTGCCCAGAATGCATAGCTACTATGTGGTTAACCATACAGTTCCTCAGTGTCTATGGGAGTGGTTTACAACTGTGTGTGGGTGGTAGATTCAGCAGGAAAATATTTGATTATGCTGAAGAAACTCTCTGATGTGCTGCAGCTGTAATGCCTCTTGCATTAGTCAAACAATAGCACTCCAGCTACCTTGTCCATGACATTAAAGATGACTTATATACTTATGACACAAGTGTGCACGTGGCTTGCTGCCATCTTGCATTCTCAGCTGAGGTCAGCCTTACATGGTGTGTCCTTATTTCCAGGATTTTCTTGTCTGTGGTGTTATGTTCTTCCCGTTTACTAAACAGTTTTCTGTCTGCTGGAAAGCAGGAATTCTCTTTTCACGTTATCTTGATCCTAACTAAGGTCCATGTAGTCTCATCGTCACCATCATCAGTAAAATGCCACCTGCAACAGCAAGTTCTGGGGCATAGACTCCTAGGCAGTCCTGAAACATGTAGCTGCAAGCAGTCATTTCCTTGAAAGGAATCTCAAGTCCAGTACTTCAGGGGTTTGGGAAAATTTTCCCGAGCTGCCTGAAAAAATTACGTATTACTTGGTGTCCTCCTGGTACTACCAGTCAGCTTTTCCGTTTCTGTCCTCCTGGGTACTCTTTCCTGCTTACCTTGGTTTAACCTTCACCATTCTTCCACTGAAGTTCCTAACTCCAAGCAAGGCTCTGATCCAGCTGTGCAGCCACTGCACCCTGCAGCCTACTTGCTGACCCCAGGAAGAGCAGGAACAGCACGTGCTTCTCTAGCCAGCGCCTGAGCAGTCGCTGAAAACTCAGTGCCATAAACACGTTGCATTTCCCTCGCAAACCTAGTGCTTAGAGACCTCAAACATCCTGCGGCTAGTGAGCAGCTGCGTTCTTTCCATCCAGCATGGTGCTGTCTTTGTCTTGCAAGTACAATTTCCCAGGGCACCAAAACAGTGTCTGCTAAAACATCCCAGTCTGAGTGGTTAAGCACTGACATGTCGAAGCCCCATTGGAATCCACAGCTGGAAACTCCACCGGTCTTTGTCCTCCTGGTGCCTCAGCTGCAGGCTGTTGTCATGAGCAGTGCCTGGCACAACATGGGCAGGTGAGAGATGGTGACGGTGGTTGTGGTCATGCTTTACGCAACTCCTTTGTCATTGCTTTGCCTGGGGCAGAGAATACCCACAGAAACTCTAAGGGACTTCGGCGTGTTACAGGGTTATCCATCCTAAAATACACCATTCACTGATGTCTCGTGGCTTCTCAGCAATGCCAGAGCTGAGAGCACTGGAACATTAGTATGTTGCAAGCTCAACTATTATTTCCTAAAACGCACAGTTTTTGAGCATTGTAAGTACATAAAAAGGATTAAATTAAGAGGTGCCAGGTGCAAAGGAAACCTCCCAACTGCACCATTGTAAGCTACACCTTAATCAAGGATATGAAAGCAATTTTAATAATGCTGCATTTCACTGAGTAATGGGAGGATGACAACAGACTAAGTAGGAGAATTTTCTGCCCTGCGATCACACAGTGATATTTGCATTTTCACTGACGCTGTTGTGAGTGGGGAAGGGAATTGGGTGAATTCGGAATGTGGCCAGTTCTCAGAGGAAATGCATACAGGATCTATCCTGGCAGCCCAAGCACAGCCTGGAATGAAGCTGGCTAAGGGTGGCCCTAAGGCTACTAACAACAGTTGGTCATTTTGTAACTTTACCTCCAACCTTTACCAAATCTTGAAGTCTTTATTTTCAGAGGAGAAACAAGACTTACTTCATCCTCTCTTGGTTAGAAAGTAACCTGAAGGCGAGCTGGAAGCATGCCATTTCTTTGAGAGAGATGACCCAGTCGTTCAGCTAGACTGGCATGTTCCTGGAGCTCCAGCCCAGCACACCTTGTCACGTCCCTGAGAGCCAGAGTGCGCACGTCAGCCTGGGGCTCAGCAAAGCCAGATGCTTTAGAGGGGTTCTCTCCTTGAAGACAGCCAGTCTGCAATGCTGGAAAACAGTGAGGAAGTTCATCACTTGCAGACAGTTCTTGCCTCCTCTGAAGTACTTGCTAGACCTGAAGTGAGATATCAGTGGGTGGAACGAATATAACCATGACCTACTCTAGTACTTCCTCTGCATAATATTTTTCCATCTCTCTGAGTCAGTTAAGGAGCTTGGAAGGATTTAGTCTGTGGGTCAAGATTTTTCTTTCATATGTCACTAGCTACGGTCAACACCTACTCCAAACTTATGAACTACAGCTGAAATAGTAATTCATCTGTGGAAACACCGAAGAGATGTCAAGCATTTTTATTACATGTTTTTTTCTTATACAGATAAAGCTTTTTAGTGACAGCTTCCCTCTGACACAGGATGCCCTGTCAAAAGGGTGATACAGAAACTCACCCTGGTAAAGTGGCCTAAAACCTAGAAGAACAAAGTGTGTCTCAGGGAGTGCTGGAAATAGCATTATTATAACTACTAAGCCTGCAATGAAGGGCTTGCTTTTGTTACATGGTGTTAGTAAAAGAGGGGCACGGTACAGGTCTCCGTGCTCAATTTGAAATATCAAGTAAGGACTGCTGTCAGCTGCAGCTTTTCCTGTGCTGCTGAGGTAGTGACAAGCACCTCAACCCTCAACACATGGACAGAAGATTTCAAGAACTCTCGGATGGAGCCTGTCTCCACAGCACTGTTTTGGGACCGAGGGTAAAAGCTGTATGGCAGCCTCAGTCTCTTTTTTTTTTTATTGGACTGCCTATGGGACAGAGCTGGATTCCAGTTCTGACACTGCACACCCACCCCCCCCCGAACAAACTCATACGCTACGTGATGCTCTGCTTTCAGCACTTGCAAGGTTGAATCTCATGTTTTGCGCAGGTGCAGAGAGATTTGCCTCTGTCACTTCTACCTGCTTTTCTTGTCTATTTTCATTAGGTGTGAGGATGGAAGTAAAGGTCAGGGTCCTGGGAGGCCCGTGGAGGAGTGTGACCTTGCAGTGCCATGCGAGGACACTGTGTAGAGGACCATGTCACAGTTCAGAGGCTCGTGCATGGACTGGTTGGTTGGCCTTTTTGAGCTGATGTTGCTATAGGAGGCCAGTATCAGGTTTAGTGCTGCAGGGTTCACTGGACCAAAATGCTGGAGCACAGAGGCAAAAGAGCTGCTCTTCTACATCAGGATTGTCCCTGGACTCTGGTCTGCAGGTCAGGAGGGGAGAGCCAAGATGGTTCCTCCTGGTCTGGAGTTAGTTCTGTGAATGATGCACAGGTGAGACCTCCTCATTCCAATGAAACAAAATTTCCTTGTGCTACACATCCTCTACAGATTAAGGAGGAAAGTGTTTTCCTTGTGCTCACGTTCACACACAACTGCTTCTAGTGTTTTGAAAGGTTTACTCTGGTCTCCAGGCGTTGCGGGTGATTTCCTCTCCTTACAGGCACGAACTCCCCCGCTCCCCCGCCGTTCCTTTGGGCTGTGTTCTCCCACACAAAATACCAAGAAACGAAGTGCCATGAAACCCTTTCTGATTCATCACAGATGTGGGGAAGATCTTCATCAGAAAGGGGAGATAACGGACAGTGCTTTGCTTCCCGCTAGTGAGGTGAAGTTTACTCCCAGCAAAGCCAGCCGGCGCGTGGCGGTTGGGGCAGCCGGGAGGTTTGGGCTGGGGGTGCCGTACTGCGCTGTAAGGGAACCTTAGTTTCCAGCGCGGGGCTGTTTGCACTCCCTTCGACTCACAGGTTCCACCAATCTTTGCATTTTGGGGCGCCACAGACAGGCCACAGACCTTGCTGAAAGCCTATGGAGATGCAGTGGAGCAGCAAAGGGAGGCTGGGAGGTTTGCAAACGGTCTGCACAGACAGGTGATTGCTACGTGCCATTGGCAAAAGCAAAGTGAACCCCCAAAAAGATGAGGTAGGGCTGCGGGGCCTGTTCTACCCTACTGCAAATATCACTTCTAATTCTGCATGTTTTCAGGAACATCTTGGGTTCTTCCAGGGTTTCTTATTGTGGCATTAAGGAGAGAGACAGTCTGTGGCTGTTCTTCATCCATGCCAGAGTGACCTGTGCAGCCCGCACAGCTTCGTGTTATTCAGGGCAGAAACTGGGCTTGGAGCTGCTCAGCATTACAGATTTATTGCTGCTAAAACCAAACCAAACTCCAAACCTATTTCCAAAGACGTGAGGGAGCACCAGCAGTTGGGTGATCCACAGTAGCTACTACAGACGCGTAAGACCAGGGTAAGTTTCTGCGCAGTAAGCAGACCCGGGGCCCTCGGGCTTCCTGTGCCACATTCTTGTAGTTTGGGCAAAGAAACTATGGAGCATTCAGTTCCTAAAGTAGCACTACACATGACACCATTCAGAGGTACTAAATCCATTCTGGAAGGCAATCTAAGCACACTCAGGAGGGATTATGGTGGACCTTAAAGTCCTGATGTTTGGCTGGTGTTGTATGTTCAGGCTGGAAAGTAACTGCTTTGACCTCAGAGCACTACTGGCTTCACGGAGAAGGGACACAGAATTCCTTCTCCAGCTGCTACGCTTTGATCACAGAAATCACCTGCATTGGGACCTCCCCAGAAACTGTGGTTCTTGACTAACACGATGTCCCAGGGTGTGTGGCTTTCTGAAAGCCTGACCCATCATGTTATTTCTCGTTCTGCCGAACAGATGCAAAGTGAACTTCTTGCCCCAAACAGCACAGGTTTCCGCTTTCCTTTGGGAGGAAATGTTTAACCACATCTGTGAAAACCCTCTTTGGTTCTTTTGGCATGTGTAGCTTGGGTCTTCTATTTTTCCTCTTGCCACGTCATTTCAGTTTGAACAAGTGGCTTTCTGCTGCCCTGCTGTTCAGTAACTAATTTCCAGATATCTCCCAGGGCTGCAGGACTTCTTTTTGTTCACAGACCTCCTTTGCAGTCCAGAGAGGGACAAGAAAACTACTGATTATTCCCCTCGTTGGTTAAATAGAATAATTAACTTGTGGCTGATAAGGGAGGACAGAGCTTGTCAGCGTTGGTCTGCCAGTGCTAAATTACACTCTCCCAGAGTTTGAGGTTTTAGCTTGACCCCAGCATCCTCTCTGGAAAACTGAGTGGGATGTAAAATCTTGTCTGATACTGAATCTGTTCTTAATAGCAGCGACCATTGTTTCACCACAGGGTTACAAGATTTTCCAAGCACCAAGATCAAACGCTGCATTTGGTACTCCAAGATGAGACTCTGCCTTGGGAATATCAAACAAGGTGTTGTCTCTCACCAAGCCTTTTCTGTGGAGTTGTGGAAAATGATCACACACAGCCCACCCCCATTCACTTCTAATCATGACTAAGCTGCAGACATTTGTCATGTTACAGTATTATCTTGGTAAATGGAGTTGCTTCCAGCAGATGGCACAGCATGCATCCTGATCGAGGTTCCCTCCTGTCCCTGCCTGGGCTGCCAGAATAATGATTCTGTTAGCGTACAGATGTGGGTTTTTTTTTTTTCCTCCTAGCACTCAAAATAAATGGGGTTAAAGCCACTCTTTTGTGGCGTTTCCTACCGAATAGAAGATGTTATTTCCATTTTATGCATTTTTTATAGCATTTTTTTTGTTTTCTTTTTAATGTGCATAACTCCACAATCACTCTATTTTAAAAAAAAATTGCCCAGACGCTGAGTGTTTTGGGTTGTATTCACAAATATGCTAACCACTGGGCACTGCTCTTTCATGTATAAATTTCTGCCCTGAAGTTACGTATCTGGGCCTTCCGCATGGCAGAGGGGAAGCGTTAGGCACTTCACACCAGCTCTAGAGCAGCTAGCAGACAAAGTAGAGGCCAGTTACCAAGAAGCAGCTGGTAATTTTAACAGATTCATTATATTTCAAATGTGTTTGTTGGGGTTTTAAGTACATTCCTCTGTACGGTCTCAAAAATGCAAAAATATTGCAGACAGACAAGCTTGCATTATAAACCCCAAGCCAAATATGAAGGTAACTTTTTTTACTGCTAATGTCAGTCAGCTCTGACAAAAACATGTTACCCCACTGGTTGCACTTGGGCATAAGCATGAGTGGGCATCACAGCCCCACCACACAGATCTCCATAAGCCATTCTTTAAAACACTTGTCTTCAACTCAACTTACTTTCATTATTCATTAATCAACAGTTTACATTAGGGGAAAAAAAAATCTACCATAAAGGTAGGTAGCACGTTTGTTTACCTTTGCATTACAATAAATGTAAATTAGAATTTGTCTTTATTTAACCATGCACTCATGTATTTTAAGCCAAGACAAGATGACTCATAAAATACAACTCTTAGCATTTGATTTTCCTCCCATTTAGTTAAAACACATTCCAGTTCTTTCTCATGGCCTAGCGTGGATTTTATTAACTTACTACCCAATTCACAAAAAGTGAGTAAAATTTAAATAGTTCCCCTTGATTCATCAAAGCTTCTAGTCCACCAGGATTTGTACTTGCAATGAAAAAAAAATAATAAAATCTCAAAGTATTTTTGTTTGCAAGAAAAAGCATGCTGTGGCTTGGGAGAAGGGGAGAGAAGGGAAAGCAAGGTGTGTGTCTCCAGGCTTTGGGCATCACAGGTGTGGGGGATGGCACCTTCCTCCATTTGGGATCCGTAATCCTGAGTCCTTTCCTGTAATAAGGAATGTAACACAACCCTTGAGGACATCTGTATGTGTATATATGTGCATGAATGTATATATAGAGATAGTATAAGATAAAACAGTATACCCTTCTTTACCTAACAGGCCTTTTATGGTTCTTGAAACTTGTTAGCATCCTGGTTTTTGCTCAAATGGGTGGTCACCCAGGTCAGGAGGCCTTACGTGCCCCGATGGAAGTGTGGACTGCCAACCCTAACCTGTCACAGCCAGCAGCGCCCTCAGCCTCTCTGCTCCAGGACTGCTGGGCTATGTTCATCTGGAATACTGAGACGCAGGATTTCAGGCTTTGGCAGGGTTAGATGGCTGTTGGTTGGGATGTTCGAAATGACCGTTCCAAACCAAGCGGCTGAAGTAGTCCTTTGACTTGATGACACTGACTTGCTTATTTTCTTATTTGACGTTGGCAAATAGTATTGTTTATTTGGTTTGGTACCAGCATGTTTATTCAAAAGGAATGGTGGCTTGGGCTTCCCAGCTAGACTTCTGCAGAAGTTGCTGTTCTAACCCCACTGTCTGCTGTTTGAAACTTTCACAAAGTTTTGCAATTAAATATTCTGTATTTAGCATGTGGTCAAAAGTAATTTTCCATTTGCAGAGAAAATGAGCAGAATGGTTAAACTACAGAGGAAACTGAGAGGGGAAAAGCAGCAGCAGTCTTTTGAGTATCAAAACTGGTGCGACATACATTTGCGTATCCCAGCTGCTGAAGGACCCAAGTGGAAAAAAGGAAATTTGCCAGGGAAATAGCTTTTTTGAAGGAAAAAAATTGCTACAGTCTGTGTACATGTCACTTAAACCACATTTCTGAGTCATTCACAGCCGCCTTTCGTGCAGAGCGCATGCAAAGGCACTGCACGGCGCGGTCCTTGTTGCCCGGGTAAGGACCATGGCTGGCTGTGCTGCAGCAGCTGTGGCCAGGCAGCTCTCCATACCCACAGTGGGCTGCAGGTGGGACCCCAGGCCGGGCTTGATTTAATTGCACCTGGAAAGGCTCTCAGCTTACAGGCAGCGATCTGTGCTGCAGCTGTATCCCTGCTTTCTCGCAGAGCACAGCCCTGAGGCAGACCTGCGCTAGAAGAACCAGTGATGCAGCTCCCTTTCCAGCTCTGTTTCCACCCATCCCAGCTGGCTGCCAAGGGAGCCAGGGCTGGGGAGTGACAGCAGAAAGAGATGGGAGAAGGGAAGTGCAGGGACCTGCAGGCACCTTCATCACAGAGCAAGAACCTGCTTCAGAGAACACTGAGGGTCAGATCCATTTGTATGTGTGTAATAGACGTAACTCTGGTGGGTGTGTGCAAGGCCTCCATCACCCTTACACTGATGTTTCCCTTCAACAGAAACGACCTGGGAGAGGCCAAGCAGTGTGCCTGGGACTCCAAAGAGCCCTGTGTCACAGAAGAGTTCTGCAGGTACTGTGTGATGCTGTGCCTGACCACTGCATTGGGTGAATCTGCTTTTCTGCCACTCAGCGGAGCAAAGGAAAATGCTGTGATTACGTGGGATGTATACTTAACGTACATGGTCATGTGAGTGTAGGACAGTAAACAAAAAGTGAAAAAAAGTGCCCTTCTGATACATCTTCCTCTCTGTTGTTTCCCTCCTCGTGCATCAGGTCGTCTGAAGTGTCTGCTCAGAGTGGCGATGGCTTCCTTCCTTGGAGCAGGGAGGCAGTGACCCAGCGAGCCAGCGGGGCTGCGGGCTCTGTCAGGGAAGGACAGGCTGCCTTTCCCAGTCCTGCTTTCTGCTTGGGCAGGGGAAGCAAAAAGCTGCAGAGGAACGTGGGCTGGCTGTAGCTCCTTCACGCAGAGCATGTGCACAATGAAGCATTGTTGCGTGGGGTAGCTGCGGGGCTGACCCCTCCACCTCTGCCCTGACCCAAAGTTGCAGGGAATGGAGCAAAAGAGGATCAGCTGCATAATTGTACTGAAAAGCTTTGGGTACTGCAGAGAGACAAAGCAAAGCAAAAATTACTCTAGAATAAAAAGTGTTAAATATAAAGGCCATTGCTGCCAGCTGACAGTAAATAATGCAGTCTAGATGTTTTTCACGGAATTTTTTTTAACTGATGCCCCTCTTTATCAATAGAGCTGAGTGGGAATTAGGCTTGAAGGTTGTACATTTTGTGACCAAAGGATTTGTAATGTAGTTGTGTATCTTGTTTTAACCCTACTTTAAGCATTATTCTTTGCTCAGTATATTCCATAAACAAAGCAACCTACAGCTGTATACATGAACCATAAACATCCTACAAGGGTTGCTTTCTTGACATGAAAAGCCCGTCTCCATTAAACCAGTGCTTTTTACATGTGGGTTGACCCTGGCTGGCTACCAGCTACCCACTGAGCTGCTCTATCGCTCCCCCCCTCAGCTGGATGGGGGGAGAAAAATATGACAAAAGGCTCATGGGTCGAAGTAAGGATGGGGAGATCACTCGCCAATTACTGTCACAGGCAAAACAGACTCAACTCAGGAAAATGAATTTAATTTATGACCAACCAGAGCAGAGGAGGGTGATGAGGAATAAAAGCCAAATCTTGAAACGCTTTCCCCCCACCCCTCCCTTCGTCCTGCGCTCAACTTCACTCCCAGTTTTCTCCCCCTCCTCCCACCACAGCAGCACAGGGGGATGGGGAACGGGGGCTGCAGTCAGTCCATCACACGCTGTCTCTGCCCTCCTCATGGGGAGGGCTCCTCACACTGCCCCTGCTCCAGCAGTCCTCCATGAACGGCTCCAGCATGGGTCCCTCCGGCAGGTGCCATCCACCAGGAACAGCCAGCCCCAGTATGGGGGTCCCCAGCCTGGGCTCCTCTCCCCGTGGGGCCACAGGCTCACAGCCTCCTTCGGGCACCCCCTGCCCGGCGAGGGGTCCCACACGGGCTGCGGGGGGGCACCTGCTCCCCTGTGGGTTCCATGGGTGGGAGCACAGCCTGCCCGGCCAGGGCCTTCCCGCGGGATGCCCGGGAACCTCTGCTCCACACCTGGAGCCCCTCCTGCCTCCTCCTGCCCTGCCCCGGGGGGCTGCAGGGCGGCTGCTCTCACTGTTCTCACTCCTCTCTTCTGACTGCTGCTGGTGTTGTGCAGGGTTTTTCCCCTTCTTCAACCCGCTCTCCCCAAGTTTCTGCCATCGGTGCTGGGCTGGGCTGTGGCCAATGGCGGGTCCGGCTGGGAGCTGGCTGGCCTGGGCTCCATCGGCCACGGGGGGCTTCTCGCAGCTTCTCACAGGCAGCACTCCTGTAGCCCCCCGCCACCAAAGCCTTGCCACGCAAACCCAAAACCCTGCTTCTTCCAACAGATCATTTTATCAAACAGTACTACAGGAACTATTTTGAGTTTGGGAGTCTCTTTTTCTTGGCTCTTTCCAGCTCAGTAACTCCTGTCACAATGCCTGGTAAAAGCCTGCTGCAGGATCGTAGAGGCGGAGCGGGAGCATGGGCTGAGCTTCTGTAGAGTCCAGTTCTGGGGTCTTCCTGGGCTGGAGCTAACACATCACATTGCCAGCCTGTTGGAATGGGGAGAAGCATCCATAGCTTCTTAGGCTGGAGGTAGTGAACACTGGTGACTCAAAAAAGGCACTGTCATTTATATCTGTATATTCAATTACGAGATTATTTTTTAAAACGTGCAATTGTTCATTTGCTAACAGCAGCAAGCCTGCTAACTGTCCATTCTGTTCTTACAGTGAATGGCTACTACATCTCTGGGACCCCAATACACCAGCTCGACTCTGGTCATATGAGCCTCCGAAAAGCCAGTGGGGACCCCCAGGTAAGTTTTGGGGAAAAAGCCAAACGGAGGTATCCAATAAAGGGGTGTTCACTGAAGTAGTTTAGGAATCTGCCCAGAGCGGGAGTGCAAGAGTCATTTTCTTTTAGAAACTGTCAGGTCAGAGAGATTTGTTGCATCTAGAAAAATTAGGTCTTTGTGCCCAGATGGTAAAACAGTACAAAATGCCAAGATAGTTTGGATTTTTTTGTCCTATCAGTCCTTTCTGAAAAATCCACCAGGCCACTTCAGTCACTGTTAACAACCCAACAAATTTTCCTGCCACTCCAGCCTGAAGCCTGGGGCTGTCTCCAGCACAGTCCCCTCTCTAGACTTGCACATCTGCCCATCTCTGTGTCTCATTGTATTTTCTCGCAGCTCCAGCTTTCCCTCCCAAAGACAGTATACACAAAGAATTTGTCTGAAGCTTTTTTCTCAATTACTTCATCATTCCTGCGTGTCCTTTTGCAGGCCCTCCTCTGTGCCTTACATAGCCTGTGCCTTACATAGCCTGTGCCTCACCCATCGCATCACCCCCGGGCTAGCATTCAAGCCGGTTTCCCCTGCCTGTTTGTCCAAGTTTTCAAGAAATATCCCTGCACTTTTTCTTGTACCACTTCATGTCTCTGGGAGGGTCTTCCCTGCAGGTCTGCAGATGCAGCACAGGGCTCTGGGCCCTCTTCCAGCTCCTCCCACGAAACTTCGCTCCCTGCCGAAACAGCAACAGTTGAATAGCTAGTGGGTTGCACTCCCGTTTGGTTGTGCTTCACTGCCTGCTGGCATTTTTCCCCTGATGGTACCGGAGCCGAGTTCTCTGTTTCATTTCTGTATTAACTGGTAGGTTCTTCTGCAGTGCAACTCCTTAAATACTCCCAGTGAAATGCATGTTTCATTTGTGTGCTGCTGCCATGCTGACCTGGGTTGCCTGTTGCTCTCAGCGTCCCTCTGATGTTCCCCATTTCCTGGTCTAAATTTTGTATTGTCTGCCAACTGTCCCTCTTTGCCTCAACCTACTTTCTCACCCCTTGCCTCCTAGGTAGTGGCCTTCAGCCTTGTCCTCATGTGTTCTGTTTTAGCTAAGTCAGCAATTCTGGTTTTGCTTCCCCACCAGTGGATTAATGGCATCTCCCACGATACAGGCCAGCACTTTGGACTCCCTGTTCCTTCCACATCAAACATCTTGCACTTAACTGCCCGTGCTGCTTCATCCCTGAGCAGTTTGCACAGGCTGGGCAACTAAACCAGGTCAAAAGCATTTTCAAAACTGAGGTAGTGCATTACCAGACAGCCCTGTCCGCATGTCTGTTGTGATGCCCTCGGAGAACCCAAATAAGCTTGCAGGCTGTGACTTTCTTTAAAAAAAAGCTATGTTAAACCTCATGCAAAAAAAATAATTTCTCAAGGTATCTGATTCACAAATGTTTCTGCAGTTGGCTTAGTACACAAGTCAGATTAACTGACTCCCCCAGAACTTGGTTTGTAGCAATATTTGCCACTCTCCATTTTTATGGTGCTGAGTGTGACTAAAGTTTATAGTCACCTTCTTGGTGAAATTCACATCTGAGTCGCATGGGGAGTCCACTGCCATGCACTGGTTTGCTCAGCTGACTCAGCCATCAGACCAACAAAAAAGTCCCTTTTATGACTTTTCTCATCCGTGTCAACAGCCTCCGGGATGATTTCTTTCCACTGCTCCTTTATTACAGGTTTTTCCAAATTGAAGTCCTGGCTTCCTTCCTGCTTTGAACCTGTAGCTAGTTCTGAATCTGTAACTGGCTGCTGGTGCCATTAATTCTAAGAGCAGCTTGTGTCCGCGCCCGCTTGGGAGCCTGCCTTGCCTAGGAGCTGCGGCTGCTTTTGCAGAAGAGTTCTCAGTACGGAAAGCGTCTGCCCAGCTGTTGGTTGCAAGAAGCTGCTCTCTGCACCCTCAAACTCATGCACTTTGGCCAGTCCCTCTCCTCATCTGCCCGTCCTGGGCCGTTCTAAGCCGCTTTGCCTTGACTGCCTCTGTCTGGCACGGCACAGGCTGGCTGCCGCGCACAGCAGCTTGCGGGCCTTCCCCGGGGTGCGTTCTCGGGCCGGGGTCGCAGCCACCACGCAGGCAGAGGGCGAGCCACTCGGCCCGCACAGCCACAGACCGGGGCAACAGGGCAAGGGGGGAAAAGCCGCCGCCGAGAGCGGCGCGGAGCTGGAGCTGCGCTGTGCGGGGCGCTGTGCGGGGCGCAGGCCGGGCCCGGTGCCCGGCTGCCGAGAGCGGCCCGCGGGCACTGCTGCCGCACGGGGACGGGGCCCAGCGCGGCCGGGGCCGCTGCCCCAGCCCAGCCGCGCACGGGGGTCGCCCGGGCAGGCTGTCCCTGTCGGTGGGAGGCTCCCGTGGGGGCCGGCCCCGGGCGCGGCGCCGCCGGTGCGAGCTCGCCCGCCGGCGGGCTGCGGGCTGCAGGCCGAGGGGCGGGAGCTACCCGGCCGGGCTGCGCCCCACGGCCCCGCTCCTCCCCGCGGCGGCTGCGGTGGACGCGGTGCCGGGCCGGGGGACACGGGGCGCGGCCCCAGGGCGCGGCCCAGCGGGTGCTGCCGGGAGCGGGCTCGCACGCCGCGGGGCAGCTCCCGCTGCTCCCGGGCCGGCCGCCGGGCAGCACCGCGCCGGTGCCGACCCGCACCCCCCAGCGCGGCGCGGCGGAGGCGAGAGCTGCCGCGGGGGCTCGGCGGGGGCCCGGCAGCCACCCCGGCCCGGCGGGAGCGGGCTCCGCCCCTCGCCCCGCCCCTCGCCCCGCCCCGCCTCGCCATTGGCCGCGCGAGCTGGCGGCTGCCAGGGTGGGCGGCCCCGCCGGGCGCTGGCCCCGCCCCCGCTCCCTCGGGTGCCGAGCGGGGGAGCCGAGCGCCGAGCCGAGCCGAGCCGCGCGCCGGGCCATGGGGTCCGCCTAGCGCCCGCCCGCCATGCTGGGCTCCGAGGCCGGCCGTGACGGTGCGCCCCGCTTGTCTCCACAGGCCCCGGGGTCCCCGGCGGCGCCGCGGCGGCAGAGCAAGGAGAGCAGCCTGACGGTGAGTGCGGCGGGGCCTGCAGCGCGGGGGGACAGGGTGCTGCGCGGGCCGGGGGCTCGGGGAGGCGGCAGGGACCCGGGGAGGCGGTGGGGGCCCGGCCACGGTCCCTGTCGCCCCGGCTCCGGGCGGGAGGGGAGGGCGGGCTGGGGGAGGGGAGCACCCCGCTGCGAGCGGCTGGCGGCCCGCCCGGGGCCCGAGGGAGCGCGCCCTGCCCGGCAGCCCCCGGCCCGGCGGCCTCCGGGTCTGGCGGGGCACCGGGGGTGGCGGAGCCGCAGGCTGCGGGGATGGGCCGTTTGCCGTGCCGGGGCAGAGCCGGTGCTCTTGTCCCCAGCGAGGTGTCAGAAGGTATTTTTCTGTGCCAGAGAGTCCAAGCGAAGATTTCTGATGGGAAGTATAGGCAATGCTTTTAGGTTTCAATATGAAGTTAATCTTGCTTTTGCTTTTAACTTTGCTAATTACATATGGCTGACTTAATTAAGATGTTCTCAGTGTCGTGTTTACAGACATTAATATCTTTTGCATGCCTGGTGACCTCGTCTGGAACACACTTTATGCTTCTGGGCTACTCAGCGCAGAACAGATGTTTAGAAACGGAAAGGAAATCAAAATAGATTAATGAAAGTGGTTGGGAATACAAAGGTTTGTTTAAAGGGAAATAATAAAATAGATAAACGAGCAGATAAATTGCAGCGATAAAGGAGAGCCAATAAACATGCTTACAGCTGCAGGCATTAGCAGGGTATAAAATCTGTGAGAACAAAAGGAATAATTTAATGTAATCCATCATTGTGAACTGTTACTACGAGGGGGAGGTTCTTGTCACCAGCAGCCTGTTGATTTATTCACCAATGGGCATGATTCCCTGGTTGCTGGTGCCAGGGATGAGGGTTCGGAAGGAGGGATGAGGGTTCGGAAGGAGCAGCACGGGTGCCCCTGCAGTGCAGGGCAGTCACTGTCGTGCGGGGACACTTTTCTGAGGGCAAAAGAAATATCTCCAACAGTTTGCTTGGTTGTCGAAATCAGCTGTTGTGAATCAAAAATGTGTTGTGACTGTTCCTAGTGTATTGAGAGAGCAGGACCTCGGGAAGGAAGTCTGGATCTGTTGGTTGGGACAGATCTGCAGATGTCCTGAGGACAGCGGCAGGACTGCCCGGTCTGCGGCGGCCAGGGCTGGAAATGCGTCCGACCCACCTAATGCAGCCCCAGGCCACCCAGGTGCGAGGGCCCGGAGCAAGCCACGTGCTGAACATAGTGTCCAGAGGGACTAGATGTGGTCCCGGGGTGGGTGGCAGGGCGCAGCGCAAGGGTGAGAGCGCTTGTATCTCTGAAATACTCGCTGCACTCAGGGGTGAGGAGTCAGGCTGTTCACTGAGGGTGGTTTTCACTGTCTATTTGCTGGCCTGTGTGCCATCTGGTAGCATCTGCAAAGCAAGAAAGTGTTGTGTGTTATGTCAGGATCATTGGCTGAGCATTTCTTCAGCACAAGTCCAAAGCTTTCAAGTGCGATGCATCAGACAGACAAAAACAAGCTAATTTTAACAGCTGTTTGCTCCAAGCCATTGCCTGCATCAAGGAAGCTTTGTGAAAAACAGTTCTCATACAGAGCGTAAACTGTAAAACAATGTACATTTTCCCCATCTCCTAGCGGTCAAGCTGACCTTGGGATGTTCTTGTTAACAGAGCTGCAGGGCACGTCCTTAGCTTACTGTCAGATGGTTTCTTTTGTTCTGTAGCAGTGCTCAGGCAGAGTCTTTTTTTTTTTTGGCGGAGGGGGATTTTGTGATTAACTTTGGGGTTTTCAGTCCAGCAGACCTCCCACAAACTGAAATCCTGTGATACGTGAACTGCAGGTGATGTCCAGCCTGACCAGCGCCTGCAGCCTAGCTGTCCATTTCACTGCTTTCAGCAGAGGAGTGGGAGTTCCTTCCCATCTTCCTGGGAATGCACCTGCCTCCTCTACATCCAAATAACCATTTAGGAGCACAGCCTCTGAAAATCCTGAAGGCAGGGGGGAGCTGGAGTATTTCTTGTTTGTATTTCCCCAACAAGATGAAGAATATGGTGTTTTCTCTTTGGTAGATGGATGTTACCAACACTGTGTTGTCTGCTTCCTTTGGAAGGGAAAAGCCAGCTGGGTTGCATCAGAGGCTGTTAGGAAACTGGTGCTTGCAGAAATTATTGATCCTCACTTAGGAAGCAGCAGTGCAAGACTGTGGTGTTTGTTGATTTTTGCAGTGACTTTCAAGGTGCTCTCATTAGTTTTAGGCTGGATAGTTTGCTGCCTGATTCCTGAAGAGCTGTCTCTCTGGCCATGAGTTACCTGTGGAAGCTGGAGCTCCTTTACCGTAGGTGAGGGAGAGTTAAATGGGGAATGTATGGGGGTGTGTTGACTTGGGGACAGAACCGTGTCTCACTGCAAGAGCAAGAAGCCTCTGTGATGATGCAGTATTTCTGATTGTGGGTTTCTTTCTGGAGGATGCTCTAGTGCCTTGTCAAGATATGTCATGGCTTGGAAAATGCCGGCACTTGTATTGCGTATGTTGGATGCATAAATAAGCACATGCTGCCGATGGGAAGAGGAGCAGCCTACATCCAGTAACTTGTGTTTTTTGCTGCTGTGCTCTGCACCTGACACGATGTGATGAACACAGTGTGAGGCTATGCTATGTGTTCAGTGCGGTTCTCCCTTCTGCCCTGGGGCTGACTGCGTGGCAGAAACTGTCAGAAATCCGGTTTTGGCAGGCAGTGACGGAATCATCTCTGAACATTTCTACAGATAGGCCAAATAAAGAGGGCTCCTAAACACTTGTCGCAGAATCTTCCCTTTGAAACAGGAAGCATATCAATTGACTTCCTTAACAACCATGGCTTCAGCTGTCTGTTCTCCCATTCTGTTGTGCCATTGCTGCACTAATTCCACGTGCAAACACATGGTGTTGAAGCTACCTAGACACAGTCCAGGCATTCCTGGGCTTCCCTGTCTGGGTAGTTAAAACTGTGCCTTTGCCTGTGCCTGAGCTCCTTGGAGATCTCCTCTGGCCTGTGCATTGTGTGGTTGTGCCCAAACAGTCCCATTTGGCAGGTGAACTCATTACATCTAGTGGAGTTCGCTGGTTTACTTTTCAGGTCTCACCTGAAATTGTAAATCAGATCGTGAAGTCAGGTGTTCTTGCACAGCTGTGCTGTGTTTAAGATGCTGTGGATGTGCAGAAATCCAGAAAAATAATCTGCATTTTTAGGTTGAAGAAATGAGCAAGAATGTTGCCCTGCTTTAGTTACTTTACCACGGCTCAGCAAGCTCGCCCACTGTCTGCTCATTTATTTATATAGTGTGTTATGTAATAAACATGTAGTTGATTATCTAAGCCTTGATCAAATTATTCTTGTTTTATTCATGTTGCTTGGCAATGTCTCATGTACTGGTGAGTGCTGGTAGCCACTTCAAAGCCTTCATAGGACTTTGAAATCCATTAAATGAATGTGCATGTCCAGCCCAACAAAGTTGCTTGCTCCTGTGCACACTGCTCTCGTGCAAATCCTGTGCGCTCATCTGCCTCCCTGTGACTGTTCTTCTGTCACCCTTTTGCATCTCAGACGTAGTCAAGAGCCACCTACAACGCAAACGGCCAATTTTGCCATCACTGCCAATGTACTCATGTGAAATAGGAGTTGGAATATTTCGTTGCTAAGGGTATAATTGCTTTTGCTCACGATCAGTATACAGGCAAAAGTATTTGAATCTACTTATTGAGTTTGGTACACCGCAGGTTTGTCAAGAGAAATGAATCCATTTGTGTTGCTTGTCTGGTTTTCTTCTCGCCCCCCTTCACTGAGCTTTGTTTTCATTGTGTTTTTCACAACATGTCCCCTCTGGCTGCGTACCTTCTTCTAGCCGTGGCCATCCAGTGGCTCTCACACACGTTTCCAGGTGCCACTTGCGTCAAGGGGCACTGGAAGGACAGGCTGCTGTCCTCTGGCATGTTTGCTTAGCTTATACTTGGAGTACGCCTTGCTGGTGTCGTGTCATTAATTTTGCTTTGTTGCAAGCTGACAACAGCCATTATTTTTATTAGTGAAAAGGCTGGGTGGGGATTTAATATCATGGTGAGGCTGATTATCACCTTGGCTGTCCCAGTGGAGCCTGCACAGATGTAATGCAGGTCATAATGCCTTGTTTTCTCTTAAAGTTCTGTGATTCCATTAGTTATGTGTTTTAATTTGTTTTGTTTCTTACTGGCAATTACAGCCGTAATAGCTTCTGCACGCTTTTGTTCAGGCCTTGTTGGCTAGTCAGCATTGTTGAAAGAGATTAGCGTTGCGATGGTCTGTCCTGTTGTTTGAATTTGGATCTTGCAGGTCGCCTGACTGGCGGTCAGAGATGTGGCTGGTGAGAGCGGCACAGGGAGGGGGTGTCCCTGCCCGTGGGACTGACACAGCTCTTAATGCTGCTGAATGTTGGGACGTCTTCGTGAGATGCTTTGGCTGTCTCTGGCATCAGTCAAAAAGCTCACTGGTGGGTCTAAGCTGGCAAACCAGAGTGCTTTTTTTCAGCTATTTTTGATTCTAGAAAAAAGAAAAGGAGCATTCCAGAGGGAGGATTGCGGGGGGAGCGAGATGTGGTCACTCCACTACTGGCATGAGGCCATGTCATGCTCAGTGCCAGCCCAGTGTTCGCCTCCCTGCTGGGAAACCCTGAGAGGTTTTAGAAACATTCCAAAATACAGATCCAAGAGCTCTTGTTTACATAATAAGAAATCTGTGGTGATGAAAGGAAAGTCAGTCACAGGATTTCCTACACAGTTGTATATAATTTTTAGTAATATTTCTAGAGTTTTGAAAATTTTTGTGCCCTCTCTGGGACTTTGTGTAGAAAACTGTAAGTTCTGTCAGGTTCTGTTTACCACACAAATAATCCTTCTTTTTGGTTTGTTTTTTTTTTAAGATCAAAACCTCTGCATTTTATTTTTTTAATTGACACCAATTTCCTTTTGAAAGTGATACTAGACCCAAATGTCCTCATGACTTTTTCCAGACAATTCCGCATCATTTCCAGACAATTAAGTATAAGCTTCTGAGAAGTGAAGGATGTTTGATTTATTCATAAAGCTTTTGGTCTGATGATACTCTGAGAGAGTTAACCCTACACTCATCACCTGTTAATAAGTGTGCTCACTGTTCTTCTTCCTGCTGTGCACGTGGACATGGTGCTGTGCGTATGGTCCATCGCGGTGGGACAGCTTCACCAGTCCGAGCATGGGTATTTCCAGTGACTCTATTTACTTCCTCCAGACATCAGTGATGTAACAGAGTTAATAAGCAGCTTCCAACTGTTACAGATTTAGTTTTTGTGAAGCAGGTGCTGGATTTAGCAGGGAATATGGATTTCCCGTGCAGTTTCCCTTTGCAGGTTTTTAAGCTGCAGGGAACAACTCGTGTGCCACTGTACGTGCTCCCAGCCGCACGTGTCCTGGTGCACAGTGCGATGGTGCTGAGTCTCCTGGTAAGGGCTGCAGCATACACTGAGGAGGTGCCTATTTCCCACCCTTCGTGTTACCCAGTGTGACAGTGTTGGGCCCTAGAAATCTGCCCTGGCAACACTGCTGTCTTCACGGAGGCATTTGGTCCTTTCTCAGCTGGAACCAGTTGGTTTGGGAACACACAACTCCACGCAGCAGGTGTGCAGGGCAGTGTTCAGTGCAGGCTGCCAGGCTGGGGCGGCTGGAGATGCTGGGAGGACTGGCATCCAGATGACCTGTGGCTGGCATTCAGATTTTGATTTGGTGAGGGTGAGAGGCAGTGTTAAAGCCAGAAATGCTCAAAGCCAGACGCTGTATAACCTCTCGAGGCACCACATACCTGCGCATGGTCACCTCCAGCACTGCCATTGCTGGCAGGACCCTGTTTCCCGATTCTCCCCTGCTCTGGGAAGATGCGCTGCAGTGTTGCTCACCCATGGAAGCAGCTGGCCCACTATGATACATGGCAGAGCAATTCCGCACAGGTTCTGAGGTGAACTCATTTTTTGAAGGTGAAACTACAATATGTTGTGTTGTTTGAGAAATAGGGTGTGGTGGTGACAGCACAGAGGCAGGGCCAGGTACCAGCGTGGCCCATGACCAGCAGTGACATGGGGTTTTGTGACCTGGGACGTGAAGTGGAGCCTTTTTTCCATCTGCCCTTGCACGCCAGTCTGGCCTTTGCCCAGGTGGGTGCTTGTTGGACGGTCTGAAAATTTGGCTGAAGGTTTCTAGCTGGTATTTTTAAGATGTTTGGGCTGATCAGTTGTGAAGTTTCCTGGCAGGGGTGAGTCCCTGAACAGGGTGCTAAGCCAGGGCAAACAGGCAGCAAATCGCAGTGGAGCTTTGCCGTGGCTGCGAGCAGCTCTGTGTGCTCCTGCTGGCTGCACCCAGAGGAGAGGTGCCAGCACCTGGGCTGCTTCCAGTGGACGATGGGATCTGCTTGCAGGCTTTTAGATCTGGTGATCCCTGAATGGAGCAGGGGAGGTAACCCAACTTATCTGACCAAAAAAACAGTGCAGGGTGGGCTTGCGGTGCTGTCCTGAGAGAATTGAGCTGACAGGGAAGAGGCAGGCGGGGAAAACTTGAGCAGAGACAGAAGGTGTCCTCAGTGAAACATCCCCCATGGAGGGGCTTCATGCTGGAGGTCACCCTGGGGTGACACAGGGGCCCACTGCTGCAGCATGGGCAAGCCCAGCTGAGTGTGACTACACTGGCATGTCCCCTGGCACATCCCCTGCGGCCGCGGGGGTGCTGGGTGCCCGGGTGAAGGTGAGCACCAGCACTTGTCACACAGCCATCCTGCTCTGAACTGAGCAGATGAACACAGTCATCATCATGCATTCTGATGCATGGCACTTCTGGTGGAGAACATCAGGGAATGGGGAGGTGTTTTCAGCAGTTCCTGTTGTCTGTTCTTGGGACTGTGTGGCTGGTGGAGGCTGGCTGTGGCTGGAGGTGCAAGCTCACCCATGCACGGCTGCTGCCTGTGAAGCGATAGTGGAGTGAGAGCCCCAGTCTCCAACCCCCTGCAGATCAGATTGAAGCCTGATGGGAGCTAGAAGGAAGCTGGAAGGAAAGATGCATGGTTTAAGATCTAGCTGAGGTGACAGCCAAAGATACTGTAGGTACAGGGTCCTCAGCCTGCTTTGAAATGGACTTGGCAAACTCGTGGCAGAGTGATTTTTGTGGAGAGATCGGTGGAGAAAGCTCTTGCATTACGGACAGGAGAGCCACTGAAATTTCAGCATGGGCAGACAGCAGCAGGGCCAGTGTGGGTTCGTAGCAGCAGGGTTGTATCCCCTAAAGGCTTTGTCTGCGTTGCTGCAGCTTGCTGGATTTACACCGTGTCAGCGCTTGTCAGCATGTTGCCATGTGGGTTTTGATCCCCTCTGAATAGCCCAAAGGCAGATTCACTGCATGTGAGCATTACCTTTAGGTCTGCCCGTGCAGCTGCGCTAACCTTGCCCACAGCTTTGGGTTTGGATTTCCTGTGAACATTAACTGGTATTATTAAAAAAAAAAAACCCAACCAACCAAACAAACAAAAAACCCCCAAAAAACCCCACCCCAAAACCAACAAACCCATACAGTTATATCTGTGAGTCTTCCATCCCCCATTTCTGTTGGTTCCTTGATTAATACACACGTACCCTTAGTGTCCAGGGAACCTGCAGGGGCGATAAGAGGGACTGCTTTTGGTGTGCCTGCCCAGCAGAAATTTTAGGCAAGTGTTATGTGCTGGCAGTGAGCTCTGACTCTTGCTGACTTGCCCTGAAGGGCTTAACTGTGTCCAGAGTTATTCTGCAGCACATTCTGCAGTAGCTGTCATGATCTTCGCTTCCACTGTGCTTTTTGTCAGGCTACATTTTCTACTGCAATAACTTAATGAGCACTTGTACTTTTTTATGCCTTTGTTCGATGACTGTGATGAGTGCTGTCTTACAAATTGCTGTGGGTTTTGCACACTGAAGGTTAGCTGGCTTTAGAGAGACCCTGTTCCTTTTTGCAGGAAGCATCACTTTCATCTGAAGAGGTCTCTGGGATAGGTGGAAGGGCTGTGCGCTGAAAAAAATAACACCTTTTTTGTAAATCTGTAACAGACTTAACATAGCCAAGATTTTCTGATGAAATATGTCAACAGTGCCTGCAGTGCTCTCTCCTGCTAACGATATTTCTTGGGTTCAGGGCATGCTCGGGGTGTTTCACATCAGGATTTTTGCCACAGTTTGTTAGTGGTCCAGGAGAACTCCCTGTATGGTGCTTTCCAAATCAAGCTGGTTTTCCTCGTGTGAAATGGGTAGTTTATTTTCCTTGGAGCCAACACTCCTGCTTGCTCAGAGGAGCTTTCTGGGAATACTTAGCTGCTGTTTCCATGCAACAACCAATTTTTTTTCACTGACATGCATTTACTGTGGATTTTCTGGTTGGAAACGCATGTATATAACCTTTAATTTGCATATATCTCATCAACAGCTAAATTTCATTACCTTCTAACGCTTTTGCTTTTGTTTTTTTTTTTTTAAAAAAAAAACAACAACAACAGATAAACTGTGTGACTTTCCCCCACCCTGACGTAATGCCAGAGCAGCAGTTGCTGAAACCTTCTGAGTGGAGCTACTGTGATTATTTCTGGGTAAGTAGGCAGCTAGCCACATGCCATGTTGCAGCTCCTGAGCTTCCAAAAAAGTGGAACAAACAGCTTGATCTGTGGTACAAGGGGAATTTGGGCTGAAATGCAGTGTGTTAGGGCAGTACCAGGGAGCTTGAGGACACTGGTGAAGATCGGGTGGAAACCATCTAACCTGTCTCAGATGTGGGTGATTGCCAGAAGAGTGTCCAGAAGGGCAAGGTCAGCTGTCTGGAGATGGGGAGGGTGTAGGACAAATTGCACATCTCAAAATACATCAGCCAAAAGGGGTGTGCAGCGAGAACGGGGGTAGCAAGGTGGCTGACAGGGAATGTTATTTCAGTGTTTCACAGAGCACAAGAACTAGGGATGCAGAAGAAAGCTGGGGGTATCACATTTAAAGCAAGAAGATAGTTACAAACTTTGTGTTAAATTGTAAGACTCGCTCCCACAGGATATTCTGGAGGCCAGATCATAAATGACTTTTTAAAAGGATGAGGTTTGCGAAGGACAGGCCCCTTAGTAGCTCTTAAATTGAGTAGTTTTAATGCAGCCTTCAGCATGGGAAGTCTCTAGTGGCTGTGTTTCTGTGTGCCCTTCTGTGCTTAGCTCTGCTTTCAGGATCCTGTATCGGATTAAAATGATGCAGTAGTCCTTCAAGTGTGGAGCTGATAGAAAAAAATATTCCACTGGAAAACTGTTTTTTGGGGGGTGGGGGGGTTACTACCTCAAAAATGAAGATTTTAGGAATGTTACATTTGTTTTCAACTATCAGTTATTGAAACATTTCCTTTAAAAAAAAAAAAAAAACTTGCAAAAAAAGGGTAGCTGTTGGAGACGTAGCAGCACTTCCCTTGTGTGTGCTGAGTGTTGGTGTGAGGAGTAATGGCAGTAACTTGCTAAAATACACTTACATACTTGCAAATGGTCATGCTACCAAACCATCAACATTTTTTCAGTTTCTCAGTCTTCTGATCCTAATGAGCAATGAATCAATAATGATGTATAGGCTTATTGTTTGCATGTGTCTTTACAGAAGTCACTGCTCTGCTTGGTTCGTTCTGCTTAGGCTAGGCCACCGTTTGGCTCTTTGGGTTTGGTCACATCTCGCTCTCAGTGAAACTGCACTTAAAGCTGCCTGCCTTCTGCAAACTTTTATCCTCCTATAGCTCCGCTCCCAGGACTTGCCTCTTGTCCCCCATGGTCTGCACATAACTTGCCCTTCTTCTTCAATCAGCTCCACTCCTCTCGTTGTGTTAGCTGCCCGCTGCCTGGTGCGATGTCCTACGAGTCTCACATTTTCATTAATGTGGCATTTAATGTGCAGCACCCAGGGTATTAGAGCAAAACCTGCAGTCCTTAGGGAAGTGTCCTCTGGGCCTCATTGTTGGAAGCGGGTAGGAAATGAAATTCTGAAATGAGGAAACGCAGATAGAGGAGAGAAAAGAGGTAGCAGAGAGAAGACTGTGTTGGTCCTTGTAGCAACCCTGAAGTCAGTGGAGCAAAGGGTGGGAAGGGCTGTGTAGGAAACAAACAGTGAAAGGTGGGACATACGGCACTCATCTGTTGAACAAGCTGCTGGTTTACAGCAGGTTGTGCAGGTTGGCTGTATTTTTCTGAGTGCAAATCGGGGTTGAACTTGAGAGTCTGTTAAAGGTCGTTTAGGGCCGTTACCCCTGGAAGGAGCAGCAGTGTCCTCCCCTCTGCCCCAGCAGTTCCTTTGTGCCGGCTCCAGGGTCCCTTCTTCTCCTGGCAGGATGAGCCGCCAGGGCTCCCACTTGCAGAGCCAGCCCAGGGGCATCACCAGGTCTGCAAGGCCGTGGGCAGGGAAGGCAGGTTTGCTGCTTCAACTCCAACATAGTCCTGTGCTAGCTAAGGGTAACTGTAAAGCTTCCTTTTTTATTGAAAAAAAGCAATAAGAGGAGGAGGAAAGAGAAAGTGTTGGCTGGGGTGCTGCAACCACAGCTGTTATCAGGGGGCTCTTCAGACCCCGCTGCTGCCTGCGGCTCGGGCTCCTTGGGCAGCTGTCATGGGGAACTGCGTGTCTGCCGTTTTGATCCCCGTATCTTTTCGTTGAACTTTGTTTTTCCTTCCAGGCTGATAAGAAGGATTCGCAAGGGAACAATACAGTGTCGGGATTTGAAATTCTTCTTCAAAAGCAACTTAAAGGGAAACAAATGCAGAAAGAAATGGCAGAGTTTGTTCGAGAAAGGTAATTAGCACTTTGCTATCAAATTAACTATTAATGGCAATAGCTTTTTTTCGTGGTTTAGATATTCCTTTAGTACACTAATGATATAGCTTAAACTGTGTAAGAGAGATGCTGCCAGTTCTTAAAGAACATTTAGTATATCTTTAATGTCCATCCACACTCTCCAGTCTTCCCTGGCTCTCACTTGTCTCTCCTGCTGTGCCTGTCTCAGGTGTATGGCACACAGGCTGTCTGTTTAGATGGAGGGAACCAAGAAGTTATTAAGCTGCAGGTTCAAGGGAAGAACATGAACATGACCAAAACAGAGTAGAGCTGATATTTAGAAGGGAAAGGTTTTGTCTGAAAAATAAAGCAGCACCTTGTGGACATGGAGCATAGGCACAGTTTCCTAGAGGAAGATGTAAAGACATTACTTAGGACTTACACTGGTTATGGAGCTAAACTACACATACTTAGAGTGAACCCCAAGTCATAGAGGCAGATGTCGCTACCGGAAGATGCCACAATGCTGTTAATGGTCTCTTCTGCTGACACGGGAAGTGCACTGAGCACCAAACAGGCAGTTGGTAGATGCTCAGTTCAACCACGTACAGGAGATGATGTGAAATCATTACTCATAAATAGTGTAACTATTATTTGAAGTCATTTGTTGTGTGTCCAAGCCCGTGTAAATCATCTTGAGGATGACTGAAAACTTGAGAACAGCCCAAAGGGAACAAGCAGTGTTTAGTCCCAGGAGGAAGGCAGAGCTCACTGACGGGTGTTCTCTCCTGGAGGCAGCTGCACCAGTTGAAGGAGCTGTTGTCCTCTGTTCTTGCCTCTGTGTTGGTGCTTGCTGCTGAGTTGGTATTGCCTTCCTGGTCCACTGCTGCAGACACAGTGTGGCTGTGCTGACATAAATCAATAGTGGTGTAAGCAATGAACAGGGCAACAACCAGGGGCATCTGTGTTGGCATTTGGAGGGCAGTTCCATTGGGCAGAACTTGCAGATAGTTGCTTTCATTTCTAGTTTGTTTTCTTTTTCCCTTTCATCTTTTTTTGTAGTATTAGGGATATGGCAGCATTGGAGAAATGCAAAGTTTAGCACAGGTAATAAAGACAGTCTGATACAGGAGGTGCAGAGTGCCCAGCATCCATGCATAGTTCCTACTGCGTTTGAGATAAGGCAGTCTGAGAGACAGTTGCCTCTGTGATCCATGAAAAAGTGCGACTAGAGGATGCAGGTAAAAGAAAGCACCAGCTGGCAAAGGAAAAATACAGTCGAGAAATAGTCTTGCTAAGCTAGAAGATGAGGAGAGACCAAGCAGAATTGCGATAGCCATGGCCAGGGAAACGAGGAGGAAAGCTGCTCCAAAGAAAGTAATATATAATGAAATTTGACAGAAACAGAAAAAAGGAGCATTCAGGAGGGAGGGAAAGTTGGCATGAAATCAAAGAGAACAAGGAGAGAGCAGCTTTGACACTGGGAAGAGGCATGTTTGTGTCCTCAGTAGAGGAAGAAGTAGGCATGTTATAGAAGACAAGACAGAAAAGATTCACAGTGTGCTGGAAACAAAGAAGGTTTGGAATTGAATGTGAAGAGGATCTGGATGGGAGTTTAAAAAGACAAATTCTGTATTGGAACAAATTACTCAGGATTGCTCTGTGTGAAAATGGAGGAGGTTGATGTTGAGCTGGAGAAGTTACTCACAGAAATGAGAGCTCAGGCCATCAGGGAAACCTTGACATTCCCAGCTGAGGGAGGAAGTACTGGTAAGATTTTTTCATGACGATCATCAGATGGCTCAGGGAATACCAGACCACATTTAGCTAGGGGTTTTCACATCCAGACAAATTCCCTCCATCTGTACAACCAGCCTTCTGGAGGTGAGGTTCGGGCAGCTAATAGAAATAGCTTTCAATAGGAAACTGGGATGAGGCATGATAACCAGTTTTCTTCATCAAATAACCAACAAGAGGCAATACTAGCTAAGATATAGTTTATCAAGCAGATACTTTTAGAGGAGCTAATTGTATATAGCAATCTTAGACTGAGCGATTATGTGTTCTTTCAGTTCTTGTTGACAAAGATAGGGTTATAATACAGACTTTGAATTTTAATAAGGCAGACCTCAAGAAAGGGAGAAAAAAAATAGTAAATTGACTGAAATGAAGGATCAAGGGTGTAGGTGTGAAAGAAGGAAAGAAGAACTTTAAATCAAAAATGAAAATATGGTCCAGCATTTGCATTCAAGTAAGCACTGCAAAATGGCCAAGAAAATCTGCAGACTGAATAGCATCAGCCTCTCCGAGTAGAACTAGTAATGTTTTTATTAGCAAAGGAACATGGTCTTAGGCTTTTGACCACTCACTTTCTAATTGACTGGGCTGTGCTTAGAAAATTTAAAATAAATAGCAGATTATTCAATGACATGAAAAGAAATACAAGCAGGAGGATGGCTGTAGTGAGTCTGATGGAGGTCTGTCTAGCCCACTGACTTTAATCTGACCGTGACAGTACTGACTGCATAAGAGAAAAAGAGCATGAGAGTCTCTGTCCTCCCAGCATCCAATAACCAGAAGTTTGGGCTTTCCAGAGCCAGAGTTTGCCTTAGGTCTGCCATGTTCAGCAGATACTTGCAAACATCTTCACTGTTGTTTTAATATTTTTGACTCTTTTTGTATTGTTGACCACTGCAACAATCTGTAGAAGACTTCTGCAATTTATGCACTACAGGATAAGTCATTATGCTTCTGTTGTCTGATAATTTCATTGTTGCGTCCCAATCTGGAGAAGTAGTGTAAGAAGACTTATAGTCACTGTCTTGACACAGTGACAGTTGTGTAGATGGCTGTCAGATACCCTCTATCACCTTTTCTCTGTGTTCCCTGTGTTGTCTTAATCTATTTAGCTTCTTCTTGCATGGTAGTCACATCAGATCATCTTTGCCTCCCTCTGCAGCGCTGTAGTTTTTCTTTATCCATTATAACATGGCATGACTGAAATTATTTGAGTATGGGCACATGAAGTACTTCATTTCAAAACAAACCAAAAAAAAGGCACAAGAGAGCGTGGAAGAAACCTCCAAAGAGCAACTAGAATTAATAAAATCAAGAGAGTATGGGTCAAAATGCACATATAATCTGTAATGCTTCTGATTACACAGGGAATGAAATGCTGAAAGTTTTCAAAGAAGTTAGTGGAAACGGCTTATTTTAGTTTGAAGGTGGAGTTATGGTGAAGCAGCTGGGTGGATTTCCAGAGGTAGGATTGCAAAGCTCGGGGCTCCATGTGTACTGATGTACTGGTGTTTCACAGTCACCACAATCCAGAGTTTAAAAGGTGTTTATGTTATCCAGGGCCAGGAGGTGTATTTTTTTGCTTTTCGACATTTATCTTCACCTTGGTTTTTAGCCTCTTTTGAAATGTTCAGCGTGTTCTGGCTGCAGGATGGCAGGCTGTGGTGGAACAATTTATGACTGCCCACTGGGGCTCTTAAGCAATAACCAATTCACCTTTTTATTGTTTGGGTTGTTTTGTTGTTATTCCCTCTCGCCAGGCAGTCTGCCCTATAAGTAGTGCCATCCACCTGCAATACAAGTAATGCTTGAAATCTCAGAGCCTGGACCAAAGCTGGGACCAGTGAGGAGCACTTCCACCAAAGCTAGTGGCTTTGCATGTAGGGTGCCAGGCTTAGGACAGGCACTGATGGCAGCGTACGTGGTGTGTCTTATGTGTGATTGTGAAAATCACGAGGCTTCCTTTTGTCTTGTGTTCAATACTTTGCCGGCTACAGCAGTATCAAGGACAAACTTCACAGGGTTTCAAATTCATTACTTTCATAGCAAACCTTTAGAATAGAAGATGGTTATTCCTCTGTTCACGAGACAAAGGACTGGGACACAGATTATGTCAGGGTCTGTCTGTAGGGGCAGCTCAGAACAGTCAGCAGATCAGCTAGCACCTTTGCATACCTAGCATCCCTAAGTCAATCACTCAAAGGCATCCTTAAGCCAAAATCCCGCAGGAATAAAGTTGCACAGTAAAGGACGTAGACCAGAGCTTTGGTTGGGAACTCCTGGTAACTGAGGCAAAAGCATGGAGCCCTGACTTTGGGCTGGACACTTAGATATTTATCTCAGCTACATTTAGACATTTGCATGTTTATTACAGTTGACCTGTGCTCCCTTTCCAGTTCATAGAAGTTGCCACTTCTGAGACAAGATTAGCCTCATCCTCAAGTAGGTATCTGAAGTAGGTCAGGTGAAATGTGCCTGGGTAAAGCCCTTTTCCTAGTGAGATCCTAAACCACAGCGTAGCCTTTGGTGCTGAACAGCTGTACTGGTTGGTCTTGCTACAGCAGGTGTGGGGAGCTGGCTGGTTTTGGTCTTATGGGGCAGGGAAGAAGAGGACCCCACGTGCTGGGTGAGGTCTGTAGTTGCAGTGTGCCAGACCGAGCTGGGTATCACCCTGGCCCTCAGCCAGCTGCATCCCACAGATTCTGAGTTCAGCAGCTCAGAATACCAGACCCCTCTTAGCTAGCTCAAGGGACCCCTTTTGTCTCAGATGTGCCGTGCGTAACAGTGCTTGCTTAACTAGCTACTGCAAAATGGGCATGCCAAAAACCTCCCCCATTCTGTCTTCTCACTGGAAGGAGATGAATTTCAAACCAGGTTTTTCCCCAGCTTGGACTCAGTAGTTGCTCTGCCTGGGTGCCCCTGAGCACACTCTTGGAGATGCTCTGTTGAGCAAGCTAGTTTGAAAAACAGCAAATAGCCAGTTGTTTGCCCTAGTGGGGATCATGTATACCTTGCAAACATTTCACTAGGAGAAGATCTCGGGGAAGACAAGAGGTGGGCTTCAGGCATGATGCATGTCTCTTCAGCCAGCAACTGCTTCTTCTCTTCCTGCTGTACCATCAGCGCTTACCCTTGTCCCCTCGCTCAACAGCTATGCTGCTTCTTCTCCCTGCAGCCATTCGCCCAGTGGTAGCGTGCCAGCAGCTTCCCTCTTCTGCACCCGTACTGCTGGCACGCTCCGATCCTGTTCCTGGTGTGGTGCTGCTGAGCGAAGGGAGAGGACAGGGCAGTGGGAGGGATGGGTGAAGGGCAGGGGCTCACCACCACGTGTTGGTGGCAAAGCCCCTGCCACATCTTCACAAGTTTTGTCACCTGTGATAGGGAGCAGGAAACACTGAATGTCCCTAGGAAACATGCGGTCCAGCACCCCAAACCTCGTTTGGATTTCTCCTGTATCGCTGCATTCCTTCGTCTTTGCTTCAAGGATGCGGACCTCACGTTTAGCAGCAGACCGAAACACATGCTTCTCAAGTGAGCCCCATTTTGCAGACAGTCCGTGTTGCACAGTAGAAACACTCTGTCCTTGTTATGTGCTCTCCAGAACTGTAGCTTTTCCTTCTAATTTTATCACACATGCTGTCCTGCATATATCCTGCTCTTGCCACTGCATTTTTAGCATATGGAGGGGAGAGACGGATCCTGAAACTGGTGCTGCAAAGCACTGGAGACTGAAGGGAAAATTCCTGTGGCAAGATCTGTTAAAATGCAGAAAATGTCCTTAGATTATGTGTGTGGGTTTCTGCCTTAAAGCTCACTTACTGCTGTCTTTTTATTTTCTGTGTCTGTGTGTGTGTGAGTGTAGGATAAAGATTGAGGAGGAATACGCTAAGAACCTGTCCAAACTGTCTCAGAATTCCTTGGCTGCTCAGGAAGAAGGGTAAGTGTGTGTCTGTGACTTTTGCAGAAGACAAGAATTTTAACGTAAAAGGCGTTCCCCCATGCAGGTACATGTATTTTTTCTGAGCTCTCCTTTGAGTAGAGGTTTATTTCACTTGGCATCCTGGCTGTGCTGGGCAAGATAGAATTGCTTTGGAGTATTTTTTTTTTTTTTTAAGATGTTCATGGTCAATTTGTAGGTATGTGTATCAAACGTGTTGCATTTCCAATAATGTGTTTGTTATCCTTGTTCTAGCCAGCACTAGTTCCTTTAAGGATTAGCATGTATAAGTACTAAATTACTTTGAATATGGAAGAATATATGGAATATATATACTGCTGAAAGTAGATTCTTAAGGTCAGGCCAATAGAATTGGAGCAGCACAGAGAGAGAATGGAGAAGTCTCTTCTCATCATTCATTCGTTGGCCCTCCAAGAAAAGCAGCAGGTTGTTCCTTATTTACAGCATGTTCACACTTTGGAAGTTATTAAGAAGGTATCGGGCAACGCACTTCGGACTAGATTGCAGTTCTGCAGTGATAATGAGAAGACACCACTCCTGAAGGATTAAAGTTGTTGTCTCTATCTGGGACAACACAAACCCTCTAAGCACTGAAAGCCAAGGTTGGGAATTACTGTCCTCACTCTAGTTCTGAAACTGTGTTTCTCCTGGCAGTGAAGGTCCACAAGGTGTTTGCTCAGATTGCAGCAGGCAAGGACAGAAATCGTGAGAGGTGAATTAGGCTGTTAGCGACAGTGGTTCCTGTTCTTCTTTCCCCTTTAGGGGTGGGTGTTAACCTGCTCCTAGCAAAGCTAAACCCACTTTCTTCCACATCCTCCTCCCACTTTCTCCTACCCCTAGTAGGAGAAGAGGGGAGTGCCTGAAAAAATGATGGGGAAGGAAACTAGGGGAGCGTAGATGAAAAGGGAGGGAATGAGGAGCAAAGCATAAAAAATGTTCAAGTAGGGAACTGAAGGGGACATGAAACGGCACGCAGAGAAGGAGCACTGCCTGGTGGTGCTCTGCCCAGAGCGGTGGCAAGGTGAGGGAATGGAAGGAGGTCCAGCTGGAATTTGTCCTCCTGATGTTGTGGTGGCCCAACTGGCTAGGGCCAGGGAGAGGCTAGTGAAGAGATCCCAGAGACTGATGAGGCCCAGGAAAGGGAAAAATGCCATTTAAGAAAGTGAGGGAGGAAGAGCAGCCAGCAGGAAGGTCTGGAAGAACTAAAAGTGTGACTGCAGCCTAGCCCGCTCAAGGTAAGCATTGGCCAGGGTCTTCCTCTCGTTTCTGAGAGGGTATGAGTCTGGAGACCCCATGAACTGGTTTCACGCACCAGTTACTGCTGCTGGTTTCATACTCTGCAGAGCATTTTCCAACTTGGCTGTCCCACAGTCTGTGGAATTGACAGAAAGTATGGGCTGTCCCTCCAGGGTCCTCTGCCCTCCGCTGGTGGTAAGAAGACCCACCATCATGTGTGTGGGTGGGACATGAGGGTGACAAGATGGAAGTGGTTTGTGGTATCAGGATGGTTCTGTCCAAGTTGCTGTGAGTACAGTGCTGCTGCAAGTCCACAGAAGGTGATACAATCCGTGGTCACTTAAGGCATTGTATTTGGATAAGAGATGCAGAAGATACTTAGCAGGCTGAAATGCCTTCTTGACTTATGTAATCAGATAAAATAGTGCCAGTGAGAACTGGATGGTGGGTGGAGGGACCTCAGGGTGGGACTAAGGAAGAAGAGCTGGGAGCACTTAGGTAAGTGAAACAATCTCAGGTTGTTTAGCTGTGATGACCACCGTACTTGAAGACTCAGTCATTGGAGCAACATCAGAGATTACAGATCATTATTTTGAAACTGCAGATGACAGGCAATTTTTCAAGCTGTCAGGAAACGACAAATAGGACTGTCTTTGAAAAGGAGTTGTGGGAGAGAGAAGGAGCCAGGAAATTGTAGATCACTCAGCTTTATTTAACCTCTGCAAAGTGGCGGAATAAACCATCAGGCTTTCTAGAAGCACTTAATGAAAACTAAGGTGATGAACAGTTATTGTGGATGCATACGATGTCAAGCCAACTTAAATTCTACCAGTGATGGAGTAACAGAAGTAGTCGGCATCATAGCTCTTAGTTTAGTATAGCTTTTTGCAATGAGAGATTCTTGTAGGCCGGCAAGAGAAATGTGGCCTAAATAAAGGCTAAGGTGCAAAACTAGGTAAGAAGTCATACCCGCTACTTATAAAAAGTGCAGAAAGTAGCTGTGGAGTGAGATCCCATATGGTTCGTCCCAATTCCAGGTATTTTTCAATGTTTTTGTAAATGACCTATGATAGAATAAATACTGGGTTTACTGTAATCAGAGATGAGGCAAAGTTTGGAAGGATGGTATGTACAATTTGAAGAAAAGATTGCAATTTGAATTACTCTGTTAAACTAGAGAAATTAACTGAAAATAATGAAGATGTGTTTCAATGAGGACAAAGTACCAGGTTTTATACTTTCACAGGATGTTAAAGATACAGTTACATAACGGTCTGTGGGAGAAGGATCTGGCTGTAGTGAATCACAAGCTTATTCATCAACAACTTCGCGCTGTTGTCTAAAAAAGCATAGATATGCAGAGGAAAGTGTGTCTGATACAAAATAATCTGTTACCAGTTTAGCAACTGGAAGACTTCCGCTGGAAGATGGTGTAGTTCTGGTTATGTGCTTTAAGAGGAATCTACGCTGCTAGAGGGGGTCTAGAGGAGCATACCTAACCTGCCGTCATCTAGAAAATAATTTGTCTGAAGGAAAAAGAAGATAGAGTAATTTTCAAATACTGAAAAGCTGCTCCAAGGAGAAGTAGAATAATCTGTTCACCAAAAGTCGGGTG